>NW_016811019.1:1966546-2023329 GCF_001698545.2 Rhinopithecus bieti | reverse complement strand
GTAATCCCAGCACTTTGGGAGGCCGAGACGGGCGGATCACGAGGTCAGGAGATCGAGACCATCCTGGCTAACACGGTGAAACCCCATCTCTACTAAAAAATGCAAAAAAACTAGCCGGGCGAGGTGGCAGGCGCCTGTAGTCCCAGCTACTCTGGAGGCTGAGGCAGGAGAATGGCGTAAACCCGGGAGGCGGAGCTTGCAGTGAGCCGAGATCCGGCCACTGCACTCCAGCCTGGGCGACAGAGCGAGACTCCGTCTCAAAAAAAATAAAATAAATAAATAAATAAATAAAGCTCATTACTGTTCACTTCTGAGGAGGCCATCTACATTGCCCGTGTGAGAGGCAGCTCGATCAAAAATCAACCTCCAGGTTGGGCACAGTGTGTCCCACCTATAATCCCAGCACTTTGGGAGGCTGAGGCAAGGGGATTACTTGAGCTCAGGAGTTCAAGACCAGCCTGGCCAACATGGTGAAACCCTGTCTCTACCAAAACTACACAAATTAGCTGGGTGTGGTGGCACATGCCTGCAGTCCCAGCTACTTGGGAGGCTGAGGCATGAGAATCACTTGAACCCAGGAGGCAGAGGTTGCAGTGAGCCAAGATTGCACCACTGCATTCCAGCCTGGGCAACAAAGTGAGACTGTCTCAAAAAAAAAAAAAAATTATCCTCCAGTTCAAGGTGCCAACCCCTGTGGCTGAGTTGGAGCCAACATTGGAATTCACATTTATTCTCTTATGTGGAATATGCCTGGCCCTCTTCTTTCCATCGGCAGTCACGTGGGTCTCTCGCGGTACCTCGGTTTTGTCACTCAGAAGGACAGTGGCTAGTTTTTGGGGTTTTTTTGTTGTTGTTTGTGTGGTTTTTGAGACAGAGTCTCGCTCTGTCGCCCAGGCTGGAGTGCAGTGGCATGATCTCAGCTCACTGTAAGCTCCGCCTCCTGGGTTCACGCTATTCTCCTCCCTCAGCCTCCTGGGTGGCTGGGAATACAGGCACCCGCCACCACACTGGGCTAATTTTTTGTATCTTTAGTAGAGATGGGGTTTCACCGTGTTAGCCAGAATGGTCTTGATCTCTTGACCTCATGATCCGCCCACCTCAGCCTCCCAAAGTGCTGGGATTACAGGCGTGAGCCACCGCGCCCGGCAGACAGCGGCTAGTTTTTTGATATTGCCCCCTCCCCAAGGTGAATAGCCCATTTGCCATGAACTCAGACCACCCCTAACAGGTACTCCAATTTTGACAATTATTCCTCCAGCCACTTTCACAAAACACAGTAGTAGACATTCTCTTAATTTTATTTAAACTTTCTTTACTGAAAAAAATGGCACTTTAATGATAGTCTTAATTTGAGTTGGAAGAGTTTTCCAGAGATCCAAAGAATATGAAGATGCCAGCTTCTGAGTCTCTTTTTATAGACACCCCTGAGCAATAAAGTGACTACACAAAGCCATCAACGTGGTCTGATCCATGCCATTGGCAAAGGGTATGATTAACTCTGATAACGTGTGTATGAAAACGTTTTTTTAAAAAATTATGGTAAAATATACATAATATACAATTTGCCATTTTAGCCTTTTTTATTTATTTATTTATTTTTTGAGACAGAGTCTTGCTCTGTAACCTAGGTTGGAGTGCAATTGTGTGATCTCAGCTCACTGCAACCTCCGTTTCCCAGGTTCAAGCAATTCTCCTGCCTCAGCCTCCTGAGTAGTTGGGACTACAGGCGTGCACCACCATGCCTGGCTAATTTTTGCATTTTTAGTAGAGATGGGGTTTCGCCATGTTGGCCAGGCTGGTATCGAACTTCTGACCTTGTGATCCGCCCATCTCGGCCTCTTAAAGTGCTGGGATTACAGGCGTGAGCCACTGCACTTGGCCCATCTTAGTCTTTTTTTTTTTTTTTTTTTTTTTTTTTGAGACAGAGTTTCGCTCTTCTTGCCCAGGCTGGAGCACAATGGCATGATCTTGGCTCACCACAACCTCTACCTCCTGGGTTCAAGCGATTCTCCTGCCTCAGCTTCCCAAGTAGCTGGGATTACAGGAATGCGCCACCATGCCTGGCATTTTAGCCATTTTTAAAAGTACAGTTCAGTGGCATGAAGTCCATTCACACTGTTGCACAACCATCATCATCATCTATCTCCAAAATTCTTTTCATCTTGCAAAACTGAAACTCTAACCTGTAAACAACAATTCCCCATTCTCCCCTCCCCCCATTCCCTGGTAACCTCTATTCTACTTTCTGGCTCTATGAATTTGACTACTCTAGCTTCCTCATACTAGTGGAATCATACACTACTTGTCCTTGTGTGACTGGCTTATTTCCCTCACCATAATATCTTCAAGGTTCAGCCATGTTGTACCATGTGTCAAGATTTTCTTCTTTTTTAAGACTGAATATTGGCCGGGTGTGGTGGTTTATGCCTGTAATCCCAGCACTTTGGGAAGCCCAGGCAGGTGGATCACCTGAGGTCAGGAGATTGAGACCAGCCTGACCAACATGGTGAAATCCCGTCTCTACTAAAAATACAAAATTAGCATGCTTATAATCCCACCTACTCGGGAGGCTGAGGCAAGAGAATGGCTTGGCCCCAGGAGGCGGAGACTGCAGTGAGCCGAGATCGTGCCATTGCATTCCAGCCTGGGAGACACAGCAAGACTCCATCTCAAAAAAAAATCTGCTTTCATTTCTTTAGGGTTTATGTCTATTAGTGGGATTGCTGGATCATATGGTAATTATATTTTTCATCTTTGAGGAGTCGCCATACTGTTTCCCATAGTAGTTGCACCATTTTTTCCCACTACCCGTACACAGTGATGGTTCCAATTTCTCCACATCCTCACCAACACTTGGTTATTGTTTTTTTTGTTTTGTTTTGTTTTGTTTTAGAGACAGAGTCTCACTCTGTCGCCCAGGCTGGGGTGCAGTGGCGCAATTTCGGCTCAATGCAACCTCCGCCTCCAGGGTTCAAGCAATTAGCAATTATTGTGCCTCACCCTACTGAGTAGCTGAAACTACGGGCACTCACCACCCTGCCCGGCTAATTTTTATATTTTTAGAAGAGACAAGGTTTTATAATGTTGGCCAGGCTTGTCTCGAACTCCTGACCTCAGGTGATCTGCTTGCCTCAGCCTCTCAAAGTGCTGAGATTACAGGCGTGAGCCACCACGTCTGGCCAACACTTGCTTATTTTCTGCTTTTTTTGATAATAGCCATCCTAATGGGTGTGAAGTAGTATCTCACTGTGGTTTTGATTCCTATTTCCCTAATGATGAGTGATGTTAGGTGTCTTTCATATGCTTCTCGGCCACTTCTTTTTTAAAAGAGACAGGGTCTCACGCTGTTGCCCAGGCTGCAGTGCAGTGGCTATTCACAGGCTCAAGCTCACTACTAATCAGCATGAGAGTTTTGACCTGTTCCGTTTTCATCCTGGGCTGGCTTACTCCTCCTTAGGTAACCTGGTGGTCCCCTGCTCTCTGGAGGTTACCATATTGATGCCAAACTTAATGCAGACACCAGACTGGCATAGTGAACTACAGCCCAGAACTCCTGGGCTCCAGTGATCCTCCCGCCTCAGCATCTGGAGTAGCTAGGACTACAGATACAGGTCACCATGCCCAGCTATGTATCTTTTATGAAGAAATGCCTAGTCAAATCCTTTGCCCATTTTTAATCAAAGTTGCTTGTTTTTGTTGAGCTTTACGTGCTCTTTTCTTTATATATTCTGGAGGTTAACCTATTATCCAGGATATTATTTGTAAATATTTATTTGTAAATATTATTTGCAAATATTTTCTCCCATTCTGTAGGTTGCCTTTCACTGTTGAAAAGCATCATTTGATGCACAAAAGTTTTTAATTTTACTGTAGCTCAATTGATAATGGTCTCTCTCTCTTTTTTTTTTTTTTGTAAACGGAGTTTCGTTCTTGTTGTTCAGGCTGGAGTGCAATGGTGCAATCTCGGCCCACTACAACCTCCACCTCCCGGGTTCAAGCGATTCTCCTGCCTCAGCCTCCTGAGTAGCTGGGATTACAGGCATGTGCCCAGCTAATTTTTGTATTTTTAGTAGAGATGGGGTTTCTCCATGTTGGTCAGGCTGGTTTCAAACTCCTGACCTCAGGTGGCCCACCTGCCTCAGCCTCCCAAAGTGCTGGGATTACAGGCGTGAGCCACCACGTCTAGCCTAATAATGGTGTTTTCAATAAGAATCTGTGGGATATAAGAGAAGAGCATTGGAATAAAACAGACCTGTTTTTTTTTCTTAGCCATGCCACTTAACAATCTGGGTGACTTGCACAAGGCATTTAACTTATCTGAAAATGGCAGAGGAAGGAGGGAAAGGCATACCCACCATGCAGAAGTTTTGTGAAACTAAAATGCATGCAGAGCAAGAATTGTAGCACCAGCACTTGGAAGGGACACGGCTCCTATCTACCGCTACACCAGTGGGGGTCATGCCATTAGACAGACAGACACTGAATTCACAAAGGGAGCATTATCCCTGTCTTACCAATGAGGAAATTCACGCATAGCCAGGTTACATAAAGAACCTGAGATGGCAGCACCTACATTCCCTCTGGGATCTTCTGAAAACTTCTACTCTGGCTGTACCCCCAGCCCCGGGTGCCTCAGCTGCAGAACAGAAGAGCTGGAGAACCCTTCCAGCCCACTCATTCCAGCTCTCTGAGTTTACGGATGGTGAAA
This sequence comes from Rhinopithecus bieti, assembly GCF_001698545.2. Lineage (NCBI taxonomy): Eukaryota > Metazoa > Chordata > Mammalia > Primates > Cercopithecidae > Rhinopithecus > Rhinopithecus bieti. The sequence goes on along the minus strand of NW_016811019.1, from coordinate 2,018,621 downwards.
CTGAAGCTGAAAGAGGTTGAGAATCTTGCCCAAATTTACACAGCAATCACCTCTAATGGCCAACTCTACCCCTTGTCCAGAAATGTCCTTGATAAAATAGAAGGACAGTGCTGGCGCCTCCCAGTGCCACCCATGCCTCTCCAGAACACTCAGCCTACTCTCTGAGAGTGCTGTCTGGGGGAGAGGAGGACGTTTTGAGCAGCCCTGTGGAAAAGCTTTTGGACAGTCAGACGTGCTTACTGTATTTGCCAGCTGCTGGGCCCAGGCCTGCCTGTATGATCAGGCACTTTTAGGAGCTGGATGACAGCAATGGGAAGACCCTGCTGTTTTTCCCTCTTTTGCTTTGTCTGTATATGACCTGAAGACCTGCTACTGCACACAAGCTGAAGGTGCACAAGGCTGCATAGTGGTTTATCAGGAACATTCCAGCTGGCTGCTTCTAGGCAACGAGATACAGACATTTACTGCCTCTGCCTCAAAGGGCCTTTTCATCATTCTTGTTTTGTAAAGAAAAAAAAGCACAAGTAATATGAATGGAAATCAAAATAGAGACTTATCCATAATTATACCATTAAATGACCTTCCTTTCAGAAGAAAAGACTGTGACATTTATCCTGAGTGCCAGAAACCAAGGAGGAAATACATGAGAAGTCCTTCTAACAGCCTTAACCGTTTCAGCAGAAAGGCCAAGGGGCTGTGTCTGCAACCAATGCCTCCAAGTGTGGAGGAAAACTCAAATGGCTGTATTCTAGTATATTCTTTATTTATTTGGAACAAAAATCCATGAAAAGATATGTTGAGATGACAAAATATTATTGCTGTCACTACAGGACTCTCTCTGACCTTGGATAAATCCCCAGCCCATGTTCATTGATATCCTGGAAACACCGGCTGCTATGTAGGTATAGACGAACGGATGATATGTATCATTATTTTATAGTCAGATGCAAACATTTGGACTCTTACTACTACATAGCAAAGTTCCTTGTTAGATGCTAGGAAAAACAAAGCTGATTAAGATAGTGTCCTCAAGAGGTTCACTGATCTGTTGTGTAAAGAAATAAATGACAACAGTAAACTCTAAGATACAGTAGAGGAGACCTGGAGGGAGCCTGCAGAGCTCTAGATTTTCCCAGCATCCACCCTGTATGCTTCTGCTGTAGAAGCATCCCTCCTGCACACGCTGTGAGCAGCTATAAGGTGCTAGGGATGCATCCCTTCATTGTAAGTCATTCCTTTCTACAAGATCTTCAGGCAAGGTCTTTATAAACGTTCTTGTAATTTAGGGATTATCCTTCATGCAATGCACAAACAGTATTTCTTTTACCCAGCTAAAAGAAAGTGAGGAAATGAAGTCTTTATGAATAGCTACACCAAGGGTGGGATGGGAGCTCGGCCAAGCTAAGATTCAAGACTCCTGGCTTCTGAATGCTTAAGGTTATCTAGGACCTTCTGCACGGTAATAAGACAGTTAGCGTTTGAATCTAGGAACCCTAATTCTCAGATTTATAGACAAACCACTCTGTCAGGATAAAGGACGTACTATAGCGCACCAAGCTTAAAAGGCCCTGTGGGTCCCCAATGAGGGACTTGTATAACCCAAGTCCTAGATGTAAGGCCATAAGTTATCTATGTAAAATCTATGAAAATATTCAATTTAGAGTTCTCTAATAGTAAAATTTGCTGTTTGGCATAAGACATGTGCAGTTGCCATCAGGCACAAGGCAGTGTTTTAATGTCACATGAAGCTCTGTGAATGCTTGCTTAGGAGGCAATGGAGTGAACAGACTTGAACCAGCTGCATGACCTTGGGCAAGTTATTGAACTCCTGAATCTCAGCGTTCTCCTCCCAACCACAGAAATGATGATGACATCCACCTCCAAAGAGTTCTTCTGAATTGAGATAATGAATAGAATGGCATGGAATAAACATTGCAAAATTTTAGTCATGCATACGAATTTAGAATTGCATAAGGATTTAGATAAAGATGTCACCTCTGTCCTCTTTGTGGCTTAAGAGATTTTCTTGTCTTTCCAGTGCAGAGATGAGAGGGACACAGTCATGGACTGCTGACCTGCGGGCAGCCCTCTAGAGGATGAGGACGTATTCAAGGTGATCGGTTCATGGTCGTCCCCTCTCAGGGTGGACAGACAGCACTCAGGCAGGCTCCTCAGTATCTCAGGAGCCCTGTTTCTATGTTCTTACTACCCAGACCCTTCTAAGGATTTTCATTAACAAATACAGCCTATATATGACACACTCATCCTTATATGCAGGGACTGTCACTTTCTGGAAAGGGTATGGCTATATTCCAGAAGCATCCATAAAAATTACTTGCATGGGTCAGGTACAGTGATTCATGCCTGTAATCCCAACACTTACGGAGGCCGAGGCAGGCGGATCACCTGAGATCAGGTGTTTGAGACCAGCCTGGCCAACATGGCGAAACCCCGTCTCTACTAAAAATACAAAAAGCTAGCCAGGCATGGTGGCAGCCACCTGTAATCCCAGCTACTTGGGAGGCTGGGGCAGGAGAATCCCTTGAACCTTGGAGGCAGAGGTTGCAGTAAGGCAAGATCACGTCACTGTACTCCAGCCTGAGTGACAGAGGGAAACTCCATCTCCAAAAAAAGAATTACTGAATTACTTGCATGGTAATAATGTCACCTTTCACAGGTACGGTGTCATGCAATATAAGTCCATGTACATAGATATTATCTCATTTGATCCCCCTCATACACCCTCACGAGTGGGGCGGACTAATTATTCCACCTCTCCAGGGGGAGGAATGAGCTTAGACAAAGACGAACTAAATGTTCAGGGCCCTCTGGCTGGAAGATGGTCATCTGGGACTTGGACCACCATGTGTCCATCAATTCCAGCCTAACCCATGGACTGCACAGCTTTGCTGTCTAGGGATAAGGGATCTGCACAGGACTGGGCCTGCACCACACAGCCCGGTCCCAGCTCCACCTCTTAGAAGCACAAATTGCTGCCTGGACCTGAAGATGAAGGGGAGGTATTTTTCATTTGTGTGTTTTTTGGTTCTTTTTTTAAATTTTTTTTTTTTTGGAGACAGAGTCTCGCTCTGTCACCAGGCTAGAGTGCAATGTGCAATCTCAGCTCACTGCAACCTCTGCCTCCCGGATTCAAGCGATTCTCCTGCCTTAGCCTCCTGAATAGCTGGGACTACAGGCACACGCCACCATGCCCAGCTAATTTTGTATTTTAGTAGAGATGGGGTTTCACCATGTTGGCCAGGATGGTCTCAATCTCTTGATCTCATGGTCTGCCCACCTCAGCCTCCCAAAGTGCTGGAATTGCAGGCATGAGCTACTGTGCCTGGCCAGGGCAGGAGTTTTAATTCACACCCAAACCATCAGAAGAGCAGAAGCTCCTCCTGCAATGCCAGGTTCCCGGTTTCTGCTCTTCTCCAGGCCAAGCACTGATTGACCATGGAACCCATCTCTAAGAACACTGCCCATCAGGTGTGTGTGTGACCCAGTCTTGGTGGTGACACCCCACTCTGCAGTCTGCCTGTCTCTGAAAGGCATGTCCACGCTTTCTTTCCAGGCCATTGTCGGTGCTTGCGTTGTCTTCCATCCTCCTCAGCCTGCTCTCTGGCCTCTCAGGACCTATCCTCACTGTGGTCCCCAAAGCTCTTCCTGGGGCCCTTCTTTCTCTTTGACAAAGTAAAGTAAGGGAGGTGGGAAAGGTGCCAAGAGTGAGAAGTGAGAGAAGTGATCCAGAAGTGATAGCTCGCAGCCTCGCTGTTGACTGGCCTGGGACCTTCAGGCCTGTGTCTTACATTCTCTTGCCCTTCCCAAATTATTAATAATGCATGAGTCTGAAGTACAGTGAGCTCCACAGAGGAAAGACTTGTGTTCTCTGGACTATTCAGAATGTTCTAGGGACAGTGTGACAGGAGGCTGAGTCCACACTCCAGAGCTGGAATGCTGAGGTTCAAATCCCAGACTTTTCACATAACTGGGTGGCCATGGAGAAGTTATTAAACCTCTCAACACCTCAGTTTTCTCATTTCTAAAATGGGAATACTAATCCCTCATCATAGGGTTTGGGAAAGATTATATAAGACATAAAAACTGCTTAGTACAGACAAATTTATCTCCATAAAAAAAGTGCTTAGAATTCTGCCTGGCACAGGCCTGGCAAAGTGGCTCACGCCTGTAATCCCAGCACTTTGGGAGGCCAAGGTGGGCAGATCATGAGATCAGGAATTCAAGACCAGCCTGACCAACATGGTGAAACCCCGTCTCAACTAAAAATACAAGAACATTAGCCAGGCAGGGTGGCGTGTACCTGTTAATCCCAGCTACTCAGGAGGCTGAGGCAGGAGAATCGCTTGAACCCAGGAGGCAGAGGTTGTGGTGAGCAGAGATCGCACCACTGCACTTCAGCCTGGGTGACAGAGCAAGACTCCATCTCAAAAAAAAGAACTCTGCCTGGCACACAGTGGTGCCCAATGAATGGAAGCCACATTAACAGTAACTGTGCTGTTATTCAGAACCCACCTGAGGCTGAAATATATAGAGTGAGTCAGAAGTTACAAAGAAGCAAATGAAAAAGATGATGCCTCGCTCAGAATGCATTCATTCAACATGGTTTTTGAGGACCATTCAACACGGTTTTTGAGGACCAGGCAGTGTTCTGTGCCCTAAAGATGCAGTAGAGAACAAGAGAAATGTGTTCTCTGCCAGGTGCAGTGGCTCATGCCTATAATCCCAGCACTTTCTTTTCTTTTCTTTCTTTTTTTTTTTTTTTTGGAGACTAAGTTTCACTCTTGTTGTCCTGGCTGGAATGCAGCGGTGTGATCTAGGCTCACTGCAACCTCTGCCTCCCAGGTTCACGCGATTCTCCTGCCTCAGCCTCCTGAGTAGCTGGGATTACAGACATGTGCCACCGCACCCAGCTAATTTTTGTATTTTTAGTGGAGACAGGGTTTCACCATGTTGGCCAGGTTGGTCCCGAACTCCTGACCTCAGGTGATCCACCCACCTCAGCCTCCCAAAGGGCTGGGATTACAGGAGTGAGCCGCCAAACCCAGCCAATCCCAGCACTTTGGGAGGCCGAGGTGGGCGGATGACCTGAGGTCAGGAGTTCAAGACCAGCCTGGCCAACATGGTGAAACTCCGTCTCCACTAAAAATACAAAAACTAGCCAGGCGTGGTGGTGCGTGCCTGTAATCCCAGCTACTTGGGAGGCTGAGGCAGGAGAATCACTTGAACCCGGGAGGCAGAGGTTGCAGTGAACTGAGACTGCGCCACTGCACTCCAGCCTGGGCGACACAGCGAGACTGTGTCTCAAAAAAAACCACAAAAGAGAAATGTATTATCTGCTTTCATGGAGCTTACAGTTTACTGGGGGAAACAAGAGAAATATTAGTGATGAATGGCCATACAGTGAATTAAAATACGGTATGCAAAGGAGTGTGACCAGATGGCCTCCTGAGATAGTGAAAGCAAGAACAGCTTCTCAGTGAGAGATCTCAGAAGATCACATCATCCATCAAAAGAGAAATCAGGCCAGGCACGGTGGCTCACGCCTGTAATCCCAGCACGTTGGGAGGCTGAGGTGGGTGAATCACCTAAGGTCAGGAGTTCAAGACCAGCTTGGCCAACAGGGTGAAACCCTGTCTCTACTAAAAATACAAAAAAATTAGCCAGGCATGCTGGCTCACGCCTGTAGTCCTAGCTACTTGGGAGGCTAAGGCATGAGAATCATTTGAACCCAGGAGGCGGAGGTTGCAGTGAGCTGAGATCATGCCACTGTACTCCTGCCTGGGCAACAGAGTGAGACTCGATCTCAAAAAAAAAGAAGGAAAAAAAGAGAAATCATATCCACAATTGCAAAGGGACTGGAGCCTCCGTGAGCAAACCAGGAGGCAGCTGAGAGCAGGGTCAGTGGCAATTTCACCGAGGGAAATCAGTCACTCATCCTCTCCACAAACTCGCATTTGGACCAAACTTAATACCATGCAAATGGATAAAGAGCAGATTAAGGTGACTATATTTTCAAAAGAAATATCTAATTTAGACCAAGGTTTAGGCAGTATCTCCTCTTCTAGGATGAATTCCTCTCAAATCTTAGCATCCCAAAAAAGCTGTATTCGTCCTAGGCAATCTCATTAATTTTACAATGCTAATGAATCTTGTAAATGACTTTCCCCCTCTTAATTTTGGCCTACAGTAAGCTCAAAATGGAATTTGCAACATAGCCTGCTTTTTTTTCTCTGAAATGACTTTATTCCTGGCTTTTTTTGTGTAAGATTTTCTTTGCTTTGATCTCTTTATGTATTGTCATGTGTGTGTAAAACATATGCCCCAAATCTTCTTTAGAATAAATGTATAACTCTAGGTAATTTATTTTCTATTTTAAAATCAACTTTTTAAAATAACTGCTTATATAACCCCATTTTATGTACCATGGAAAAAAATTTTTTTAAGTTTCAGTTCACCTTTTCCTCACCCTTACCCCCGCACCCCCACACAAAGGTTTTTTTTTAAAGGAGCCAACATCATCCTTTGCATATGCACAGAAACTTGTGGTCCAAAGCTTTCTTGCTCCTTAGGCCACCACCTGTGGCTGCAACAACTGTCTCCTCCTCTGCTTCTCTTCATTTTTACATCACCTCCCACCACCCTGCACAGCTGCCCCCGGCTTGATTTCACTTCACATCACTTGAGCAAATCAGTCCTTCAACAGTTTCAAACCATCAATGGCTCCCACTGCTCACAGGAATGAGTGCAAACTCCTTATCTTGACATTATCTCCTTATCTATTTTTTTTTTTTTTTTTTTTTTTTTGAGACGGAGTTTCACTCTTGTTGCCCAGGCTGGAATGCAGTGGCGCAATCTCGGCTCACAGTAACCTCCACCTCCCGGGTTGAAGTGATTCTCCTACCTCAGCCTCCCAAGTAGCTGGGATTACAGGCATGCACCACCACACCCCGCTAATTTTGTATTTTTTTTTTTAGTAGAGATGTGGTTTCACAATGTTGGTCAGATTGGTCTCAAACTCCTGGCCTCAGGTGATCTGCCTGCCTTGGCCTCCCAAAGTGCTGGGATTGCAGGCGTGAGCCACCGCGACTGGCCTATCTCCTCATCGATCACATAATTCTCCCCTTAAACTCTGCTCAAACCCAGGCAGCCCCCCGACTCTCCCTGGACAGGTCTTCTCCATCCCCACCTCCACACACACTTCCTCACATTGGTGCCTCCACCAGCCACACCCACCTCCCTTCTCTACTCCTCCGTAGAGGAGAAATGGCTGTTGCTTCTGAAGCCTGCCCAGATGACTCCACCTCGCACGGGTCTCTTCCACTTCAAGATACTGCTGGCTGAACACCTGATGAGTAACTCCATTCCACTTCGCAGAACAGTGCAATTTTACTGAACTTTGTATCATTTAATTGTTTGCATGTTTTATAACTTGTTTGCCCAGTTAAATTCTAATGTTCTTGACAGAAACTACTTTTATATATTCTTCCATCCCTCATGATGGCCTCTGTAGTATCATACATAGCTGCTATTCCATAAATACTTGACAGCTTATATCCCTAGTCTATATCCCTTCCAAACACAGAGCAGACAGCAAAAGACAGGCAAGTAGTTAATAACTCATACTCCCATGACAATTTACTAACACGCAAATAGTTAGAAGACAAAGAAGTGGTTCACTAATAATAAAGAATGTAAGTTAAAGTGATATACATTTTCTATCAAATTAGCAAGTACCAGGGGAAAAAATCTTAATCTTGAATGCTCTTGAGAGTACAGGGAGATAGGTGATTTTATAACTGCTAGTAGGAGTATAATGGATACAAACTGAAAATAATTGGACAATATGTAACTAGTCTTAAAATGTTTATATACCTTGACCAATCCATTAGAAGGGCTACAGTCTAGGGAAAAAATCCAAAGTTCACAGAAAGCTTTGAGTACCAAGTACTTCTCCAGGGGCAGTAATATAGAAACACCCCTAAATGTACAATAACAAAATTATACATCCTTTCCGTGCACCATTACATAGACATTAAAAATGATAGCCAATGAGTGTACTAACTTGTGGGGCACGCTTATATTCTAGCGCCAAGTGGAAAAAGAAAAAGGATACAAAACAATATAAAATGAATGATTCCAGGCCAGGTGTGGTGGTTCATGCCTGTAATTCCAGCACTTTGGGAGGCTGAGGTGGGAGAAACGCTTAAGGCCAGGAGATCAAGACCAGCCTGGGCAATATAGTGGGACCCCATCTCTACAAAAAACAAAAAATTAGCTGGGCATGGTTGCACATGCCTGTAGTCCCAGCTACTCAGGAGGCTGAAGCAGGAGGATCACTTAAGCTCAGGAGGTTAAGGCTACAGTAAGCCATGATAGCATCACTGCACTCCAGCCTGGGGGAGAGTGAGATCCTGTCTCTAAAATAAAAAAATGGTTCCAACCACCTAAACAAACGCATGGAAAGAAAGATACTAGAACAGTAAATATTATGTTTATAGTTTACTGTATTTTCTAGATTTTCTGGAGGGATTAGATGATTTTTTACATTTTTCCTTTGTTTGATACAAGGAACGGTATTACAGTACTGTTCTTAATCTTATGGAACATAAATTCTTATTTGTTTTATTTTTGCCTTTAAAAGAAAAAGTAAGGGCCAGGCATGGTGGCTCACACCTATAATCCCAGCACTTTGGGAGGCCAACGTGAGTGTATCAGTGTGAGGTCAGGAGTTCGAGACCAGCCTGGCCAATGTGGTGAAACCCCATCTCTACTAAAAATACAAAAATTAGCCAGGCGTGGTGGCACGTGCCTGTAATCCCAGCTACTCAGGAGGCTGAGGCATGAGAACTGCTTGAACCTGGGAGGTGGAGGTAGCAGTGAGTCAAGACCACGCCACTGCACTCCAGTCTGGGCAACAGAGCGAGACTGTCTCAAAATAAATAAATAATTAAAAAATAAAAAAAAATTTAAGAAACAGAGAAAAGAGAGGTAAGAAAAGGGGCAGGGAAAGTGGGGGCAGCTCTCTTATCCTAATTCATCTCTGCCATGAGATAAACACGGCTGTCATCTTTCCAGAGGCAGGAAAGAGGCTCAGAAATGCTCGGGTTCAAGATTACCCGAGGGTGGGAGCTAGGGTTCAGACCCAGGCTGTGGGGTTCTTCGTGCTCCTTGAAGCCAGGATCAAAAAGAAATAGCAACGAAAGGACTGGAGGAGGTGAGCACAAAACCGGAGCGGTAATTGATGTCATATATAGAAGGCTGCTTTAAACGGGTAAATTGTGGATGATTTTTTTCTCCACTCTTTTCCAGATTTTCTGTAATATAATATTACCTTAACTTTTATTTATGTACAAGAAAAAACTTTGACCACTTGTATTCACTGAACTGTGAGCAGCAAGAGAGAAAACAGGCTCACCTGGCCCTCTTCTCAAGGGGAATAAAGGAGTTGGAGTGGTGGGTAGGAGGGGGAAGGGCACACAGCTCCCACATGCACAGGCCATACCTGGCATCTTGGGGCTGCAGAAACCTCAGGATCTGGGGGAGGAGGCTGATGCATGTGTGTGCACATGCGCACATGTGCTGTGGGATCTCCGGTGAGGAGGAGCAGGGTGTCCATGGAGATTCCTGCAGAGGTAAGACTTTGCCCCTCAGGGGGAGCCTGCCTTGCCCTGTAGTTTCTCCACCCTTATGGCAACAGTCTCACTCACCAAACAGGATTCCGTCAAGCACATTTTTGGTGTGGTTTTTTGTTTTGTTTTATTTTGTTTTGTTTTGTTTTGTTTTGATATGCAGTCTTGCTCTGTGGACCAGGCTGGAGTGCAGTGATGCTATCTCTGCTCACTGCAACCTCCGCCTCCCAGGTTCAAGCAATTCTCCTGCCTCAGCCTCCCTGGTAGCTGGAATTACAGGTGTGTGCCACCATGCCTGACTAATTTTGTGTTTTTAGTAGGGATGGGGTTTCACCATGTTGGCCAGGCTCGTCTCAAATTCCTGACCTCAGGTGATCCACCTACCCTGGCCTCCCAAAGTGCTGGGATTACAGGCGTAAGCCACTGTGCCCAGCCCAAGCACATTTTCAAAAAGTTGTTCGCTGTTGCTATTTCCTTAAAGTCAGCATTCTCAACCACTAAGCGGGACGAGAGGCATTTGCTGAGGATGAGGCAGCACTCAGCGGTGAGGAAGAATTAGGGCAGCTTTGCTGCTAGTGGGATCGGGGTGCACAGACTGTGGTTGGGGAAATCCTTTCCAAATGTCCCTCCTAGCTGGCTGCCCTAATTCAGACGGTGGCATTTCTCAGAGCTCTGTCTCACCTCAGCGGGGAAATGGGATGCACCAGCCCACATGAGAGCAACAGGGAAACTCTTAGCTGTATAATTTTTTTTTTTTTTGAGACAGAGTCTCGCTCTTGTCTCCCAGGCTGGAGTGCAGTGGCGCTAATCTCAGCTCACTGCAACCTCCGCCTCCCAGGTTCAAGCGATTCTCCTGCCTCAGCCTCCTGAGTAGCTGGGATTACAGGTGCCGCCACCACGCCTGGCTAATTTCTGTACTTTTGGTAGAGACGTGGTTTCGCCATGTTGGCCAGACTGGTCTTGACCTCCTGACTTCAGGTGATCTGCCCACCTCAGCCTTCCAAAGTGCTGGGATAACAGGCGTGAGCCACCGCGCCCAGCCTTAGCTGTATAATACTAACAAAAGGAAAAGCTCATGGGAATCCATTTTTGCAGAGAATTTGCTAATGATCTTCCCACCCCAGTAAAAATGCTTTCATTTTTTCATGTCCCTTGTCAATCTGCCTTCATAGGATTCCCACACAAAACTGTGGGCAGTCACTGTGTCCTTTTGGAGAGCCATTTCCAGAAAGCGATGGGTTTAGGGATGACTGAGTGGTGAGGAGACAGCTGGGGTGAGTCTGAGAAAGAGAAGTGGCTCAGCGGCCTGGCACTGGCACAGTCGAGGTGATGTGCGAGTGTAAGCGGGGGTGGCAGGTGATACAAACAGGCCTGTGCCCGAGTTGGCAGAGAAGAGAGGAGGGAACAGGTCCAAGGGGGCCCAAAGGGGACAGGCTCTTGAGCAACCAGTTTCAGGAGCTCGGAACCTCTTGTGATGCTCACAACAGACCTGGAAGGTAGACAGACATGCATTTCATTTTTGTATACAGGGATTTAATTCTGAATGACAATCCCACTTGCCTAAGGTCACCCAGCCATCAAAGGGCTCCTGGATTAAGATGGGATGACCCCAGAACAAGGATTCCTTCTATCCTAGATAGCACTGTGTCCTTCAGCAAAGACATGGGGCTCCCAGTCTCCCATAAGCAGAACGAAGAAGGCTGAGCTGTGGAGGGCAGAGGCAGGGTGAGGAGGAGGAAGGATGGGAAATAGAGATTCTCCAGAGCTGGAAAGATGGGAAGACAAATTTATAGTGGCACAAGTCACCAAGGTGGGTGGACAAGGGACACCTTTACCTAAAGCTCTTAGGTGACTTTTGGCTCCACAGGGGACTCTCTGCCCATCAGTTAATAAAACCCCTGGTGGTATTTTTCTAATGAGCCTCTATAGGACGCATGGCGGAGGTGGGAGGGGGAGAAGCACAGTGCCAGGAGGCCCCTGTTTTCATTCTGCCTTGTTCCATCTAACTGTGCCACTCTGGAAAAATAACTTGTAAAATAAGAAGAAAATAGCAATTATAAGAAGTGTGTAATTCCATGCTCCCCCTCGACCTCCTTACTCACTTTTTTTCATCACTATTGATTTCTGGTGAGAAAATGACTTTAAATATCACACAAACCCTTTATTTTCATGAAAGTCAGGAATATATTAAAATCCAGGCAGCTGAGTCCTCACCAGGGGGAGTGGGCTCCCTCCCACACCTCCTAAGATCAGACTCTGCACCCAGCAACTCAGTAATAATTTCCCACCCAAGCTTGGTGTGACTTTCCTTTGCCGCAGGCAACTGCCCAGAGGATTCCTCCATTACAATCTTTCTATGAACCATTCAGGGTAAATACCATCTCTGTTTGCATCTGGGGAAATAAAAATATAAAAGAGAAATGAAAATCTGTGATGTGTCTGAAAATAGCACCCAGATGCATTGGCTCCCCAGTTCACCTTTCTGACTATCCAGCTCTTCCTTGTCTTGCTTCATACAACAGAGGCAGCCTGGGACCCCCACCTTCAGATATCTCAAATTATCTGGGGCTAAGTACAATAAGGCAGTCCAGCAGAACCCAGTTCCTAATTCTGACCCATTCTGATTAGCCTGTCCTAACTCCTTCCCCACTGCAGGTGCCCCTGCAGTCACATGCTTTGGTCAAATGATCTGCAGCTTCAGGCTGCTCCCTCTGCAGAAAAGAATAGGGGTAAAACAGAGAGAGTAAAAAATATATATATATCTATATCTATATATATAGCTCACAACCTCTGGCTTATAAAGCACAACCGCCTTGTTACCTTTCCCCAGAGTCCCCAGTGGTCAGCAGCACAGCCTCTCAGGCCAACCTCCCCCTCCTCCCACTTGGTCCAAGAGAAATGGTACTTGCTGAGGGGACCTGCTGATGTCTCACCCTGGATCAGAAATGCAAATGTATTTTTGAGCAACTGGGCAGGGAAGGAGACTGATGAAAAAGTTGAGTCAGTCTCTTTCTCTCTCTCTCTCGCTCTCTCTCAGTAGGGGGGCCCACCAATTGCTGAGCCTTTGCACCAGGCTCAGTTTCCTCTGCCTCTAACAAACTTTGTGACTCACAGTCTGTTCCAGGAGCAAGGCAGCTGAGCAGCCGAGCAGCCGAGCAGCCTCAGTGATGGGTTAAATTGGGAAAGCACTCTTCTCCAAACACTGACCCCTCAAGTGCAGCCTGAGCCCCTACCTTGCAGTGGGGGTGGGAGGTGAGCACAGCTCCAATTCTTTTGCTGGCCCTAGAAGAGCTCCCAGAGACCTGGGTTTTCATGGACTTACATCTACTGGGATCACACACATACGCACAGCCCTTGATGGGCTGCAGGCTCGGGAATGCAGTCCATTCCGAGACTGGTCTAGGTCTCCAGTGCTCCATTCATCAGAGCTGCACTGTGGGACCCAACGCGCTCTCTCTTCTTCACCCACACTGCCTGCAAAACCAGAGGGATTCCTGGCAAATGATCAAGCAAAGCCGTGCATCGTGAGGGTCTGGCTAACTGTTGCACCGCAGTTGAGGGGATGACGGTGGAGGCGGGGAGAGGTCAGGGCTGTGCTGCACTCTCGGCAGCGTCTCCTCCTTTCATCACTGCGGAGGACAAATCTGCAAGTTGGGGAACCTGGATCCCGCAGGGCGGCAGGGGCAGGCAGAGGCCGAGTCCATTCAGGCCGGCGAGACAAGACTCGGCCACTGGCTGCTCCCAGGGCCTCGGCGCCGCCTCCCGCCTTCTCCGAGCCGCGCAGACGACCGGCCGCGGGCGTCTCCCTCAGCCCTGGACCGGCTTCCCGCAGAAAACTACCAGGCACAAACCGCTTTTGTTAATTCCGCAAATGCTGCCACAAGACCACCTCCTCCAGCACTCCCGGTCTGCTCGGCTCCAGGAGACCCGCTTTCCCCTGAGCCTCCGCCCCCTGAAGGACCACCGCCCAGCACCAACACGCGCCGGGCCTGGAGAGGACCCCAGGGTCCCCGGCCCGAGGCATCTTTGTCTTCGCAGCGCAGACGCGCGCGCAGAGAGCGACCGCAACAGCCCCGCCGGGCACCGGGTCGGCGGCCTGGCCCCGCGCCGGGGCCGCGCATGGGGACAATGATTCGCGCCCGGGAAGTGTGCGGAGTCGCCTCCGCGGGCTCGGGCCCGGGCGCGAAGCCCTCCTTACCGTACATCTCGGCTGGGCGCGCGCCTCCCGGGAGGCCGGCGTCGCAGCGGCGTTCCCAGCCAGCCCTCGGCGGCGCCCGCCTTTCATTCACAGTCGGGGCGGGGGCTGGCGGCGGCCGACAGGAGGCCCGGGCGGGAGGGAGCCCAGACGCGGGGGCGGCCGCGGGCGGCCCGACGCGAGCCGGCGCAGCCAGGGCCCATTCAGGCGCCCGGGCTGGCCGCGGCCGCCTGTCCGCCTCGGCGTGCTGGGCCCCGGCCTGCGCACAGGGGCAGGGGCTATGCTAATGATGATGCCCCTCGCTCCGCGGGCTCGGCCCAACCGGCGGCCGCGCTGCGAGCCCCTCGCCCCGCCCCGCCCCTGCGCCCCGCCCCCGAGAAACCCACAGCCTGAGATGCGCCTTTTCCGAGGCTGTCGCCCTAAGGGTTGCGGCGTGCACCTGCGGAGCTACCCACCCCAATTCCCAGCTCCTGTTGGAGCGCTCGGAAGCTCTCCCTAACCTGGGGTCCTCGAGGTCAGCCGGGGCGCTGGGAGCTGCAGGTGCACCCCTCCTCCAGTTCTGTCCAGGTTGCGTGGGCTAAGCCGGAGGTACAAGGATGGGAATTGGGGGATAACCTCCACCCTCTCCTGGCTACCTTAGCTGAGCTCCATTCTCTGATGAAGCCCTCCAGCCCTCAGCTGCGCCCTACGAGCTACTCTCTTACTAGGTGCCCAGCCACTCTCTGGCTAGGTGCTTGCTACCACCAAACAGCGTCCTTCCCGGGTCAGGGATGCAGGAAACGCACCCCACTCCCAACCCCCAAGGGCTGCAGGAAGTCCGCTTGCTTTTCCTCTCCCCGATTTATATGTGTAATTCGCAAGCTTTGCCGCCAGGATCCTCTCTAGCTGAGCCCCAGGGCCGACTTGAATTCCAGCTGTGCACCTGCAGTGACCCTGTGAGGAACAGGCACAGAGAGGCAGGGTCTCATGCCTATGCCCCACACCTGAAGATCTCTCCTAAGCTAGCTCAGGACTTTCCTGGGCTTCTCATCCAGCCTTCTCTACACTGAACACGTTCCCCTGTCTTTTTTTTTTTCGACGTAGAGTCTCACTCTCGTCTCGTACTCACCGTACTCTCGGTGGAGTACGGTGGAGCGATCTCGGCTCCCTGCAACCTCCGCCTCCCGGGTTCAAACGATTCTTCCACCTCAGCCTCCAGAGTAGCTGGGACTACAGGTGCATGCCACCACGCCCAGTTAATTTTTGTAATTTTTGGTAGAGAAGGGATTTCACCATGTTGGTCAGGCTGGTCTGGAACTCCTGACCTCAAGTGATCTGCCCGCCTCGGCCTCCCAAAGTGCTGGGATTATAGGCCTGAGCCACTTCTCCTGACCCTCCTGGCCTTTCAACATCGATTTCTTAGTTCTTCTTGCCCCATGGTTGAGAGTTGTCTGGGTTTTGTTTGTTTGTTTGTTTGTTTTTTCTACTGGTAAAAATATTCTACTAGAAGAAGTTAGAGAAGAAAGGAACTTAAAGATACTTAAGAACTGAACTGAACTTCATTTTACTTCGTTTAACGTTGAGAGGTTAATTTATGTTGTTATGCTGGGCTGTGTTTCTGTAGGCCAGTGATCTACTCTCTCAACCCCAGCTTCCTGCAGGACTGTTGGGAAACTTGAATAAAATCTACATGAAATGATACAGTGGGCACTCATGTATATTTTTTTCCTTCCTTCATGGATCAAGGCAGGGACAGAGCCAGAGAAAGAATCCAGGTTGCCAGACTCTTGAAACAGTGCTCAGTCTGTTGCCCTCAAAACTTATATTTCCTATTTTTCTCTGGTCTGGGCCTCCACCTCCTGCCCGTGCCCCACTCTCTTGCTGTTTCCAGGTTTTCTTCTTGTTCCTTGACCTCTTTGACTCTCTTAGCAGCATGCCAGCCCCAAGGGAAACCCTGGGATGGTTCCTGGAACACACATTTAGTCTAGACCCCCCACCCTGGGCACACACTCACTGCATCTCATAAATAAGCTCTGTCTCTGTTCTTCAGTTCCAGGACCAGGCCAGGTGGCTTTGAGGTTGACTGAGAGTCAGACTTGAACTAGAGCAGGAAGAAGAATCTCGGCTCTAGCTTGATATGATCACCCAGAGACACTCCCTTCCCACAATTCTGCTCAACACAAAATATACTCATGAAACATTGGTGTCTGCAGTACAGAAGGAAATACAGTGTCTATCTTCAAAGAATGAAAGGTCTAGCAAGGAATTCCAGATGAATACTGATAAAAACATTACTTGAGGCCAGACTTGGTGGCTCACACCTGTAATCCCAGCACTTTGGGAGGTCAAGGCAGGATCACCTGTGATCAGGAGTTCAAGACCAGCCTGGCCAACATGGTGAAACCCTATCTCTACTAAAAATACAAAAATTAATCGGGCATGGTGGTGCATGCCTGTAGTCCCAGCAGCTCAGGAAGCTGAGGCAGGGGAATCGCTTGAGCCTGGGAGGCGGAGATTTCAGTGAGCTGAGATTGTGCCTCTGCACTCCAGCCTGGGTGACAAAGCGAGACACCGACTCAAAAAAAAAAAAAAAAAAATTACTGGGCAAGAAAAAAACATGGTCTATTCTGCATGAGAAGTACAGATCTTTGTTTAGATAACTTACAAGGCTGATGGTTTAATTTGTTCTTTCTATCAGTCATTTACCGATCACTCCCTATGACATGCTAGACCCTGTGGAAGGTACTTAGGAGCGGGGAGACATGTCAAAATTATCGTAAAATCTTATAATGACTATGGAGGTTCATATAAGGAGCAGGGAAGAGTTTCGTGAAGGGAAAGAGAAAAAACCACCATTCAGGTGTGGGGGGAGGGGCACAGGGCTTCCAGGCCCTCCCCCAGGCGCCACAGTCCAGGAACCTCGATATGTTCAGGTATCCAAAAGCTCCCTGAACCCTGTCCTCTTGGGTTTTTATGAAAGATTCATAACGTCAGCATTCCTTCCCCTGGGGGTACAGGGTGGGAACCTCTCTGGGAATTATCTTAAGAAGACCATTGGAAAGGCCAGGAAAGATTAGAGTCCTGCCTTGGGGCAGGTGAAAGGAGGGCAGGAGAAGGAGAGATTTTGTTTCCTGTGGCCTAACACACTCAATATTACAACAAAAGACTGTAACAAGGTCTATGGGAGTTATGAGCCAGGAATTGTGGAGGAAAACTGTCTATCATAACAGCACAGCACTCAAGGTCCTCCCAACAGGGCCCCAGACTTCCTTTCCCACCTGGCTTCTACCTCCCGTTCCCTCCTCAACTGTGCTCCCACCAGATGGGCTTGCACACCACACTTACCATACTCTTTCCTCTACCATCTCTGACCTTTGCAAATTTCAGTCCCTGCGAACCACTTCAGCAAATTAATTGAACCCGAAGAGGGGGTCACGGGAACCCCAACTTGAAGCCAGTTGGTCAGAAGTTCTGGAGGTCTGGACTTACAACTGGTGTTAGGGGGAACAGTCTTGGGGACTGAGCCCTCAACTGTGGGATCTGACACTATCTTTCAGTGTCAGAACGGCATTAGAGGACACCCAGCTGCTTGGTGTGTGGGGAAAACCCCCCACATATTTGGTCACAACTCTTCTGCGTTGATTGTTGTGATGTGAGAGTAAAGGAAAAATGCTGTTAGAGAAAATTTTCCCTGTAAAACCGCCCAACCCAAAAAGCCTTCCTGTCAGCTCTAGGGTTGGCAGACGAGCTTAGCCAACATCGCAAAACCGCGTCTCTACTAAAAATACAAAACCGGGCATGGTGGCAGGTGCCTGTAATCCCAGCTACTCAGGAGGCTGAGGCAGGAGAATCGCTTGAACCCAGGAGGCAGAGGTTGCAGTGAGCCGAGATCGCGCCACTGCACTCCAGCCAGGGCAACAGTGTGAAACTCTGTCTCAAAAAAATAAAAATACAAGATGCCCAATGTAATTTGAGTTTCAAATATATAAGGACTGATTTCTAATGTACGCCACAGGCAGTATGTGAGACATACTAAAAACATTTTTTGTTTGTTTTCTGAAACTCAGATTCTACCTGTGTTTTATCTGGCAACTGTAGTTAGCACCAGCCATTGGAGGGTGCACCCGGATCCTCATGACTGAACCAGGCCTGGAGCAGGCCTCCACATCCGTGCTCCCAACCTGTGTCACCAAACAGATCTCACTAGAATGTGGTTCCTAAGGAGACAGGGATAAGGTCACTTTGGCCAGTCTGTCCCCTTTGGTATGGGTGCCTTGGCCAGAGGCCTTTGGCCCTGCAGATGCCAGCTTCTCCCATCTGTGTGTCATATGGCCTGTGAGAACCATGAAAAGAGGCTCTGATTCTCTGTTCTCCCCCCGGGGCTTAGCAGCCAACATTGTTTTCTGGGCTCTATGTATTCAGTGGCAAAGGAATCCGGCCCATACCCAGCTTCTCTGAGGTGCAGTCAAGGTGTTTAGACAAAATATTTGCAGGAAATAGTGCTGTAGAAGTTGACGACAGTGGCTTTATGTATATGAGGAAACTGAGCCTGGGAAAGAGCTCAGTCTTCGGGCTCACAGTCTAAAACAGAAGGGCTGGCCAGGCACGGTGGCTCACGCCTGTAATCCCAGCACTTTAGGAGGCCAAGGTGGGTGGATCACAAGGTCAGGAGTTCAAGACCAGCTTGGCTAATATGATGAAATCCCGTCTCTACTAAAAATACAAAAATTAGCTGGGCGTGCTAGCGGGTGCCCATAGTCCCAGCTACTCGGGAGGCTGAGGCAGGAGAATCGCTTGAAACTGGGAGGCGGAGGTTGCAGTGAACCATGATCGTACCATTGCAATCCAGCCTGAGTGACAGAGCGAGCCTCTGTCTCAAAAACAAACAAACCAAAAAAAAAAACTGAAGGGCGGAACTCTAGGGTCCCACTCTCCAGAATAGTGCGCCCATGAAGAGGCACTGAACAGAGTCAGCCATTTAGGTGAACTATGAAAAGGAAGCAAAGTGAGAATTGGGATTCCTATCTTTAAAAGGGTCTTAACTTTAGCTGCAGAAATCCAAAACATGGTGGTGGGTATGACAGGAAGGCAAGTAGAAAGGATATCACATTTACTGAGTGTCCTAATATGATAGGTCTATGCCAGGCACTTTACACAGGTTGTCTGTCTCATGGAATTCTCTCAGCACCTGTGCAAGGTAAGTACTACTATTCCCATTTTACATCTGGGAAACTGAGGCCCAGAGAGGTTAGACTACTCTCTAGTACATGGGCAAGCAGAGATTCAAACCCAGGACACTCCGTCCAAAATCCATTTTCTTTCCACCACACCATGCTGTCTTGTGGCACACACTGATGTGCACATCACAACCGTGCTGTAAGTCAAGTACAGTTCGGAGTTCCTGGCAGTCTAAAGCCTCACGCCCCTTCCTGCCCTTGACCCACATTTGCTCCTCTGCCTCACCTGTTTCATGTGCCCCATCACTGGGTTTGGAGGGTAGGGACTGGAGAGGGCTGCAGGCTATCCATACCACACCTGGACACTTAATTTCCACCCTGCTCCCCCAGGCCTCATCCATGGTGGGCCTCCCTCGTGACCTTGACTGGAACCCAGGGGCCTCCTGGGATTGGTTTGGTCAGGCCAGAGGAACTAAACCTTAGAAAGGTTATTATTCTTTGGCCAAAGTGCACCCTGGTAAACGTGGTCCTCTGCTGTGACAGCTCAAATGATATCCTCTGCCAAGAGCAAGCAGCACAGTGAGGTCCCAAGTTTCCATATGAACCAGAGACTGAATTTCCCTGCGTGACACAGAAAGGGAGGCTTAGAAGTGGGAGGGAATCTACATCCCTTGCATAAAACCCAGGAACTCTCATTCGCATTCCGGGCTTCAGCATCCCCGTCACATCCCCGTCATCACATCACCAGGGCCTGTCCTGTAGTTACAGGAGTCTGGCTTCCTGACACTCCAGCCTCACACGGCCCCATCAGCTCAACTGTGTCTGCACAAAAACCTCTTATCTCCTCCTCATCAACTACAACAACTGCAGCCCCTCTTGCCCAGGGCGCCAGCCTCGAGCAGCCAACGGCTTTAGAGCAACTGCCAGAGGGAGGGAAGAGGGAAGAAGATGACAGTCCAGGGAATACAGTTTCAGAAAAAAAAAAAAAAATGTGGGACCTAGAGAAGGGCCCAGGGAGACCCAGAGGGGAGAATGGGCCCCTAATGACTGTCACACAGAGGATTAGCTGTGAAGTCAGCAATAGAACCCAGGATTCCTGCCTCCAGGCTGGGTGACTTGAACCCCTGGTACTTCTCCCTCAAAGCAAGTTAACCTACTTGACCTACTTCTCTGAAGCTACAGGGAAGAGCAGCCTGTGAAAACAACGCCCAAGTAGAGGAGTGGGTGGGTATCCACGGCTGAAGGCTGCATCTCCGCAGCACGGCAAACAGCTCAGGAGCCCGGGCAGCAGGATGTGCTTCGTTCACGAAGGTTGCTGGGAGTTGCCTTGGGCTGTAGGAGGGACATGAGGGGGGATGGGGAGAGCTGCCTGCTGCCAGGAGATGGGGCCTGGGCGCCTGGGATGGAGAAGGCTGCTGCAGGACAGATTTCGCAACTAGATTTTACCATTGTGTGAGCAGTGTTTGAGGTATTTGTGGTTGACATGTTGACATTTAAAAGTACCAAGCAGGCTCTCCCAGTTCCATCTACTTCATGGCCTTGGGTTGACCCTGTATTCACCCTCTAGACAGGGGCCAAGTCACCTTCTTCAGCTGCCAGCCCCTATGGTCCCTGGAGAGAAGTCTCCTTTCTTACCCGAAGCTCAAATCCATGTCCACTTGCTTCTGGTCAAAAGCTCAAGCACTGCCATGCCCATGACCCAGACTCTAGTGTAGACCAAGGAAATTCTGCCTCTTCACTCTCTCCTTGCTGCCAGCAGTAGGAGGCACCTGTCGCCCACCCATTATCTCCCATCTCCATCCTGAGTGATACTTGTTGTCACTGCAAGGCCCAAGCCCACCCACACTCGGAAGAACATAAAGGTCCATGGCGTTGCTTCCGTCTCTTCTTCCTGCTGATCTACATGACATGGAAGAGAAAAGAAGAGATAGGAAATGAATAGCTGGTCACACAGGTGATCTCAAAAAGTCAGATGTGGCTCTCCTTGCCATAGCTAAGGAAACCTGCATCTCACCACAGCCAAGAAATAGGCTTGCCCAGAAACTGGCCAGCCCAATCAAAGAACGGTTGAAACAAAATGAAAGGACAGGGAGAAAAATGCCTCCAGGGCCAGACGTGGTGGCTCACGCCGGTAATCCCAGCACTTTGGGAAACTGAGACAGGAGGATTGCGTGAGCCCAGGAGTTGGTGACCAGCCATGGAAACACAGTAAGACCCTGTCTCTGCAAAAAAATAAAAATAAAAAAAAAAAAAAATAACCAAGCATGGTGTCATGCACCTATAGTCCCAGCTATTGGGGAGGCTGAGGTTAGGAGAATCACTTGAGCCTGGGAGGTTGAGGCCGCAGTGAGTCATGGTTGCGCCACCAGACTTCAACCTGGGCAACAGAGTAAAACCCTGTCTCAAAAAACTAAATATGTAAAAAGAAAAATGCCTCCAGGAAATTGTAAACCTGGCTAATAGAATAAGAATACAAAAAGAACATGTGAGATGCTGAACCCCTAAGACCTGAAAATTGGTACTGGTGTAGGAAGAGCCCCAGCTCTTCAATAGGGCCAGATGGAACCTCTCTGGGGAAGTTACCCTCGCCCACCTAAGCCAAACCCTGCCCTCCAGGCCTTGTAGAGCCACTGCCTTATATGGACTTCGGACCCTGAAATCACCCCTTTCCCAATAAAGCATGCTGTTTTTTACATTCACCTGAGCCCCCTCAGGGTTTGGCAGCTCTGCAGTTAAGGATCCCTGGCCATGCCCGCTTTCCCTTTTCTGGACTCTTCTTGGCCACAGGACTCCACTTTGATACTCAGCCCCAATCCTCAGCTTTCAAATCTCTAGCCCAACCCTCACTTTTCTGGCTCAAGGATGTCAGCTGACTTCAGTCTCATGACGATGGCCCAAGGAAGAGGATGTTCATCAACTCTCAGTGAACATGATAGAGAAGCTCAGACGTCTACATGCCAACACGCACGTGGTAGACAAAGTCGAGTTGAAGTTTGAGTCTGTATCTGATGTCTGGTAGGTTAGGACTCACTCATGTTCTAAATTATGGCACATGCATTTATTGAGAGCCTACTACATTCAAGACATGGTGGGGAGAGAGTAAAAAGTCCCTGCCATCCAGAAAACTCACAGTCCAGTCGAGAATACAAGTCAGCATAGAGAGATGTCTCAGAGAAAGAGAAAAATGGAGTCCTGGCAGAAGCCTAGGAGAGAGGCTCCACCTGGGTGGACTGGGAGGGAGTTAGGGAAGGAGCCAAACATGAAGAGAGAATGTAACTTGAGCAAAGGCAGGTGTTGGGAAGTCACAGCTATGTATAAAGAAAAGCAAATGGCACATTTGAGAGGAACATATGCTAACTGAAGGGATACGGGGAGAGATGCAGTAAGAAAGGCGGGCTTTGGCACAGTCACAAAAGGCCTTGAGTACCTAAGGACTTTGGCCTCTATTCAGTGAGGAAGATTCTTCTGGAAGCTATGGGGTATCAAGAGTGTGAGATGCTGCTAATAGGTGGAGGAAGGAGCAGAAAGGGCTGATGGATGTGGAGTTAAGAGGTCACTGGTGACTAAACACATTTCCTCCCTGACTCATGACTGCCTCTTTCAGAAAGGCGGTTCCTGGCATTGGGGGCATTGAAGATGCACAGCAGGGTTATACCAAGGTTGAACCAAGTCTCTTCCTGTTTCCCAGGAAAGAATGGGAAGGGCTTATAAAATTCATCTGCATCCCTATGTATTCTCTTTCTCCTTCCCTTAAGAAGTGGCCCTTAGGGTGGCAAGACATGGGCTGTGTAAGCCTTCTACCTGGGAGGCTCCTTTGCCTTTAAAGGGCGCCATTGGGCCAAGGGGACGGGAGACAACAAGCTGGCTCCTTATGGCCGACTCTGTCTCTCAACTGCATTGGTAAGGGGGAAATGGGTCCATACTGGTTTCCATATTGCCTAGCTTGGCATACTACGTTTCCCACCCAGAGACTGGAGACAGAGATGCCTTGATCAGGAATCAAGACAAGGAATTCATCAGCAATGTGCCCTGTGTCACCTCTCAGGAATCTAAGCGTGGCAGGAGGCAGCTGGACGAGATACAAGGCCAGCCAAGAGAAGGGAGAACTCCAATGGTGACCTTCAGGTTTCAGGGCGATGAGAGGGAGAGGGAAGAAGCAAGGAATGAGTATTTGCCAAGCTCCTGCTCAGTGTTAGGCACTACACCTAGCCCAGTACCCAATGCCTGGTGTGTAGGAGGGGCTCAACACATACTTATTGAAGGAAGCATCTTTCTCCCTCTAAGCCTCACAACAACCCTGGGAACTAGATTAGAATTAGGAAACGCATTTTTAAAAGAGCCATTCCCAGAGTCACACAATGAATGGTAGAAGCAGCCAGGCATGGTGGCTCATGCCTGTAATCCCAGCACTTGGGAGGCCAAGGCGAGTGGATCACCGGAGGTTAGGAGTTCGAGACCAGCCTGGCCAAGATGGTGAAACCTCATTTCTACAAAAAATACAAAAATTAGCTGGGCATGGTGGCAGGTGCCTGTAATCCCAGCTCCTTGGGAGGCTGAGTTAGGAGAATCACTTGAACCCAAGAGGCGGAAGTTGCAGTGAGCCAAGATCGTGCCATTGCACTCTAGCTTAGACAACAGAGCAAGACTTCATCTCAACAACAACAACAACATCAAAAAGAATAAATGGTACAAGCAGGATTCCCGTCTCGGTCTGCCTTTCTCCAAGCTCTGTTCTCTTCTGTTTCTCACCAGATTGCAAGTAGCTCAGCCGCAGGTTTGTGATGTGGCAACAGATGAGGTAGCAGATGGGTCTGGCCAATGTCACTCTTCTAGGAAGCTCGCTGGGGAACTGAAGGAGGTGGTTCACAGCGGGCTTCCCTTCAGCTTGCACCAGCAGCCCCTGGGGAGCTTTCTACAAGGCAGATTCTTGAGCTCCACTCCAGACTCATGGAAGAAGCCTGGGTTCCACAGGTAGCGGGAACTGGTGGACATGACTGCGAGCAGTTGAGAGCAGGCAGCGTAAGAGCCCCAGATCATAGAGCAAGGAGGAGGCTGTCACAGGATAAAGATGTGGAGTTTCCTTTAGTGGTGGTGGTAAGGGGACACCGCTAAGGGGAAACAGAAATGCATGCAACATGAAACTCTAGAAAAGGAGCTGGTTTTGTAATAAAGAAATGAGAACTAGCAGTACAACTGAATATAATGGTGGGTGTGTGTAAGGGCAAAGTAATTCACAACTTCAATTAACACAGTAACTGTCAATGAGGGAAGCCAATGGGGGAGGTAACTATTCACAATGGGAGTCCCAGGCATTGGGGAATACCAGGGACAGAGTGTGTGGGTGTTGTCACACTTTCAGAGGACGGTATTAACATATCTCAGGCTCTGCCCTCATCTACTATGTCGTACTCCCTCTTTTTTGTTTTGTTGTTGTTGTGTTTTTTTGAGACAGGGTGTTGCTCTGTCACCCAGGCTTGTCCAGTGGCACAATCTTGTCTCACAGCAACTTCCACCTCCCAGATTCAAGTGATTCTTATGCCTCAGCCTCCCGAGTAGCTGGGACTACAGGCACATGCCACCACTCCGAGCTAATCTTTTTTATTTTTTATTTTGTAGACATGGGGTCTCACTATGTTGCCCAGGCTGGTCTTGAACTCCTGGGCTTAAGTGATCCTCCTGCCTTGGCCTCCCAAAGTGCAAGGATTGTAGGTTTGAGCCATTGTGCCAGACCTGTACTCACCCTAAAAGCAGATGTGTATGAAAATAATGCAGACGATCAGATAGAAGCCTGGGAAAGGCGTGCCCAGGGAGCCTGACTTTGGCAGTGGACCTGAAGCAAATGCCTCTCTGGGGGATGGGCATCCCTGACTAGCAGACCCAGATATTTCAGGTCCATTGGCAGGTATATTCCCATAGGGAAGATGGATGTATCTGACGATCAAGCTTAATACCTTTAGATAAACCTGCTGATTCCCTTTGTTCTTTTCCCTGGTTCACCACGATCTTCTGGTTATATTTTAGCTTATCTGTGAGGCTGGCAAATCAGCCAATTTGAACATTTCAGTCCTCTATGTACTTACATTTTTTTTTTTTTTTTTTTTTTTTTTTTGAGACGGAGTCTCGCTCTGTCACCGAGGCTGGAGTGCAGTGACCGGATCTCAGCTCACTGTAAACTCCGCCTCCCAGGTTTACGCCATTCTCCTGCCTCAGCCTCCTGAGTAGCTGGGACTACAGGCGCCCGCCACCTTGCCCGGCTAGTTTTTTGTATTTTTTTTTTTTTAGTAGAGACGGGGTTTCACCGTGTTAGCCAGGATGGTCTCGATCTCCTGACCTCGTGATCCGCCCGTCTCGGCCTCCCAAGTACTTACATTTCTAACTGTAAGTGGGCACTTTCGAAACATCCATTTCTTGTGAAACTGCTTAGCATGATACATCCCCAAGAGCATAGTCACATCTGTCCATTGCTGACTTTACTGAGGCCTACCCCCTGAGGATGTCCTGCCTTTCAAATATTCAACTCTATTTCCTCTATTTCCTGTTTCTCTCTCTGTAGAGAAGCAATAATTGCAAAAAGGGATCTTGAGATATGAGTGTAATTCAACTCAAAGCAAATCATATGAGGGATTCCTTACTTGCCTTATGATGTAAACTCTTCAAAAAGTAGAAGAAGCAAAGGAATGTAGTCTTTTTTTTTCTTTTGGAGATGGAGTCTTGCTCTGTTGCCCAGGCTGGAGGGCAGTGGCATGGTCTCAGCTCATTGCAACCTCCATCCCCAGATTCAAGGGATTCTCCTGCCTCAGCCTCTCAAGTGGCTGGGATTACATGTGCATGCCACCACGCCCAGCTAATTTTTGTATTTTTAGAAGAGACAGGGTTTCACCATGTTGGTCAGGCTGGTCTTGAATTCCTGACCTCAGGTGATCCAACCCCCTTGGCCTCCCAAAGTGCTGGGATTACAGGTGTGAGCCACCGCCCCCAGCCTACAATTCTTTTCTTTTTAAAGTAGAAATATAAAAGTATTTAGCATACCAAGAAAGGAAACACAGGTAAAATGGACTCGGTAGCAGGAATTTCCCTGTAGTTGTGTTAATGTAGAGCTTCTATTTTGCTTCATCCCATTGGACAAACATTAGGGTAGTTTGGGAAGGAAGTTGAATGGCAGAGTAGGTAACCATCTGTTCATCTGATTAACTGGGTTCATTCTACTGGGTCATTTCATTTTCTTTTCTTTTGTTTTGGAGACAGAGTCACTCTGTTGCCCGGGCTGGAGTGCAGTAGAATGATCTTGGCTCACTGCAACCTCCACATCTCGGGTTCAAGTGATTCTCCTGCCTCAACCTCCAAGTAGCTGGGATTATAGGTGAAAGCCATCACATCTGGCTAATTTTTGCATTTTTAGTAGCGATGGGGTTTCACCATGTTGGCCAGGCTGGTCTGTACCTCCTGACCTCAGGTCGTCTGCCCACCTCGGCCTCCCAAAGTGCTGGGATTGCAGGTGTGAGCCACTGTGCCTGATTCATTTCACTTTCTTCTTCCCCAAATATCTTGCTCCAAAACGACAACATCATTTCTGACCAACAGGTCATTAAAAGTACTTCTTCCCTAAAACTATTCTGCAGTCTTGTTCCAAGTGCCTTGTTATACAGCCAAAACACCAGACACTGCCAGACACTCATTGTAAACTCTTACCTCAAGTTATCAATTCTTCAAGACAAAATGGACAGTGAGCTATGCTGTATGTTCTGCCTACCGAGAGGATGTCCTTTCTCTCATGTCCCTTAGAACTAACCTGAGTGGGGTTGTTAGTAGATACGGCTGGTAAGGTGCTCCACATGAGACCACAGACGTGGGCTGAGGAAGGACAGCGATGTGGCAGGAGCTGGTGTACTAGACGTGTGAACAAATTCTCTTTTATTGTGCCTCCAGGACCTACTTGAACCTGTTCTCACTGCTTTCTAGTAAGCTGCTAACCACACCCAACTTGATGGCACTGTGGCTCAGACATTACCAAATTCACGACGGATAACTCAAGATCTCACTGTGACCAATGTTCCATGGGCAACATTCTGTCTATTCTAAGGCTCAGTAGCAGGCAAAAGTATCTCTTACAAAGGGAACAGCCACTTACTGAAGAGGTCAGGGATTGATGCAAAACAATAAAGGTCTCCACGGTGATTCTCTTAATCAGGCTTGCCACAAGCTACATGCTGCAACCCAGTTTGCCACTGATAACTCAAGCACCATTTAGATCCACTGGGTTGTTAAGGTTAAGTGGCCAAATCACACATACTGCAACCTGGCCCCTGCTGAAAACTGGGAAGCCTTTCAAGTCACTTGGTAAAGGGATTGGAGACGCACACCCAACTGTGGTATGTGTTACCTGGACAGTCTAAAAGGCCGGGCCGGGTGCGGTGGCTCACACCTGCAATCCCGAAACTTTGGGAGGCCAAAGCAGTGGATCATTTCAGGTCAGGAGTTCAAGACCAGCCTGGTCAACAAAGGGAAACCCCATCTCTACTAAAAATACAAAAATTAGCTGAGTGGTAGTGGCACGTGCCTGTAATGCCAGCTAATTGGGAGGCTGAGGCAGGAGAATTGCTTGAGCCTGGGAGGTGGGGGTTGCAGTGAGCCGAGATGGTGCCACTTCACTCCAGTCTGGGCAAGAGAATTCAAAAATAAATAAATAAATAAATAAATAAATAAATAAATAGGGCGGGACTCCATGACTCATGCCAGTAATCCCAGCTCTTTGACAGGCCAAGACAGGAGGATTGCTTGAGCCCAGTTCAAGATCAGTCTGGGCAACATGGTGAAACCCTGTCTCTACAAAAAATACAAAAATTAGCCAGACATGGTGGCACGTGCCTGTGGTTCCAGCTATTTGGGAGGTGAGGTGGGAGAATTGCCTGAGCCTGGGAGGTTGAGGCTACAGTGAGCTGAGATCACACCACGGCCCTGCAGACTGGGTGACAGAGGGAGACCTTGTCTCAGGAAAGGGAAAAAAAAAGTCTAAAAAGGCCAGCAAAGCTTGTGCCTCTTTATTTATTTATTTATTTATTTATTTATTTGGAGACGGAGTTTTGCTCTGTCGCCCAGGCGGGAGTGCTGTGGCATGATCTTGGCTGCAACCTCTGCTTTCTGGGTCAAAGCAATTCTCCCTGCCTCAGCCTCCCGAGTAGCTGGGATTACAGGCATGTGCCACCATGCCCGACTACATTTTTTTTGTATTTCTAGTAGAGACAGGGTTTTACTATGTTGGTCAGACTGGTCTCAAACTCCTGACCCCAGGTAATCCACTCACCTCGGCCTCCCAAAGTGCTAGGATTATGGACGTGAACCACTGCACCTGGCCACTAGCGCCTCTTTCTTAGTGATGAGAGTAAAAGGTGCTCAACCTAGTCTTCATTTCGTATGGGCTATTCTGATGGGAGTTAGACCCCCTACCAACCTCTAGAAACGTCACTGAGGTGACAGACTCCTGCGTTGTCTTTTTTTTTTTTTGAGATGGAGTCTTGCTCTGTTGCCCACGCTGGAGTGCAGTGGCATGATCTTGGCTCACTGCAACCTCCGCCTCCCAGGTTCAAGTGATTCTCCGGCCTCAGCCTCCTGAGTAGCTGGGATTACAGGCACCTGCCACCACGCCCAGCCGATCTTTGCATTTTTAATAGAGACGGGGTTTCACCATGTTGGCCAGGCTGGTCTTGAACTCTTGACCTCAGGTGATCCACCCGCCTCAGCCTCCCAAAGTCCTGGGATTATAGGCATGAGCCATAGCGCCCAGCCAACTCCTGCATCTTCTTAGAATCTCTCTCCTTCCCATCCTCCTTCCCATACTCTGGCATGTGTTTTATCAAGGTACTTTGGGTACCTGCAGCTTCCAGGTCTTTAGATCCTATCATCGTGGCGTTATCAGTATTGTAGACTAGCATGATGTCCAATGGGATAAAAAGACAATCAGTGTCCTGTGAATTTCATTGTTGTCCAGAGACAGATGGTAATGCGGAGGAAGATGGCGTCTTGCTCTAGCATTCCTCTTCCAGGTGGAAACAACCCTTTTCCTGGTGTTTTCTAATTCCTGGGATAGAAAACAAAGGCATTAGGGACCATTGCAGTCTTCCAGGTGCCACTGCTATATTAGGAGACCCCAACTGGAACAGCAGATACAAGAGCACTGAGGACCCATGTGATTTTTCAAGATCCAGCCAGTTTCTGTACTAAACTAAATCGTTAATGGAAATGTAATATAACTGCACCTTGTGCCTAACGAGATCCTGGTGGTGATTTCCCTGGGGATGCAGGGTTTTGCCTGATTCTGGATGGGTAAGGGGAAGTGCAGGTACTTCCAAATGACCCTGTTTACATATAGGCCTTATTCCACAGGTCAGGAGGCCATTTCTGTGATTCTGAGGATGTCTAACGGCTAATCACTTGTTATAGTACTGAGGACCTATGATCAAAAAGCCTTGAAGGGGCTGGGCATGCTGGTTCACGCCTGTAATCCCAGCACTTTGGGAGACTGAGGTGGTTGGAGTGCTTGAGCCCAGGAGCTTGAGACAGCCTGGGCAACGGGCCAAAGCCCCGTCTCCACCAAAAAATATGAAAATTAGCCAGGCATGGTGGCTTGAGCCTGTAGTCCCAGCTACTCTCTGGAGGCTGAGGTAAGAGGATTGCTTGAGCCTGGGAGGTGGAAGCTGCAGAGAGCCATGATTGTGCCACTGCACTCTAGCCTGGGCAACAAGGCAAGATCCTGTCTCAAAAACCAACCAACCAACCAACCAACCAACCAACCAACCAAAAAAAACCCCAAAAACAAAAGACAAAAACAAAGAGTTTTGAAGGTCTGAAGCTTCTTATCATCACGCTGGCCTTGCTGCCTAAGATGAAAGTCACGTCCCCACACCACTGGCAGTTAAGTGCCACCATGTGGCTTCTGCTGACCCAGGATCTATCCATTGCCGTTAAAATACGGGAAGCCACGGCAGCTGCAGCTTCTCCCATAGGCACTCCTGGCCTACTTAGACAGTCACTAAAGCGCTCTCAAAGACGCGGGTATTTTCTTCACTGGCTTTCTGGGCCACCTTGGGGACATAAAAAGAGGACATAGGAATGCCCTCCAGTATTTCTATCTTCCAGCATTTCTGAATTCCTTGCTCAACATGACAACACTTTGTACCTCCACTTCATTTGGCATTGTCCTTCATGGTGACTAGGTTTCAGGCAACCAACCAAGAAAATATTTAGAAACATTTCCAGCTACTTGAGTCAATCTGCTAAATCTGAATTTCTAGAAAGTATACCTGCATTGATAAATTCAGCCAGAATCAAAAAAATTTTTTTTTCCTCCTCAGAAAATCCATTTCTATGTATGTTCCTCCACATTACTGTAAATTAGCAAATCTTGGGATGTATGCGTGTGTGTGTGTGTGTGCGTGCATCTTGTCCAGTGTGTGCTAATCATTAACTTTATAACTGGCCCTCTTGGACATGCTGGTACCTAATTCTAGTTATATGTTTGGAGATAATGAGGAGTGAAGGGAGTAGAACAGGAAAATAATTGGCTTCCTTTTACATGATAACTCTCTTAGGTGCGTCTTCATGTAAAGCAATGATAGCCTCATTACACATAGGTGTAGGCTCTGTTTTGGCTGGTGATGAAGGCTTAGTGAGGCTTGAGGGTACAGAGTTCCCTGGGTTTTTCAAATATCCCCATATTTTCTCATTCCAGTTCTTCGGTGGCAAAGTGGTTCTGATCAATGCTCTTTCACATACGGGTCCTAGTGAGGCTAAAAATTCAACTGACTTTGTAATTTGGTAATTCCTGGAGTTTGGCTTTCAGTTACCTCTGTCCTATGGTTGTGATAAATGAGATCCTTTTTAGTATGGTCTTAGAAAGTGCCTGTGTGTCAATCTGTGTTACGATCTGAGAATTTAAGGAGCTGAGCTTGTCATCTGTTTTTGTTGAAGCAGACTATAGCCAAGAAAAGAAGTGAGCACCACTCTCGAGTCCTTGAATTTCTTTTGACTTTCCTATAGTTTGCAGGGGCAAATAATTGCTAATAAGTAGTGATCTGGAAAATATTTCTTTTAATTTTTTTCTGCCACTATACAATATTAAGCACATATTATCCCTACATACTAACGGAATTTTAACTGCTCTCAGTCCTAAGTAGCTAGGTAGACAGCTCATCTTCCCTCCCTCATCCATTTCTCCAGGGTTCTGTCATCTGCAACCATCTCCTTGTAGCAATTTCTCTGTACCAGTCAAGGTTCTTCGTCCAGATATCAGAAACTGACTCTTGCTAACTTCTGCAGAAAAGAAATTTGTGGAATGGTATAAGACAGTTCACAGAATCAAGGGGAAGTCCACAACACCAAGATCAAAACCCAGCCAGAGGCCGGGTGCAGAGGCTCACGCCTGTAATCCCAGCACTTTGGGAGGCCAAGGCGGGCAGATCACCTGAGATCAAGAGTTCAAGACCAGCCTGATCAACGTGGTGAAACCAGTCTCTACTAAAAATACAAAAATTAGCTGGGTGTGGTGGCAGGGGCCTATAATTCCACCTACTTGGGAGGCTGAGGCAGGAGAATCACTCGAACCCAGGGGGTGGAGGTTGCAGTGAGCCAAGATCACACCATTGTACTCCAGCCTAGGCAACAGAGTGAAACTCTTTCTCAAAAACAAAACAAAACAAAAAAATCCATCCAGAGATAAAGAGAGGTTGGGCAGCCAAATTCTATCAAGGTCCTGCCACCAGAACAGCGCCATCATGGCTGGAACTGCCACCAGTGGCTACTTGGTGCTTCCACTCCCAGGCATCACTGGCAAAGGGTGCCCACTCCCAGGCATCACTGGCAAAGGGTGCCCACTCCCAGGCATCACTGGCAAAGGGTGCCCACTCCCACACATGCCTACTCCCACTCCTCTACCACTGCAGCGGAAATCTCCCACCTTCTGTGTCTTTACATCATTCCCCCCGTATTCAAAATCCTGATTCACTGAGCCTAGATCACATGCTCTCGTGCTAGAGGACAGGAGAGAGAATTTCTACCCCTTTGGTTTTCACAGTGGAGCCCTTATCTGGATTCCCCCAGATAAGAAGGGTGTTTAGATGCTAGGCAGTCCCACTTTTCCCAGAAAAAATCGAGTACAGTCCTCAAACTAAAAAGATTTAAGGCAAATATTGCAAAAAGAGGATTAAAGTCTCGGGTAGATGAAGTAATTTATTTAAAGTAATTATTTTAATAAATAAAAACCTCATGTCTAGACACATTTATTTATAAGATGCTAAGGGGACTTGGGAAAGGGATTGTAAAGTATCAATAAGCTTTAAAATTTCATGAGAAACTGGAAAGGAGTTGCAATTGAGTAGGAAAATAGTGGGTTCTGCTAATCACCACCTTGGTGTTGAATATTGACAATTAATAGGATCACCTGGTGAAACAGGGTTGTTTGTTGTGAACACCCAGAAAATAATTAAGTCAATACTTGGAGCCACAATTAATTTATTAAGGACAAATCATGGTAACTGTCTTTATTTCCTTTTTGATTTGACTAATAGATTTGTAGACTACTGGCAGACAACAAACAAATGTTACAGGACTGTGTCTTCATAAAGTTAAAAATACTCTTGTTTGTATTTAGTATAAAAATAAAATGGGTAACTTCAGAAAAGGTAGAGATTTCTACTGAAATAATGAACCCAATAATGAAATTATCTCTACTTCCTTCTCACTAAAAAACACTAAAATTATATGAAAGGAATAAGAAAGATAAAAATCCGCAGATAAAGAGATTAGGAGAGGAAACGACAGGACCAGCAATGACAATGCATTTTTGGAAGGTAGAAAATAAATGGATGAGTGGTAACTGACTTGGCAGAACAGGGAAAGCTGGAAGCAAATGACTCCAAAAGGAGATGCCAATGAAGGAAGACAATTTGGGCAACAGAACACCAGGAAGTCTCAGGAATCTGAAGCACTGAGGACCTCAAAAGCAAGGAGTGGAGTTGAAAACAGGAGAATGGGGTACAAACCCTGGCCCTGTACATATCTGGTAATCATTTTACTGGGTTGCTTTTAAATAGAAACTGACAGCCAAAAATCATCAGACATTTGGGAAAAGCTTCTAACATGAAAGACAGGACAACACACAAAACCAACATTAAGATTTGTAGGAAATAATAAGTGAATACCTTTAATATCACCACAGAGAGAAGAGGAGACACTCCATTCTCAAAAGATGACTTCTACTTTACACTGCGTTCGTAGAGCCCTGGGAGTTTATTGTACAGGTAAGAATTAGCCAAATGGACAGACCACTCACGTGCAAGAGCACTCTGGTTTCTTCTTGTTTTTCTGTTTGGGTTTTTTGTTTGTATGTTTTTGTTTTGTTTTGTTTGTTTTCTCAAGACAGAGTCTTACTCTGTCACCCAGGCTAGAGTGGCATGGTCTTGGCTCACTGCAACCTCTGCCTCCCGGGTTCAACCAATTCTGCTGCCTCAGCCTGCTGAGTAGATGGGATTACAGGCGCGCGCCACCACACCCAGCTAATTTTTGTCTTTTTAGTAGCAACGGGGCTTCAGCATGTTGGCCAAGCTGGTCTCGAACTCCTGACCTCGTGATCTGCCCACCTTGACCTCCCAAAGGGCTGGGATTACAGGTGTGAGCCACCGCGCCTGGCCTGTATGATTGTTTTTCGAGTCAGGGTCTCATTTGTCACCCAGGCTGGAGTACAGTGGCATGATCTTGGCTCAGTGCAACCTCTGCCTCCCAGGCTCAAGCGATTCTCCTACCTCATTCTCCGGAGTAACTGGGACTACAGGCATGTGCCATCACTCCTGGCTAATTTTGTTTGTATTTTTTTTTTTTTTTTGGTAGATATGAGATCTCACTGTGTTGCCCAGGCAATCCGCCTGCCTCAGTCTCAAGCAATCCACCTGCCTCAGTCCCCCAAAATGCTGGGGATTACAGATGTGAGCCATTGCCACTCAGCCTGCACTCTGTTTTATATACTGGGATTTTAAAATCAGTTCTAAAATATTTTAAGGGACTTGACAGAACCAATTAAAATTTGTTATCGTAAGCAACAGAAACTAACACTGGACAATTTAAGCAAAATGTCATTCATTGGGAGTTATGGGGAGTTCACCACATCAAAGAGAGAGATAGAAAATCAGAATCAGAAAGAGCAGGAACCGGGGCAGCTCTGGGCTTCTGGCAGCAGGAATTAATAGCCAGTTGGATCACGGCACAATTGCTGTGACACACCAGTTCCAATTTTTCTTAGTCCCTAAAGTCCTTGAAGAGACAGTTCTAGTTCAATGTCCTAGCTTGGGTCAGGTATCCTCCCTCTGGTTAGGGAAGCAAGAGTTGCTTTATTAGACAGTTTCACTAAAAGGAACCCAGTGGGAAAGGGAAATTCCCTTCACCCGAAGACAGTCAGAGTGATACTACCAGAAGAGGGAAGGAAAACTAGGGAGGAGCTAAACCCCAAATAGCCACAACTATCTATGGTTAAAAATAAGTTTAGGCCACATGAATGTGCAGAATTTTAAATTTTTTGTAATGCAAAAGCTGTCCACTGAAAATATGTACAAACATGGATGCAATCCATCTCTTCTTGTTGGACATTAAGGTTGCTTTCTGTTTTTTGCTGTTATAAACAAACACCCTTAGAGCCCATATTTTGCAGACATCTTTAAGAAATGGTAATTTGGGACGTTTGTCATGACATCCTTACAGACGGAGATGGGGAATTGCAGGCTGAAAGACTGCATGTGAAGAATGTTGCTGGACTATTGACTGCTGTTGACTTGAAGAGCTTTGCTAGAGTTATGCTGATTTTGCCCTTGGCCTCCTGTTCAGCAACTTTATGGATGAGTCAGGCCGGGTGCAGTGGTTTACACCTGTAATCCCAGCACTTTGGGAGGCCAAAGTGGGTAGAACATTTGAGGTCAGGAGTTCAAGACCAGCCTGGCCAACATCGTAAAACCCCGTCTCTACTAAAAATACAAAAATTAGCCGGGCTTGGTGGTGGGTGCCTGTAATCCCAGGTACTTGGTAGGCTGAGGCAGGAGAAGCACTTGAACCCAGGAGGTAGAGGTTCCAGTGAGCCGAGATCACACCACTGCACTCCAGCCTGGGCCACAAAGAGAGACTCCATCTTAAGAAATAAAATTAAAATATTTTTTAAAATTGATTACCCAGATACAGGAAGGGCAAGTGCTATTTGGACAGAGATTCACACTAAAAGGTCTGAGAGGTTTATTAAATGCAAGGGTGATATGACTCCACGGTATGATATGGCTACTTAGAAAAAAAAAGCCAGTATAATTTTAGGCTGCACTAAAAGAAGTAAAATTTGTAGATCTAGGACAGTGCTAGCACCCTGTACCTTTTGCCCCGGTCAGATAAAACAGTTTTGGGTTTAATTTTGACCAGTTACACTTAAAAAAAAAAAATTAACAAACGAGTGCATATAGAGAAAGGTATCTGGAAGCTATAATGATAATATACTGAGTGCTTACTATGTGCCAGGCACCATGCTGAAAACACTGTAAAAACACCTATGAAGGGCTGGGTGCAGCACTTTGGGAGGCCAAGTAATCCCAGCACTTTGTAATTCCAGCACTTTGGGAGGCCAAGGTGGGTGGATCAACTGGTGTCAGGAATTCAAGACCAGCCTGGCCAATAAGGAGAAATCCTGTCTCTACTGAAAATACAAAAATTAGCTGGGTGTGGTGGCGCATGCCTGTAATCCCAGCTACTCAGGAGGCTGAGGCAGGAGAATCTCTTGAATCCAAGAGGCAGAGATTGCAGTGAGCCAAGATCACGCCGCTGCACTCCAGCCAGGGCGACAGATCAACACTTTGTCAAAAACAAACAAACAAACAAACACAAAAAGGAACAAAAACTATGAACAAAAACTATGAAGTAAGCATTATTTATTTTATACCAATTTTACAGATAGAGAACTTGAGTCATGGGAAGCTAAATCACTTGCTAAAGTATAAGTAAGAAAGCTGGGATTTGAACCCTGGAGCCCAGTCCTACCGACTACATGGTCAACCACCACACAACATTGCTTGTCTGAGTATTACGAAGCCAAACAGGTGACTTCACCACCTAAGTGTGATGTGAGGGACTCTGAAAGGATCCCCTACAGAGAAATATCTCACTGGCTAGCTGGACCATACAAATAGGACAATTATGCATTTGGCTTTATATAGTTCATTCATATCTAGATGCCTAATACTCTCCTAATTGAAAGTCAGTATAGGCGTGGCAGCTCACGCCTGTAATCCCAGCACTTTAGGAGGCTGAGGCAGGCGGATTACCTGAGGTCAAGAGTTCGAGACCAGCCTGGTCAACATGGTGAAATGCCCTCTCTACCAAAAATACAAAAATTAGCTGGGCGTGGTGGCACACATCTGTAATTCCAGCTACTCGGGAGGCTAACGCAGGAGAATTGCTTGAACCTGGGAAGCAGAGGTTACAGTGAGCCAAGATCGTGCCACTGCACTCCAGCCTGAGTGACAGACTGAGATTCAGTCTCAAAAAAAAAAAAAAGTCAGCTGAGAAAACATTTTTATAACAGAGATTTTGATAAAAATTGCCCCAAGGTCTAGACAGTGGGATTCATTCATTCAACAACTATATATTGAGTTTGACAATGTCCTTGGTATAGTGCTAGACCCTGATAATATAATGATGAAAAAGACTGTTTTCTTTGCCCTGGCAGAGTTCTCCAGTGGAGGGTTGAAAATAATTAAGGAAGCAATAGCAGTAAGTTTGGGAAGTGAACAAGGAAAGAAGGGGAATTACGGAATCAGATGGGAGGCAAATCCCCAGTCTAGCAGGGTGGGAGTTTAGGGGGTGGAGGTGCATTTCCTTCAAAAGTGAAGGCCAAATGGAAACTTGAAGTTGAATCAGAGTTTGCCCAGAGAAGGGAATGGAGAGGAAGGGGAGGGTCCGGGGGCATATGTTCAAAATTCTAGATACGTGAGATGAGAGGATATGGCTGGCTCTAGGGGCAAAGCGTATCTTGACACGAAGTGTGCAATATGGACCAGGGAAAGGTGAGGCCCTGGCAGGAGGTAGGACTTACCCAGAAGAGACCTCGAAAGCAATTTTACAGAGGCCATTACAGATGCTCCTTGACTTATGAAAGGATTGCATTCTGATAAACTCATTGTAAATTGTGAATATCATTAAGTTGAAAATGCATTTAGTACTCCTAACATCGGAATATTTACAGTAGCCTACAGTTAGGCAAAACCATTTAACACAAAGCCGACTTTACAATAAAGTGTTGAATGTCTCATGTAATTTATCAAATATTGCACTGAAAGTAAAAACCAGAATCGCTCACCGTTCTTCCCAGAATCTCATCATACCACATTTTGCCAGGAGGAAAAGATCAAAATTCAAAGAACGGTTTCTACTGAATGTGTAGAGGAATGGAAAGTGTAATACAATGGAATGTATATCACTTTTGCACCATCGTAAAGTTGAAAAGTCCTAAGTCCAACCATTGTAAGTCAAGGATTGCTTATAAGGTTTTAAGCAGGGAGGTAACATGATCTGGTGTTTTAAATTCAAATTTATGCACTGTTTACAGTTTCAAGGGGCAAATTGTGGCCAGTGGCTCCTGCCTATAATCTCAGCACTCTGGGAGGCTAAGGCGGCAGATCACTTGAGTCTGTGAGTTTGAGACCAGCCTGGCCAACATGGTGAAATCCCATCTCTACTAAAAATACAAAAATTAGCCTCTACTGGAGGGTGGGGGCCGGGGGTGAGTGTTGGAGATGGATGGGGGGTATGTGGGTGGGCTGTGGGTTGATGCAGGAGAATCACTTGAACCCAGGAGGCAAAGGTTGCAGTGAGCTGAGATTGCACCACTGCCCTCCAGCCTGGGTGACAGAGTAAGACTCCATCTCATTAAAATAAAAAAAATAAAAGAGGCAAATTGTTTCATATCCTTACTTCCTCCCCACAGCCAGCCACTTTCAAATACTTCAGCTTTTCAGTTTCAGGTATCTCAAACGTGGTTTTCCAGTTTCCTCATTATCCATCCACTCCTGCCATGGAGGATGAGCACTGGCCCCTTACTGCCTCTGTCCTGTTCTCACTTGCTATCCCCTTCTCTTCCCATGCTGGTCTATAGAACTATAGTCAGTCCCACATCCTCCGGGGCCTATTCACAGTGGAGCCGTGTCATGCATTGGAATCACGTTTCCTATACAGCATTCTGTCTAGAGTTAATGACTGTTGTTTTATTGGTTGTCCACTTTTTTGTGTGCTATCACAAATTTGAGTCCCCTCTAGTTGTGTAAAGCTCCTCTCAATGTGTGTTTGGTTTGTTTTGAGACAGGGTCTCACTCTGTCACCCAGGCTGGAGTGCGGTGGTGCAATCACAGCTTATTGGAGCCTCGACCTCCTGGGTTCAAGTGGTTCTCCTACCTCAGCCTCTTGAGTAGCTGGGACCACAGGCATGCACGCCCATGCCTGGCTAATTTTTTTAAATGTTTAGTAGGGCCCGGGTATGGTGGCTCATGCCTGTAATTCCAGCACTTTGGGAGGCCAAGGCAGGGTAATCACTTGAGGTCAGGAGTTTGAGACCAGCCTGGCCAACATGGTGAAACCCCGTCTCTACTAAAAATACAAAAAAATTAGCCGGGCATGGTGGTGCGAACCTGTAGTTCCAGCTGCTCAGGAGGCTGAGGCAGGAGAATCACTTGAAACCAGGAGGCAGAGGTTGCAGTGAGTGGAGATTGCACCACTGCACTCCAGGCTGGGTGACAAAGAGAGACTCTGTCTCATAAAAATAAAATAAAATAAAATAAAATAAAATAAAATAAAATATTTTGTAGAGATGGGATCTCACTATATTGCCCAAGTTGATCTTGAACTCCTCCCACTTTGGCCTCCCAAAGTGTTGGGATTACAGGTGTGAACCACCACTTCCAGGTCTCTCAATGTCTTCAAACACCTCAGGCATCCTATCAGCTTCCTGTTGTGGAGGAATCTCTCCCGAACCTGCTCACCTGCTCCAGTCTGGACCGGCAGCTGTGATCTTGGCATCTTCCTTGCCCGTCATGCTCTCTCATGGGTTGAATTCTCGTTTCCTGAGTCCCACATCCCAATGGGAATGGACTTTCCAAGGAATTGTGTGCACACCACTGCGCAGCAACTGGGATTGTTTTTGGCGCTTCATATATGGATAGATGGACAGATACTGTTACTAATTATGTGTTTATCCTAACATGTATTAGAAAACATATAACTAGATATCAAACTTATTGTTTCCCACATGGTATTATTCAAGATGAATTAGATACTTGTTTTGAAAAGAAAGTTGATTAAAACTATTTAGCACATTATATACTGGTGGCATTGTACTTAGAGACTTACCAGTAGGAAGCTGGGCTAGAAGATTGCCAGGCACATAGCACTGCCTGGGATTAGCCCTGCCGGTAACAACAGACCCTCTCCTTCCTTTTACCCTCTCCTCTTCAGCCCTTTCTTTACACCATGTTTGCTGCACTCTTTTCCTTCTTTGTCTGGTTTTTGAATTATCACACTCTGCCTACACACGAACAGCTTTCTCTCACCGTCTCCTCAATACTGGCTTTTGCAGTCTTCTGTGTAATAGGAGTTTCAGAGATCCTAGTGGCATTTGCTTTTCTTTCTTTTCTTTTTTGAGACAGAGTCTCACTCTGTTGCCCAGGCTAGAGTGCAGTAGCGTAATTTTGGCTCACTGCAACCTTTGCCTTCCAGGTTCAAGCAATTCTCCTGCCTCAGCCTCTCAAGTAGCTGGGATTACATTACAGGCATGCACCACCACACCTGACTAATTTTTGTATTTTTAGTGGAGACAGGGTTTCACCATGTTGGTCAGACTGGTCTCGAATTCCTGGCCTCAAGTGATCCTCTGGCCTTGGCCTCCCAAAGTGCTGGGATTACAGGCGTGAGCCACTGCGCCTGGCCAAATCATGATGAATTCTCATCCTGGTCATGTTACTTACACTTTGGTGGAATTTAGAACAGGGAGCTCGTTCCAGTAACAATAGCCTACTGTATTCCAACTGTGCACAGCTGAGCAGAATGGCCTGAGCCTGCGAACGTGGCTCAGCAGCCATGTTGATCATCCAGCCATCTCGCCTCCATCTTCCAGCCAGGACTGTAGAAGAGAGGCCACTGCACAAGCATAGCAAGTGTAGCCCAACAGATACCTAGAGAGATAAGCAGCATGCACACATGCACAGACGTGCACATGCACAAACAACCCCCACCCCAAATGCTCATACTCGAGATGACCATGAAGATAACCTTCAGTTATCTTGCACCTCTTGCCTCAAGCCAGGAAAGCGTGTGATGCATTCAGGCCCAGGATAATGGAAGAAAGATAACCGTGTGATCACAGTGGCCCAGAGCAGGCATGTTTAAGTCAATGAAACACACGGTCCTTGCCTTCGCTGTGACCCATGGGCAGCTCTGGGAATAACCAGTCTGGCCCTAACCACACGGTTGAAAGGACAGCCAGAGATTCAATTCTGAGATATTACAATTATTATTTTGGAACAACAAATAAAGTGGAAAAGGATACTGATAGCAGTGTCCCTGGAGACTGACAACTCAGCTCTTGCCACACTCCCACAAAGGAGGTCATTTCCTAGGATATCCCAAGCCCCATTTCAACCATAAGCCAAGGCTATTTTCTTTTGCTGAGACCAGAGGGTTCAGGTACTAGGTTTTTGCATTGGTGATGTGGGAGTTTCCAAAGGCTGCAGAAATTCTTGGAAAAGAGTCCATGCATGAGTCCTGTTACACTCCCTTTATAACATCTAAAACTACATCATACAAAAATAATGCAATGAAACCAAGTTTAAAGAAAAGGGCACAGGCTAGATGCGGTGGCTCATGCCTATAATCCCAGCACTTTGGAGGCCAAGGCAGGTGGATCACAAGGTCAGGAGTTCAAGGCCAGCCTGGCCAAGATGGTGAAACCCCATCTCTACAAAAAAATACAAAAAGAATTAGGTGGGCATGATGGTGAGTACATGTAATCCCAGCTACTCCAGAGGCTGAGGCAGATAATTGCTTGAACCCTGGAGGTGGAGGTTTCAGTGAGCCAAGATCATACAACTGCACTCCAGCCTGGGCCACAGAACAAGACTGCATCTCAAAAAAAAAAAAAAAAAAAGTTTAGATTCCTAAATAAATCTAGATTTAATAAAAATGTATATGGTTAATCCTTAGCTTCTTCTACTTGGCAAATAGCCAGAGTGTAAAAGAATAAGAATAGACAATTTTATACACAGGAAAATAGAAGCCATAACCTAAACCATTCATAGAAATTAGACAAACACAAACAGCTTAGCGGTTCTGTTATCTGCCTTTTATTATTACACATGAGCAAAGTGTATAATAATAAAAGTCAGCATCAATGGGACTCAAAGAATTCAAAAGGAAAAAGAATATTTTGCACAATGATGCATTCATAATATTACTTATGATGTTTCAAATAATTCAAAGACAACCCCAAAAGCCCTCACAATAAAATAATTGTGTAAACAATGATATACCGATACAACGAGATGCTATGCAGTCATTAAAAATAATAAGTGTGGCCAGGCACGGTGGCTCACGCCTGTAATCCCAGTACTTTGGGAGGCCGAGGCAGGCGGATTACAAGGTCAGGAACTCGAGACCATCCTGGCTAACACGGTGAAACCCCATCTGTACTAAAAATAACAAAAAAAAAAAAAAAAATTAGCCAGGCGTGGTGGTGGGTGCTGTAGTCCCAGCTACTCGGGAGGCTGAGGTAGGAGAATGGTGTGAACCCGGGAGGAGGAGCTTGCAGTGAGCCAAGATCGTGCCACTGCACTCCTGCCTGGGCGACAGAGTAAGACTCTGTCTCAATTAATAATAATAATAATAATAATAATAATAATAATAATAAGTGTGATGGTCACTGAAATGTGTGTATATGGAAAGAATGCAGAGAGACAGAGAGTATGTAAGCAATGGTTTCAGTTGAATGCCTCCAAGCTAATGAGGGTTAAAAGTGATTTCAGAGAGATGCACCTAGTTTATGGGATTTCCTTTCCTGTAAAGTTAAGTGTGTAATAAAAATGTAAGTGTATATAGTCATATATCATATAAAAGAGGTGGTGGAGAGTAATTTCTTCTTTCTCCTTGCTTCCCATGAGAGCCATGAGGATGAATTAAGTGGTTTGAAATTTCGGATCAAAATATGAGATGCTAGCATGAGCAAATGGTTTAGGTTCTTCCTTGGAGACATTTAAGAATATCCATCTGTCGAGTGTTAGGATGTTTTTGAATTAATATAATGACATTAGAAAAAGCTCTTCATTAGTGCTGGTTTTGATTTTAAAAGGACTCTAGGATGCATTCCTCCCATGATGTCTGTCTGTCTGTCCCTCCACTTAGACACACATATACCCATTACATTAAAATTAGCCTTTGCTATTTGGCATTAGTAACAAAGGAAGAGAAAAAATTCCCAAAGTAGTTACCATGCCTCACTCAACACCCATCCGGTTTAATTCATTTTTGTTGCTCTCCCCTACAAACTACTCACCGCATACACACCCTCCAAATGCCACCACCACCCAGATGTATTTCTATGGATCCACCATTAACAATGTAGTATCATAAACTAAGACATTGTACTGTATTTCTTCCCTTCGTTTTTTCTGTGTCCTGGTATTTCCTCGGTAGTATTGATGATGTAACAGGCCAGCCTTACATCAAAACAAGAGAAGGTGGGGAAAGAGTTGCCCAGTTATTTGGAAAATTCTCTCTCTCTCTCTTTTTTTCTAATTGCGGTCTCACCTTGTCACCCAGGCTAGAGTGCAGTGACATGATCACAGCTCACTGTGATCCTCAACCTCCTGGGCTCAAGTGATACTCCCATCTCATCTCAGCCTCCTGAGTAGCTGGGACCACAGGCACCACCACTACACCTGGCTAATTTTTAACATTGTAGAGACGGGGTCTGGACATGTTGCCCAGGCTGGTCTCAAACTCCTGGGCTCAAGTGATCCTCCCACCTTGGCCTCCCAAAGTGCTGGGATTACAGGCATGAGCCACCACGCCCAGCCTGGAAAATGTCCTGTCTTGTCTTGTCTTTTCTCTTTTCTTTTCTTTTCTTCCCTCCCTCCCTCCTGCCTTCCTTTCCTCCTTCCTTCCTTCCCTCTTTCTTTCTTGCTTTCTCTCTTTCTTTCTCTCTTTCTCTTTCTTTATCTCCCTCTCTTTTTCTCTCTTTCTTTCTTTTTACAGAGTCTTGCTCTGTTGTCCAAGCTGGAGTACAGTGGTGTGATCTTGGCTCACTGCAACCTCTGCCTCCTAGGTTCAAGCAATTCTCATGGCTCAGCCACCTGAGTAGCTGGAATTACAGGCACTTGCCACCACGCCTGGCCAATTTTTGTACTTTTAGTAGAGATGGGTTTTTGCCATGTTGGCTAGGCTGGTCTTGAACTCCTGTCCTCAAGTGATCTGCCCACCTTGGCCTCCTGAAATGCTGGGATTACAGGCGTGAGCCACCATGCCTGGCCTGGCCTGGAAAATTTCTTATATGAAAATATTGAATATTTTAATTATATAGAAAAAGATATGATAAAGAAACACATTTTAACATTACATTTCTTGGGTATATAATGTCATATATATGGAAAGCTGTTTCATATATGGAGAGCTGTTAAAATGAGATGCCATGATGACATTCCAAGCTTGTAAAATTCTGAAAAAGAAATTATAGAATGGGAGTCTGTCCCATTCCCTCCCAAGAGTGTGCAACATATTTTATTAAATGAAAAAAAAAACAAAATTATGTATATGATAAGAGATGAACTATGCAACGAACACACACACACACACACACACACACACACCATTCAGAAAAACATTTAATAGTGGCTATCGGCAAATTGGAATTGTGAGTAACTTAAATTTTCTTTTACAAGGCCAGGCACTATAGCTCATGCCTGTAATCCCAGCACGTTGGGAGGCCAAGGCAGGTAGATCACCTGAGACCAGGAGTTCGAGACCAGCCTGGCCAACATGGCGAAACCCCATCTCTACTGAAAATACATACACACACAAAAATTAGCCAGATGTGTTGGTGTGCACCTGTAGTCCCTGCTACTTGGAAGCCTGAGACAGGAGGATCACTGGAACCCAGGAGGCAGAAGTTGCAGTGAGCTGAGACTGTGCCACTGAACTCCAGCCTGGGCAACAGAGCAAGATTCCGTCTCAAAAAAAAAAAAAAGTTTTATTTTACAGAGTTTCCCGAATGTCCTAAATTTTCAACCGTAAGTATGTGTTAGCTTCATAACAAAGAGAAAGTCAGATGTGTTATTAATATAAAGCAACATCCAAGAGTCCAGGAAGAAACCTCATCACTAAATC
The DNA here is from genome assembly GCF_001698545.2 of Rhinopithecus bieti. Taxonomy (NCBI): domain Eukaryota; kingdom Metazoa; phylum Chordata; class Mammalia; order Primates; family Cercopithecidae; genus Rhinopithecus; species Rhinopithecus bieti. The sequence goes on along the minus strand of NW_016811019.1, from coordinate 1,974,186 downwards.
TAGGGCAGACAGAATGAGAAACTGGCAACTATTACAGCTCCCCCGTAAAGCACAGCGTTCAGTGAGGACCTGGTTTAGTCAAGGACAGGCTCTCATGAGAGGGTGGCCAAGAGGGTTGGAGAAATAAATCAAGATGGCGAGAATGAAATGGCAGACGCGACATCTCATTAACAGCTCAGATGACTCAGTAACGTCAATAAGGAAGGGTGACTACAACTGTGTTCTTGTGAAAGATTGAACAGGGCCTCGGGGAAGGTCTGCTCCAATCTTCTCATTTTTCACAGGAGGAGCCCCGGAAGAGCTCACTTCACTCACAGCAGCTCAGTGGTAGAGCCAGGATCAGAACTCCAACATCCTGATTCCGGATTCAGCACTGTTCACAGCGCTCTGCTTGGTGTGGTAAGGTAAGCATTGTTGATTTCTGGTGATTTTTGTCACTGTTTGCATTAGGAAAGTATGTCATATTATCTATGTCCAGGACTGGAACCCCTGACTGGGCTTGTTTCCCTAACTTCAAGCTAGCTGAATCCCCAAACATTATTCCACATCAGGACAGATTCCTAATATTCCTGTATTTCTCTTAATTCCAACCTTCTTCCCTACAGTGAACTGAACCGAATGTTTATGTCCCTCTAAAATCATACATAATTTTTTTTTTTTTTGAGACCGAGTTTCACTCTTGTTCCCCATGCTGGAGTGCAATGGTGTGATCTTGGCTCACCACTAACCTCCACCTCCTGGTTTCAAGCGATTCTTGTGCCTCAGCCTCCCGAGTGGCTGGGATTACAGCCATGCACCACCATGCCTGGCTAATTTTTGTATTTTTAGTAGAGACGGGGTTTCACCATGTTTTGGCCAGGCTGGTCTCAAACTCCTGACCTCAAGTGACCTGCCTGCCTTGGCCACCCAAAGTGCTGGGATTACAAGCGTGAGCCACCATGCCCGGCCTTTTTCTTTTTTTTCTTTCTTTTTTTTTTTTTTTTGAGAAGGAGTCTCGCTCTGTCACCCAGGCTGGAGTGCAGTGGCCGGATCTCAGCTCACTGCAAGCTCCACCTCCCGGGTTTAGGCCATTCTTCTGCCTCAGCCTCCCGAGTAGCTGGGACTACAGGCGCCCGCCACCTCACCCAGCTAGTTTTTTTGTATTTTTTTAAGTAGAGACGGGGTTTCATCGTGTTAGCCAGGATGGTCTCGATCTCCTGACCTCGTGATCCGCCCACCTCGGCCTCCCAAAGTGCTGGAATTACAGGCTTGAGCCACCACGCCCGGCCTCTTTCTTTTTTTTATAGAGTCTCTCTCTGTTGCCCAGACTGGAGTGCAGTGGCGCGATCTCAGCTCACAGCCACCTCTGCCACCTGGGTTCAAGCGATTCTCGCACCTCAGCCACCTGAGTAGCTGGGACCACAGGCACCCGACACCATGCCTGGCTAATTTTTATATTTTTAGGACAGACAGGATTACACTATGTTGGCCAGGCTGGTCTTGAACTCCTGACCTCAAGTGATCCACCTGCCTCAGCCTCCCAAAGTGCTGGGATTACAGGCTTGAGCCACCATGCCCGGCCTCATATATGAAATTCTAACCCCCAGTGCGACACTGTTAGAAGGTGGGGCCTTTGGGAGATAATTAGGTTATGAGAGTGGAGCCCTCATAAATGGGATTAGTGCCTTATAAAAGAGACTCCAGGCTGGGCCAAGAGCAGTGGTGTTTACACCTAATTGATAACAACTAGTTACAGACTTCTTTGTTCCTTTTTCACTCCCACTGCTTCACTTAACTAGCCTTAAAAACCAAAAAAAAAAAAAGAGAGAAAGCAGGCTGGGTGTGGGGGCTCAAGCCTGTAATCTCAGCACTTTGGGAAGCCAAGGTGGGCAGACTGCTTGAGCCCAGGAGTTTGAGACCAGCCTGGGCAACATAGTGAGACCCCATCTCTACAGAAAATACAAAAATTAGCCAGGCATGGTGGAGCGCACCTGTATTCCCAGCTACTCGGGAGGTGGGAGGATTGCTTGAGCCCGGGAAGTTAAGGGTACAGCAAACTAGGATCACGCCACTGCACTCCATTCAGTGGAGACAAGAGAGTGAGACCCTCTCTCAAAAAAAGAAAAAAGAGAGAGAGAGGGACCCTAGAGAGCTCTCTAGCCCTCTTTCTGCCATGTGAGGATACAACCAAAAGTCAGCAGTCTGCAACCCTGAGGACAATCCTCACCAGAACCCAATAGTGCTGGCGCTCTGATCTCAGACTTCCAACATCCGGGACGGTGAGGAGCACATTTCTGTCGTTTATAAGTACCCAGGCTGGGGTACTTTGTTACAGCAGCCCAGGACACTCCCCAAAACCACTGCTACTGTCTTGGGTCAAACTGTCATTAATTCTCTCCTTCTCCTCCTTCTGCTTCTTATTTTCATTCTTTTTCATGGTGTTTAAACTACCAAAAAAAAACCCAAAAACCCTGAAAGAATCATATAAGAATTCCCAGGATCCTTCACGTAAACAGAAACATTGTTAACATTTTGCCACATTTGTAAGAACACCCATAGCTGTCATATATATGATAGTTTCCATATATCATATATATGCAAAAACATCCATATGTCATGTAGGTACATAATAATACGCATATTTTCCTGAGTCATTTGGACGTAGGTTGGCAACATCATAACACTTCGCCCCTCAATTCTGCAGCATCACCTAAGCATAAAGTCATTCTCCTACATAAGCATGATATCATTATCACACCTAAGAAAACCAATACCTCATATTTAGTTCAAACTCAACTGTCCCCAGTGTCTTTCATGCTGTTTTTATCGTTTTTTGTTTTGAGACAGTGTTGGGATTACAGGGGTGAGCCACTGTGCCCAGCCAACTTTCAGGCTGCTTTAAGTGTCCGACCAAGGATCTCATCAGGGGTTACATATTTTATGTGGTTGTTGCATCTCCTTCTTTTGATTTCGAACATTCTCCTCCTATTTTGTTTTGATTTTTGTTTTTTATGACACTGAGTTTTTGAACAGTTCCAGCCTGTTTTCCTATGTAATCTCCCACATTTTGGATTTGTCTTGAGCAGTTCCAGCCTGTTTTCCTATATAACCTCCCACATTCTGAATTTGTCTAGTTGTTTCCTCATTATTAGATTCAGGTTGAAGCTCTTTGGAAAGAATACTGTACAGGAGATGTTACCCATCGCTTATCACATCCCTTGGAAGGTCCATAACATCAGGTTGTCCAACTATGTGGAGTCTGATCTCTTGCTTAAGATGATGTCCACCAGATCTTTCCACTGCAAAGGTACAGTTTCCACTGTGTAGTTAATAATCCATGGAATGGCCGGGCACAGTGGCTCATGCCTGTAATCCCAGCACTTTGGGAGGCCGAGGCCAGTGGATCACCTGAGGTTAGGAGTTCGAGACCAGCCTGACCAACGTGGTAAAACCCTGTCTGTACTAAAAATACAAAATTTTGTATTTTGTCATTAATCCTTGGGTGTGATGGCACATGCCTGTAATCCTAGGTACTCAGGAGGCTGAGACAGGAGAATCACTTGAATCTGGAGGCGGAGGCTGCAATAAGCCAAGATGTTGCCATTACACTCCAGCCTGGGCAACAAAAGCAAAACTCCATCTCAAATAATAATAATAATAATCCATGGAATGATAGGATAAATACTTGAGGGGATAGATACCCATTTTCCATGATGCGATTATTATGTATTGCATGCCTGTGTGGAAACATCTCCTATATCCCATAAATATATACACCTACTATGTACCCACAAAAATTAAAAATAAACTTTTTTCTTTTTGAGACAGAGTCTCATTCTGTTGCCCAGGCTGGAGTGCAGTGGTGCAATCTCGGCTCACTGCAACCTCCACCTCCCAGGTTCAAGTGATTCTCCTGCCTCAGTCTCCTGAGTAGCTGAGATTACAGGCCACCACACTTGGCCAATTTTTTTTTGTATTTTTAGTAGAGACCCAGTTTTGTCGTGTTGGTCAGGCTGGTCTTGAACTCCTGACCTCAAGTGATCCACCCGCCTCAACCTCCCAAAGTGCTAGGATTACAGGCGTAAAGTCACAGTACTTGGCCAAAATATATATACTATATATACTAATAGAATATATTTTTTTTTTTTTTTTTTTAAATCTGGGGAGTGATTCTTTAAGAACATGTGAATATCTTAGCATCTGATAATCTGAATCCTTGCCTGAATTGGGGTTGCAGAACAGTGACTTTTCTAATTATCTGTTTTATCAGCTGACATTGCCTGCACAGAAGGAGTCCCCACCAGGTCATGAATGGCTTCCCAAGGCAGTCTCCTGACCCTCCTTCCTACCTCCAGTCTGGCTCACTCCACTCACACGCTGCCAGAATGAGCATGCTCTATTGCAAATCTGGACACGTCTGTGCCCTGTTCGAAATCAGGGGCAAGCTAACATCTGTACGCTTGACACCAGGCCCTTTGTGATCTGGCTCCTGCCCACTGCTTTGGGTTCATCTCTCCCAGTATCCCCTCATGTACTCCATTCAAACTACAGTCATGTGCTGCAGAATGACATTTTGGTAAACAACAGACCTCATATACAACAGTGGTCTCGTAAGATTAAAATATCGCATTTTTACTGTGCCTTTTCTATGTTTAGAGGTTTAGATACACAAACTCTTACCGTTGCATTCCAGTTGCCTGCAGTATTCAGTGCAGGAACATGCTGTACAGGTGCGTAGCCTAGGAAGAGGAGGCTGTACCATATAGTCAGGTACGCAGCAGGCTATGCCATTTAGATATGTGTTAAGTACACTCTGATGTTCGCACAAGGGCAAAATTGCCTAATAATGCATTTCTCACAACATAACCCTGTTGTTAAGTGATGCGTGTCAGTATTTACAGTTCTCCAAACACACCACCCTACTCCACACCCTGTACCACTGCACAAACTAGTCCCTCTGTCTGGAAGATCCTTCCCCACCCTCCAATCTCATCTGACTCTCACTTGTTTTTCAAGCTCTGGCTTACAAATCACTTCCTCTGAGCCTAACGTTTTGTTGGTGCGTTTTGGGGGCTCTCATGATAACTGTGCACACTTTTGTCATTGCAACTGTGGCCTTGAACTTTATTTTTATTGATCGATTGATTGATTGTTTGATTAATTGATTTTTGAGACAGGATCTTGCTCTGCTGTCCAGGCTGAGTGCAGTGGCACAGTCACAGCTCACTGCAGCCTGAACCACCTGGGCTCAAGTGATCTTCCTGCCTCAGCCTCCCAGTAGCTGGGACTACAGGTGCATGCAACCATGCCCAGCTAATTTTTAAATATTGTAGAGACAGGGTCTCTCTATGTTTCCCAGGTTGGTCTCAAATTCCTGGGCTCAAGTGATCCTCCTGCCTCGGCCTCCCAAGGTGCTGGGATTACAGGTGTGAGCCACTGCGCCCAGCCAAGTCCTGTACTTTAAATGTTTGTTAGTTTGCTTGTCTCTCTCACTTGATTTTAAGGTTTTTATGGGAAGAAAGCTGTCTTTTATCTTTGTTTAACAGGAATCTAGAGCTGTGTCTGGCATTAAGTAAGCACTTAGCAAATATTTTCCAATGAATTCATTCATGTTTCCTCAAATTATTAGAGAATGTGACTAGCTTCTGGAACAAATAGATTATGTGATCTTTAAGGACAAAAGCCATGTCTTATAAATCTTGGCATTGCTCACATCTCCCACCCTATTGGGTGGTGAATTTGCATTAGTAATGAGTAAGTTGACACTTATAAAGGTGTATAGCTGTATTACTTTTTATCTGCTTAGTATATTTTTCTTTTGGGAATTGCTCCTCCTCTACGTAACAAGATGGCTAATTCCTTGCCTGGTCTTCCCCACACATGTTGTGGTCATAATGTGAGCTAGCCAATTAGAGGACTTCATCCTCCTGGCTGCAATGATTGGTTCAGGTAAGGACACCTTACCTAGGCCAGGCCTGTCAGAGTCTTCCCTGGGACTTTCGATGGAGTTGATGGGAAAGACATGCAGGGAAGACATTGTAATACTTATCGCTGCCCAAAGGCCATCTGCCACTCAGCAGAGAGATCCTACCTGAGAAAAAAGCCAATGTTAAGACAAACAAGTCAACTGAGGGAGAGAGAGGGAACTAATGACTTTATTTATATTTATTTTTTGAAACAGAGTCTTACTCTGTCACCCAGGCTGGAATGCAGTGGCATGATCTCAACTCACTGCTACCTCCACCTCCTGGGTTCAAGCTACTCTCCTGCCTCAGCTTCCCCAATAGCTGAGATTACAGGTGCGTGCCACCACACCCAGCTAATTTTTGTATTTTCAGTAGAGATGGGGTTTCATCATTTTGGCCAGGCTACTCTCAAACTCCTGACCTCAAATGATCTGCCTACCTTGGCCTCCCAAAGTGCTGGGATTTATAGGCGTGAGTCACCGCATCCGGCCTTAATGGTATTATTTAAATCCCTAAACCCACTCACATCTGAAGAGTCATGTTTTAAACTTCCCGGTACTGGAGTCAACGAATCCCTTCCTTCTTGCCTTGTAAGCTGACAAAATCCTGACTAATATTCAAGATATGCTTTCTACAACATTCCACATTTGGCTAAGCAGACAAATTGAGATGGGGAAGAAGTTCACCTCCACGTAGTCCTTTGCTGCTTTTTGAGAAATGATTTAGAGACAGCTGTCTCAGCACCATCTCTGCTGCCCTTACCAGCCAGGAAGAGGGCTTTCATTTGGGCTGCCTCTCACCTGCCTCAGAAGGAACAGGTATATTTGGGGGCCCCATTCTCATGCTCCTGTCCCCTAAGTCTCTTCCAAAGGAGCAAAGCACACCAAGAAAACATGCCACACATGAAGGACTGGCCTCATCCTCATTATTTCTGTTCCAGAAGGTTACTGAATCCCTCATCCTCACAAATGGCTAAGTGCATCTGTGTTCTTCTGAGGTCAGCAACAATCTGCTTTGTTCCTGGCAGCTCTCAATTTTTAGGGATGCGAGGGGGCTGGGGTGGGGAGCTAAGGACCAGGACTGCCTCCTGAGACAGAGATGTGGATATCTGCCCAAGGACCCTAGGTGTTAAAAATGTCAAGTACAGGCTGGACACGGTGTCTCACACCTGTAATCCCAGCACTTTGGGAGGTGGAGGTGGGCGGATCACCTGAGGTGAGGAGTTCGAGACCAGCCTGGCCAACATGATGAAACCCCATCTCTACCAAAAATATAAAAAAATTTGCCAGGAGTGATGGCATGTGCCTGTAATCCCAGCTACTCAGGAGACTGAGGCAGGAGAATCCCTTGAACCCAGGAGGTGAGCCGATATCGTACCACTGCACTTCAGCCTGGGTGAGAGTGAGACAAACAAACAAAAAGTCAAGTGCATTTTAGAGAACCATTACTGAGGATTGTTTCGTGCGTCCGTGTGAAGAGATCACCAAACAGGCTTTGTGTCAGCAACGTGGCTGTTCATGTCACCTAGGTACAGGCGGGCTGAGTCTGAAAAAGGAGTCAGCAAAGGTGGTGGGATTATCATGAGTTCTTGCATATTTTGGGATAGGCGGTGGAGTTAAGAGCAATGTTTTGGGGGCAGTGGGTGAAGCTCACCAAGTGCATTCTCAAGGGTGGGGAGAATTACAAAGAAACTTT
>NW_016811019.1:1941447-1964754 GCF_001698545.2 Rhinopithecus bieti | reverse complement strand
AAAAAAAAAAAAAAAAAAAAAATTACTTGGCATCTTCACTCAAGGGTAGAGGTGTGGGTTTTCCCCAAGTTTTCCCTTTCTAGAGATGCCAAGGTGAAAACTGAGTCCATCTTGGCCGGGTGCAGTGGCTCACGCCTGTAACCCCAACACTTTGGGAGACCAAGGCAGGCAGATCACTTGAGGTCAGGAGTTTGAGACCAGCCTGGCCAACATGGTGAAATACCATCTCTACTAAAACCACAAAAATTAGCTGGGGATGGTGGTGGGCGCCTGTAGTTCCAGCTACAAAGGAGGCTGAGGTGGCAGGACGGTTTGAGTCTGGGAGGAGGAGGTTGCAGTGAGCTGAAATCATGCTACTGCACTCCAGCTGGGGTGACGTCAGAGCAAGACTCCATCTCACACACACACAAAAAGAATCCATTATTTCACGTTTTTGAGTTTGGAGAAAGGTAGACAGTGGTTTCCACCTTCATTCCCTGGGAACCTGTGCCAACCTTGAACTTTACTTTTTCTGACTCTTGCTACCAAATTTCATCCCTAGGGAGAAGGCAGAACCCTGGCTCAGAACAATGACGGGAGATGGAGAAGAACAAAACTTCTCTCTTCAAACCTGTTTCCATGGTCCACCCCACAGCCACAGCTACACGTCCTGCAGTTCCAGGAAGCCATATCCTTCCGGGCATTTTCAGCTTTTGTGTCTCCCTTTTCAACAAGACAAGTGTCCTGGTTCTCACACAGACTCTAAGTTGAAAAGATATGAAAGGGGACTGACCATAAGTTTCAAAAAAAAAAAAAAAAAAAAAAACCCAGCGCCTTTCAAAACCCAGTTTGAAACAGCCTGGTGAAATGAAGGAAGGAAGGACTTCCTCCTTGGCTGCAGGACTGGATTCTTAGAGCACCCTCTCTTCCTCTGAGTCCCCTGGTTTATATAATTTGAATAACTGGGGATTCCAGAGCATTACCTCATAGCAAATGCTAGGAAGCGCCAGAATGCTGTTTGCCTAGAGGGAGTGGGAGGAGGGATGAGAACCGAGGCAGAGGAGAGACAAGTGAGGTTGAAGGCTGGTCCCAGGTGCAGGTGCAGCTACAGGTGGGGGGACTCACTCTGTGTCATGCCTATCCCTAGTGACACCCCAGGGAGATGACCAGCTTAATAGCTGCACTCTGGGTTCCATTCGGTCAGAGGTTTCTCCTCAGAGATCAGGCAGGCACGTTGAGCCCTATCTGACACTCCATCTGTGCCCCTGTCGAGTCCCCAGATGGCAACACTCCCTCTCCACTTCACCTGCACAGCCTCCATCAATGTCCAGTACTGATTCTCCTGCATCCCTTCTGCTCTGGGGCTGTCACTGCCCTCGGTCTCAGCAAAGACCCTGGAGGTGCACGGGCTGTGCCAGCAGCCCTGGTCGACCTGCAGCCTCCCAGATGTCCATAGAAAGCCCGAGGAAGGCTGATCCTGCATCCCTGACTAATGATCACGCCTTCAAGACGGGATGCAGCCTGTGACTCAAACTGTGGAGGCTCAGCAAATGCAAGAGTGGGAGGGAGAAGAGAGGAACACGGAGGAAAACAAAGATGAAGAGGGGGAGTAGGCAGAGAAAAAGCAAAGGAAGAAAGGCCTCAGATTCTTGAAATCTGCAAAGCTGCCCTCCCCACTGTGGCCTCCGCAGTGATTAAAATGATGAGATAACATCTTCTACAACAGTCCTGCAGTCTTGTTGGATATTACTTCAAGGGAAGAGAGGATGAACGTTAGATAAGGATGTTAGCGTAATTGCAGCTACTGAAACTTGCAATACAGTATCATGTATACTGCATATCCAAATTCAGATTTATATAGACAGTGAAATCTTAAGAACAAGAACCATGGATCTTTTCACACTAGAGAGGTAATAATATATGCCAAAACTGTTTCAGTTTGGTCCTGTTCCAAGAATATGAGTCTGGCCAGGAAGGATATTTAAAGACAAGTGAGGTTCACTCTTTCCATAGGAAGCTGTTATGTCCATGGGAGGTAGTTATGACATACGTTATATGTGATGGTTTATAATAACAAATTATATTATAAAAAGAGATTTGCTTTGTATGGGCAGTATATATGGGCACACAGGGGTTTATATGTGTAGACTACAGGTCTACAGCTATATTTAAAAGTTCGCCTGGGCACAGTGGCTCACACCTGTAATCCCAGCACTTTGGGAGGCCGAGGTAGGCGGATCATCTGAGGTCAGGAGTTCAACACTAGCCTGTCCAACATGTTGAAACCCCGTCTCTACTGAAAATACAAAAATTAGCCGGGTGTGGTGGCGCATGCCTGTAATCCCAGCTACTTGTGAGACTGAGGCAGGAGAATCGCTTGAACCCAGGAGGCGGAGGTTGCAGTAAGCGATAGTTTGGCCCACTCCCTCCCCCCGGGGGGAAAGAGGGAAACTCCCTTCCAAAAAAAAAAAAAAAAAGTTCATTTAATGTTCCAAGACAGGGGTTCTAATCCTATAAAACCCACCATTAGCTTTTTTAAAAGTATTTCTAAGTTGCTGAAATGAAATTCACATATAGCCTATATAATGCACATGATTTTCTCTTAAAATTCATATTTACCTGTGATATAAAAGAGAAATAAGGCCGGACATGGTGGCTCACACACCTGTAATCCCAGCACTTTGGGAGGCTGAGGCGGGCGGATCACTTGAGGTCAGGAGTTCGAGACCAACCTGGTCAATATAGTGAAACCCTGTCTCTACTAAAAATTCAAAAATTAGCTGGGCGTGGTGGCATTCCCCTACAATCCCAGCTACTCAGGAGGGTGAGGCAGGAGAATCACTTGAACCTGGGAGGTGGAGGTTGCAGTGAGCCAAGATCGTACCATTGCACTCCAGCCTGGGTGACAGAGTATGACTCAGTCTCAAAATAAATAAATAAATAAATAAATAAATAAATAAAATAGAGAGAAATAAAGAATAATAATTTATAATGAAATCAATTGTATTTTAATACATAAAGGCTAAGGTCCAGCTAAACTAGAAGACATAATAAGCAGGCAGATGCTTGTGCCTACTTGTAATGAGTAGGTTTGGATTTAAGTAAGGTATTTATCATTTATCATTTTTTTTCTTTTCTTTTGCTTTTTTTTTTTGAGACAGGGTCTCACTATGTTGCCCAGGCTGCAGTGCAGTGGAGTGATCTTGGCTCACTGCAACCTCTGCCTCCCAGGCTTGTGCCACAGCCTTCCGAGTAGCTGGGATTATAGGCACCTGCCACCACACCTGGCTAATTTTTATATTTTTAGTAGAGACGGGGTTTCACCATGTTGGCCAGGCTGGTCTTGAACTCCTGGTCTCAAGTGATCCACCTTCCTCAGCCTCCCAAAGTGCTGGGATTACAGGCGTGAGCCACCGTGCCTGGCCTCATCGTTTATCTTTGTATTTAACATTTAGAAATAAAGGTTAAGGTGGGGTACGGTGGCTCACACCTGTAATCCCAGCACTTTGGGAGGCTGAGGTGGGAGGATCACTTGAGGATAGGAATTTGAGACCAATCTGGGCAACATAGCAAGACCCCATCTCCATGAAAAACAAAGAAATTACCAGGGTGTGGTGGTGAGCACCTATAGTTCAGCTACTTGGGAGGCGGAGGTGTGAGGATGACTTGAGTGTGGGAGGCCCAGGCTGCAGTGAGCTGTGATAGAACTCCAGTCTGGGCAACAGAGTGAGACCTTGTCTCAAAAAAAAAAAGAAGAAGAAGAAGAAAAAGAAAATATGATATGTAGATGAATGTGTGTGGCTGTGTTTCAATAATACTACTTACAAACACAGGCTAGATTTGGCCCATGAGCCGTAGTTACTGTGCTTGGTCTTAGTCTTTAAGATTCATACAGTCAGGGTGTGCGCCCTGTTTATAATTAATCTTCAGCACCTAATACAATACCTGCCAAGTAAGTAGGTTTGCTGAATAAATGAATGTATGAGTGGATAAATCAAATGCTTTGTTATCCAACACAGAGCTACACCTTTAGAGAGTACCTTGGTGACATTCTCTCTGGCCTATGCGTAAAGTCATGTCTAGTTCCATACTCCTGGACTTTGCTTTTTTAAACCACACAACCACTCCTATTCTTTTTTTTTTGAGACAGAGTCTCACTTTGTTGCCCGGACTGGAGTGCAGTGGTACAATCTCTGACCACTGCAACCTCTGCCTCCTGGGTTCAAGTGATTCTCCTGCCTCAGCCTCCCAAGTAGCTGGGATTACAGGCATGCACCACCAGGTTTGGCTAATTTTTGTATTTTTAGTAGAGATGGGGTTTCAGCATGTTGGCCAGGCTGGTCTTGAACTCCTGACCTCAAGTGATTCTCCTGCTTTGGCCTCCCAAAGTGCTGGGATTACAGGTGTGAGCCACCACACCCAGCTCATTTGTATTCTTTATCTCAATCCAGTCTCTCATTCTCCAAGAACAATGAACCCACTTGCCCATTTGCTACACTACTGTAACACTGTCACCTTTCAGGAGGCTGGTGTGACCCAAAGGGAGGCCTGAGCTCCATGGTCCCATGTCTCTGCATAATGTCACAGTCAAATAAAGAGTGACCAGCAACAGGAAGTATTTAAAAACATTTCCAGTCTGGGCGCGGTGGCCCATGCCTATAATCCCAGCACTTTGGGAGGCTGAGACGGGCAAACAACCTGAGGTCAGGAGTTCAAGGTCAGAATGGCCAACATGGTGAAACCCCATCTCTACTAAAAATAAAAAAATTAGACGGGCTTGGTGGCCAATGCCTGTAATCTTCAGGTAGGAGAATCACTTGAACCTGGGAGGCAGAGGTTGCAATGAGCCGAGATTGTGCCACTGCACTGCAGCCTGGGCAGCAGAGTGAGACTCCATAAATAAATAAATAAATAATAAAAATAAAATAAATAAAAGGAATTCCAATTCTATTTATATCCTTCAGAGTCTATTAATAAAGACCTATCCAGTAACACCTCATAGAAATCTCCTTTACCCCATTCCTCTTGATCTTGGTGTCTCTTTCTCATTACTCTCGCCTCTTTTTCTTTTTCCCTAGTCAAACACTTGTGGCTCTTTACAAAGAGTGACACATACTGATTTAGGCCATCCACTGTTCTTTTATATTTACACTCCATCTCCTGTCCCTCTGTTGGGGAAGTGCAATTCTCTTTGCAGGCTTCTAGAGCTGCTGCTAGATTCTTAGTGATTCATAATTTGTGCCTGAAATCCTTAAGGTTGAAGAATGGGGAAATTCTCTAAGAGAAGTTGCATTATCACAGGCAAGAAGGGGTATGTTCACTGGGCAAAAATCCTCAAGACTGCAGGCTCCCATTAGATGTTCTTCTTTGCAAAAGAAAATATGGGGTCATCTCTCATCTCCCCAAGCTTCAAATGTGGTCAATAAATTGGGGTGTGAAAAATACCAAAAAATAAGTGGCCAAATATTCACAGTGATACTGCTTATGACATACTCTCTCACGCTGAAAGCAAATCAGGCTGTGAAGGCTCTCATCTGAGCTCAGCTGGCTCACCAGAGCTCCCTGATTGGAGCTGGAGATCAACTGCCAGGCACTGAAACTCACTGGCCAGAGATCTGGATAAGCGGCAGAGGCCCATCTATACCATTTGTCTTGTTACTCCAGACCTTAATTCTGCCATGTGTTCATTTTCTAAGGGACATTCTGGTTTCTTTTTCTCTTCTTTAGTCTTGTATAATTCACCAATTCTGAGAATTCACTGGGACTGTGGAGGTTGTGATAATGTCTTTATTAACTATTTTTAATATAAAAAATCCTTATCTTGATTTAAGTGCCGAGATCCTCCAGACCTTGTTCCATGGACCCCTGTTAATAGCTGCTCTTGCACAAACACATCAGTGGATCTGCTTCCTCTTCTTGCTGAAGAATACGGTTATTAATCTGACATTTGAATCCCAAAAATTATCCATTCATCCTGCCATATTTTACTTAGAGAGTAAAGAAGCTTCAGCCAGGTGCGGTGGCTCACACCGGTAATCCCAGCACTTCGGGAGGCCGAGGTGGGTGGATCACTTGAGGTCAGGAGTTTGAGACCAATCTGGCTAACATGACGAAATCCCATCTCTACTAAAAATACAAAAATTAGCTGGGTACGGTGGCACACGACTGTAATCCCAGCTATTTGGGAGGCTGAGGCAGGAGAATCACCTGCAGAGGCAGAGGTTACAATGAGCCAAGATTGTGTCACTGCACTCCATCCAGGGTGACACAGCGAGACTCTGTCTCAAAAATAAATAAATAAATAAAATAAAATAAAAAATGAAACAAGAAGTCTCACAGCAAACTAACAGTTTTTCTATTTCGAAGCCCATTAATACTGGTTAATTAGTACTGGTTATTCCAGAAAGAGAACCAAATTACAAACCACGCCTGTAACCCCAGCACTTTGGGAGGCTGAGGTGGGCGCATCACTTGAGGTCAGGAGTTCGAGACCAGCCCAGCCAACATGGTGAAACCCAGTCTCTACCAAAAACATTAAAAAATTAGCTGGGGGTAGTGGCGCTACTGGGAAGAGGGGCTGAGGCAGGAGAATCGCCTTGCAACCCAGGAGCGCAGAGGTTGCAGCTGAGCTGAGATCGCGGGCCTCTGCCACTCCAGCCTGGGCAACGAGCCTGACAACTTCTGCTCTCAAAAAAAAAAAAAAAAAAAAGAACCCTCAGTCCTGACTTCATTGTTGCCCATTAACAACAAGCAAGAAAAAGAAAAAAGAAAAAAAAAAAAAAAAAAAACGTAGCTTGTGGTTGCCAACTACAAAAGGGTTATTTTTTTGGCTTTTTCTTTTCCCTCCCTTCCTTCCTTCCCTCTTCCTCCCCCCTTCCGTCCCTTCCTCCCTTCCCCCCTTCCCCCCTCCCTTCTCCCCTCCCCCTTCCCCCTCCCCCCTTTTTCCCCCCTCCCTCCCTTCTTTCTTTCCCTTCCTGCCTTCCTGCCTTCCTGCCTTCCTGCCTTCCTGCCTTCCTGCCTTCCTTTCTTCCTTTCTTCCTTTCTTTCTCTCTCTCTCTCTTTCTCTCTCTCTCTCTCTCTCTCTCTTTCTTTCTTTCTTTCTTAGATAGAGTCTCCCTCTGTTGCCCAGGCTAAAGTGCGGAGGCGCAATCTCGGCTCACCACAACCTCCGCCTCCCGGGTTCAAGCAATTCTCCTGCCTCAGCCTCCTGAGTAGCTGGGATTACAGGCATGCACCACCATGCCCAGCTAATTTTCTTTTTATTTTTAGTAGAGACAGTGTTTCCCCATATTGGCCAGGCTGATGTCGAACTCCTGACCTAGTGATCTGACTGCCTCAGCCTCCCAAAGTGCTGGGATTACAGGCGTGGTTTGTAATTTGGTTCTCTTTCTGGAATAACCAGTGCTAAGCAACCCATTCTCTCCCAGTTGTAATTCTGATAGAAGTATCTTTTTAGAGGTATTGAATTTTGCAGCTATAGCTGAGTTCTGTTCTTCCTCACTTCACACTTTAGCTGAAAGTCTTCGCTATCAGGATAGAAGGTCATCTTAGTTTTAATGAGAATCATGCTGTCCTGGCTAGGCATTGCTTTTGGTCTTCTAAGATATAGTACAAAAGTCAAAATTCTGTCCTTTGACACCATCTAATTTGCTGGTTTGTTTCCAATATCTTTGTTTCTTTTTATTTCCTCTTAAACATTTATTTGTTGAGTAGTCAATAGCTACACAGGGTACAAAATATAAAAGGTGTACAAGCATATTCAGTGGAAAGCCAGTCTCCTACTCTTATCTTCCAACTCTCAGTCCCTCTTCTTAGGCACCCACAATTACCGAAGTCTCTCTGTATGTTCAAAACTATGAGTATTAAACAAACAAACAAGCCACACATGGTGATGTTGTTTTGCACCTTGATTTTTTCTCTTATCTCTCTCTTGGTGATAATTCCCTGTCAGTGACATGGGATTGCCTCCTTTTTTTTTTTTTTTTTAAAAAATAGCTGCCTGTGGTTGTTCTGTAATGTAGCCAGAACCCCTGTTGGTGGACATTCAGGTTGTGTCTGGCTTTTTGGTCTTTTTGTTTTCATGGACAAACTGTTAACCAGATGAAGAGAGGTAAAAATAGCTCCTACGTCCTGAAAACAACTTCAAGGTTACCATCGATTCTGTAAGATCCTGTCAGGCTGTAAGACACCTCCCATATAAGTCAGCCGGTGAGTGTTCAATGGCTCTTGGCAAGCTTTCTGTCAGATCTTGGATTCATACTCAGCTCCTAATCAGCTGTATCAGGCATACATATGGCTAATTCTGAATGCCCAGCTCTGTGTTCCCCTCTCCCTTTTCTCCTCTCTTTCTATGCTATATATGAAAAAATACAAGAATAAATAGCAAAGACAAAAAGTGGTATAAGAGTTTGGAGGAAAAAGACTTATGTAAACTGGAGAACCAAAAATATATAAATATATTGCAGGTAACATTTGAGTAGGGCCAGGCCAGGGGTTGATAGAAAGGAGGAGTTAGTAAATTAAAGGCAAGGAAAACAGAAAGCGCAAAGGCAAAGGGAGGTGGCCACCGTTCAAATTTAGCAGACCGTGAGATCAAGCAGACTGGAACAAACATTTCATGCTGAGGAGCAGAGGCAGATGAGGTAGGATAGATAAGGTGGAGTGTGATTCTGGAGGATCTGAATCCATGGATGGCAAGCTTATATTTACTCTTAGAGGGTCTAAGATAAGTCTGGATATCTGGTATTCCCAAATTGTTCTCTTTCAGGAGTGCCTTAACTTATTATTGATCCTTTGTTCTTCCACATAAAATTTAGAATCATCTTGTTAGATTCTCTTTGGGATTGTACCTGTAATAGCATTGGTTCTATAGATTAATTTAAGGGGAATTGACATTTTTACACTTTTATCTAACAATTAACATGGTATATCTTCTCATTTACTTACTTTTTTTTTTTTTTTTTTTTTAAGACAAGGTCTCGCTCTGTTGCCCAGGCTGGAGTACAGTGGTATGAGCTCAGCTCACTGCAGCCTCAACCTCCCAGGCTCAAATGATCCTTCGCCTCAGCTTCCCAAGTAGCTGGGACCACAGGCACATGCCTTCATGCCTGGCTGATTGTGTTTATTTTTTGTATAGTCAGGGTCTCACTATGTTGCCACAGCTGGTCTTGAACTCCTGGGCTCAAGCAATCCTCTTGCCTCAGCCTCCCAAAGTGCTGGGATTACAGGTGTGAGCCACCGCACCCAGTTTAGGTTTTTTTTTTTGAGACAAGAGTCTCACTCTGTCACCTAGGCTGGAATGCAGTGGCACAATCTCAGCTCACTGCAACATCCGTCTCCCAGGTTCAAGCAATTCTCTGGCCTCAGTTTCCTGAGTAGCTAGAATTACAGACCTGCACCACCACACCCAGATACTTTTTGTATTTTTAGTAGAGAGAGGGTTTCACCATGTTGGCCAGGCTAGTCTTGAACTCCTGACCTAAAATGATCCGCCGGCCTCGGCCTTCTAAAGTGCTGGGATTACAGGCGTGAGCCACTGTGTCAGGCTGGCTTAGGTATTCTTTAACAGCTCTAAATAAAGTTTATTTTCTCTTAGAGGTTTTACTAATGTTTTGTATATTTGTTGTAGGTTGTTGCTACTGTAAATGATATTTTCAAATTATATTTTCTATCGCTATTTTAGAAATATAATCAATTTGTAAATATTGATTTTATATCTAATAAATTTATCGATAGACTTTGGGGGGTTCCTATGTAGAGAATCATATGATCTGAAAATAATGATACTTTTGTACATTCATTTTCAATCCTTATACATTTTTTTCCTTTTTCTTTTCCATAGTTTCCTGAACTGGCTGGGTTCTTCAAGACAATGTAAAACAGAAGTGGCAATATTGGATACCATTGTCTTTTTTAAAGGAAATGTTTTAAAATGTTTTATCATTAAGCATGGTGCTTGTTATAAGTTTTTAATAGATTGCTACTTTGGTTACAGTTTTTAATTGCATATGCCACAATGCATGCTTGGTTTGGTTAGCTCCCTTGGTCTTATTTTCTCAAACAAATTATACAAAAAAATGCATAATTTTGGCATGTGCAATTAAAATGTATAATGTTGGCATATGTAATTAAATTATTGCATTAAAACTATAATCATTTTTAAATGGAAGAAATTTATTAAGGGCAATAGCTCATGGAATCAATGGGTAGGATGAAGAAATAAACAGCATCCTGAGGTTTCACACAAACAACTTCCAAAACAATACCCCTGAAATGGGCTGCTACTTCCTCCATGATCAGGAAACTGCAGAAACAGAAAACTGCTGCTACAAAGGCTGGCCCCAGAAGACACTGCCTCAGAAAATCACCATGACAGCAGCTAGCTCCAGAACCAAGCCAGTTCTTTCATAATTTATACCAGGAAAACGGATGCCATGCTCCCTGCCTCTCTCCCCACATGACTCGGTTCCAAATAAAAGTGTAACATAAATTCATCTCAGGACAGAAATTAAATCACATTGGGAAGATTTCTGATTTCTGATAACCATGGACTGGATTGTTTGGCCAGTATTCCTGCTGAAAACAACAAAAATGCTAAATAAAACAATTTAAATATCTTCATAAAAGCACCAAAGATATCAAAATCTAGAAATAATACATTAAGCAAAAAATCTAAGAGAAAGGTAGAACCCAAAGAAGCAAGCAGCCATTTTATACTTTGAGAGTATTTGTTTATATAAACTGTGAAACCAAATGGTAATTTTGACAGACTCATAAGGGAGAGAACAAAAAAATCAAAGCCCAATGCAACCTAATAGACCCACATATAAAGCTGAACCCCCAAAGGGGTACACCATTAGGATAAATGTATAGAAGTAAACTGCCTTCTCCCTCTCGCATCCTATAGAAAGAGTTGCCTGCATGCTGAAGACAGCAGGGGAAGATAAAAAAGAAAATCATCTCTGATTGGTTGAAACCATGAGCCAGTCCTTACATAGACTTGAAGCCTAATTCACATCTTTAGGGTAGACCAAGTAACCACAAGCCTTGGAATTAAAGGTATACTATCTAAACTGCCATAAATAAAAACAAGTAAATCTTTTCTAGAGAAAGATAGCTTCATTTTAATCCTCAGGAGATCCCTATGAGTAAAATGTAAATCTAAACTCAAAGATAACCAAGCATGCAAAGAAGTAAGATCATATGAGTGAGGTGCAGCAGAAACAACAGACAGTAGAAACAGACCAGCAAAGACTTCAGATATAAAACTTTTTTTTAGATACAGATCATAACATAACTATGCTTACTATATGTAAGTAAGTAAAGGAATAGCTGAAAAATATTTTCAGAGATGAGGAAACTCTAAAAGTTGATAGAAACTTGGTTTTGTTCACTGGTATATGCCCAGTACCTAGACCATTGTTGAACACACAATACGATTAAGTTTGAGGGAGTGACTGAATATCTGCACCTGAGGCCTCCTGCCTGTGCTCATCTCACATATCTAACTGCCTATTGGTCATCTTTATTAGGATGTCCTTTTGTTTCCTAACTTCAATTCCTATCTAACATTTACCGTATTTGTCTGTTCTCATGCTGCTATTGACACAGAATTTTTCTCAGCCACTTTGCCAACTGGGGACCCAGACCTGCTACTGGAGGCACCCCACCCACTCAGCCCATCTGTGTTATGGCTTGTAGCTGTATTTGGCGGTTCCTGAGCTCTTGCCCTGTATCCAAGAAGAATGAGGATACACTGACAATTCAAAGGGTGAGGAGGGCAGAGACGAATTTTATTGAGCGATGGAACAGATCTCAGCAGAGAGGGGATGTGGGGGTGGTTTCTCTCCCAGTGTGGCTGAGTCTGGGGCTTTTATGGGCTCAGAATAGGAGAGTATATGCTAATTGGTTTATGAATATGCAAAAAAACCCCAAAACAGTTAAAACAAGGGCACCAAAGGTGGGCATGACAGTGTAAAAAACCAACCAAGGAAGGGTACAATAGGTGAAGGGGGGGATCAATCAGAGGAAGGTATGCAGGTTCTCAATCTGGTCCGAGGATTTACCCAGGACTATCTTTGGCTTGAAGTTCAGGTTTCACTGGGGACTGACCCCTATCTGCCTAAGCATTTGTCTGCCTCTCATCACTATCAATTCCCTACTCTGAAGAGGTACATCTAACTGCCACTAGGATAAGGATGGTGACTGATCTTAACTGCTTCCTGCTGACAGGGAGTGCTGTTTTTGGAAGACAGAGTCAGATCTCTCTCAGAGGCCTATCTAAGGGTCCCTGGTAAAATGGAGCCATCATCTGAGGCTCCGGTTGCATGACTGTTTGGAGTTTGATGGCCTGAAGGCAAGAAGAGACAAACCAGTTATTAGAAGACTTGTACCAAACGTGTACCAAAACGAAATAAGGGGGTAAGGACAGCTAAAAAGTCCCAAGGCTGCCAACATGCCCAGATAACTGGTGGCTATAGTTATGCCTGTTAAGATTTGGGTGCATGATGCTTGGTTTGGTTAGCTCCCTTGGTCTTATTTTCCCAAACAAAGAAACCCCTGGGTTATGGGTAACCTATTTACTCCTATCACCTGGCACAATTTGCAGGATAATTGCCCAGAACTAGAATATTGATCCAGATTTTTACATTACCCAGCCCTTTTGTTTCTTCTGAGCTGCAGCTGGAGATCACTGGTTGGTTTGCAGGAATAAGCAGGGTTAGTCTAAAATGTAGGCAAAAATTATATTTTTTTGAGAGGGAGTCTCACTCTGTTGCCCAGGCTGGAGTGCAGTGGCATGATCTCAGCTTACTGCAACCTCAGCCTCCCAAGTTTCAAGCTATTCTCCTGCCTCAGCCTCCTAAGTAGCTGGGATTACCAGTGCCTGCCACCGTGCCCAGCTAATTTTTGTATTTTTAGTAGAGATGGGGTTTCACCATGTTGGCCAGGCTGTTCTTGAACTCCTGACCTCAGGTGATTGCCTGTCTCACCTCCCAAAGTGCTATGATTACAGGCATGTGCCTGTAATCTGGCAGGCACCCAACCTGGCAAAACATAAAAACGACTAATGAGACTATAATTTAATGACAAGTGTATGATGTTTTCCCTCTCCAGTCTTCATTTTTGTTAAAAACAAATCATAATAGGACTGAGTTATTTGCAAAATAAACTTTAGTATTGTACTTGGCCTGATGATTTGCATAAAGTACAACAAGAATAATTATTTGTCAGATAGGCTTTTAAAATTGGCTTTGATGGAACTCTTGTTCCACATGGAATCTCAGATAAGGCTTTTTAAATCTGAGCTCAGCCATGGGTTTGTACCCTCAAATACCTATGAGTTGGGTAAATTTCTCTCCTCTTGAGGTGCCAAGATAACTCGGGGATCCCGGGCCTGTTAGAAAGTGACAATTTTTACTCACCACAGGTTAGGAACCCTGTACGGGGACTGTGTAGACAAGGTATTAGGCCAGATTTCCCAAAGGTTTTTACTGGCTCTACAAGTCAAGCTTGATTCTGTAAAGGGGAGCACACCCTTCCAGTCAAAACGTTGGTAAAACAACCAGTTTCTCCAACTGCATTGTGTTGCAAAATAAAATGAATTCTTATTGCACTGATGCAAATAAGTATATTGCCATAAATTAAAAAAAACTCACAAATAGGCTGGGTGTTGTGGCTCACGCCTGTAATCCCAACACTTGGGGAGGCCAAGGCAGGCAGATCACCTGAGGTAAGAAGTTCAAGACCAGCCTGGCCAATGTGGTGAAACCCCATCTTGGCCGGGCGCAGTGGCTTAAGCCTGTAATCCCAGCACTTTGGGAGGCCGAGATGGGTGGATCATGAGGTCAGGAGATTGAGACCATCCTGGCTAACACAGTGAAACCCCATCTCTACTAAAAAATACAAAAAAACTAGCCAGGTGAGGTGGTGGGTGCCTGTAGTCCCAGCTACTCGGGAGGCTGAGGCAGGAGAATGGCGTAAACTTGGGAGGCAGAGCTTGCAGCGAGCCAAGATCCGGCCACTGCACTCCAGCCTGGGCGACAGAGTGAGACTCAGTCTCAAAAAAAAAAAAAAAAAAAAGAAACCCCATCTCTACTAAAAATACAAAAATTAGCCAGGTGTGGTAGTGGGTGCCTGTAATCTCAGCTACTCAGGAGGCTGAGGCAGAATTGCTTGAACCCAGGAGATGGAGGTTGCAGTGAGCCAAGATCGTGATTATGCCATTGCACTGCACCCTTGGTGACAGAGCAAAATTCTGCCAAAAAACAAAAAACAAACAAACAAACAAAAAAAAAACTTCACAGCTTGTTTGCAAATTCTGCAGAAACCATCCATAGAGAAGCAAATTTTGTTCATAGGAGTATACCTTACTCAATTGTTAAAAGCTGTAAATAGTTCAAAATAAAAGTTTTCCTGACTTTGAAAAACAGAACAAGGATCAGCAATGTTTTAAGCAAAAATTCATAAAAGATTACTTCAGTTTTCTATTAGTTCAGCCCATTCCATCAACTTTTGTTCTGCTTGATATTCATGAACATTTCAGCTCTTCATGAGTCCTGTATGTTTTTCCTCCATTCCAAATCTCCAAAGTTATCAGAAACCTGCAATTAAGAGCACCTGTCAAAGTCCTATAGCTGATTATAAACCATCTTTCAAAAGGATCAAAACAAGATTACAACAATTGTCTGTGAACAACAAGATGTCTTCAGGTAGTCACAGTTATAAACACGATTGACAAATAAATTTGGCTATTTCTGTGGTTTACAACAACTTAATAACCTTAATTATGATTGATCACATATACTCAGACATTAGAATTATAGAAATCCCATACAATTTTGGAACATATATTAATATTATTCATTAAAATATGACCTGAAGAGGATTGAATCTTATTTTTATTTTGGCAATTCCATGTAACCAAGCATGTCAAATAATCCTGTTTACCTCTCTTTTGGATGCTCTAGGGGCTTTCTGTAGTACTCAAAAGAGAGAGGTCAAAAAAGACAATTTTTGAAGCTGAAATTTGATTTTGGAAAGCATGTTAAATACATTAGAGGTTTAAAACACTTGATATTATGGAACAGAATTCCAGATCACCATAAGTCATTTTATTCAGCTAAAACAATGACTCAAAATTACAAGGCAAAATCTTTACTCATTAAGAGAGAAGACTTAGCTTTCCAAACAATCTGCCTCCTGTCTTCTCCTTCTTTTTTTTGGTAGTTTATTCACAAGGCCAACAAAAATCTTTCATTATATTTTACCATTACATGAAAATCTTGTTCAAGGGAGAGAAAGTCAAATTTCACCCTTGCATTAGTCTACTATTAATGTCAACCTCAATTTTTTTAGTGAGTCCTCATAGATAATTCTGTCCAATCTTAACTAGTTTGACTGTGACGTGAGATTCTTAAAACTTTTATAACCCTGTACAAATTTTGTTAAAGAGCAGATCAGTGCCTTAAGAAATCCTTGTTGTGCTTTTATTCCAATGCTCAATTTATGGAAAACCATATAATACCCTTTTGAATTTAGTCAATATGTTCACATAAAATTTCTTTTGTAAGATTAATTTTTACAAACCTCTCACAACTTGTTTAGACCTTTAGCTTTATCTTATGTAATCAGAAACAGTCCTTTAACCCTCTAAACTAGGCAAAAACTTAGATTCCCATGCCTTCTTATAATCTTTTACTAAAAACACATTTTACTTCCCTTACATACCTTGCATGTAAATCTATTTTCAGTAGTCTCAATTGCATGTTATAATGGTGACTGTTAGCGATTTTTAATTTTAATGTAAAATCTGGTAAGTTATTTTAATTACGTGCTAGGTGTAGATAAGGCCTGGCCCTTTCCAGAATAGTTAAGCGTGTGGTTAATTCCATATGTCCCCAAGCCTCACCAAATTGTAAAGCAAGCAACTTGAACAATTTTCAAAATCAAAGAAGTAATTCATGATCTTAAAGCATTTAGCAAACCTAATATGTGAATATAATTTAGACTACGTGTCTACATTTTC
Organism: Rhinopithecus bieti; assembly: GCF_001698545.2. Lineage (NCBI taxonomy): Eukaryota > Metazoa > Chordata > Mammalia > Primates > Cercopithecidae > Rhinopithecus > Rhinopithecus bieti. The sequence goes on along the minus strand of NW_016811019.1, from coordinate 1,948,751 downwards.
AAGACATTTGTATTTTGCCAATACTCTTTAAAACTGTTTTTATTTCTCAAAGATTAAAGTCGCATGAACTAAAAGGCATTACAGCTTTTTTTTTTCTTCAAAAAATATTTGATCTAAGCACTTATTTTCTTAGAAGCCAATTAATTAGAGCTCTTTTTTATATAAACATCACATACATACACATATATAACTACACAGACAAACAGAAGAAGATCCAGTAGTTGTAAGATTCTGCTGGTTTCTTAATTGGGTTACTGGCCTCAGGGTGGAGCCCTTCAAGAAGCAGGTCTAGGAAATCATGCAGTTTCTAGGGCCTAATAAGCAGATATAGCTGGAAGACAAAAACAGATTTTGAAATGGAGTTATTCACTTTTAATTCCTGGGGTTCCATGAGGAAAACAGAAGTTTTCCCCAAGCAGTCCCAGACTATCAGAAGTTATCTTAGAGCCTCTCATACATGCATTAAGAATGGCAAGGCAGAATGGGAAAATTAATTCAGTCAACTGAGAAAGAAAAAAACCCTTTTCCAGCAAAACAAGATCCGAGAAACAAAAAACAAACCCATAAAGGCCTTTCAGATAAACCTATAGCTTGGATATCCACTTTCAATTAAGCTAACTTTTAACCACAGTGCTCTTTAAAAAAAAATCAGGCCGGGCGCGGTGGCTCAAGCCTGTAATCCCAGCACTTTGGGAGGCCGAGACAGGCAGATCACGAGTCAGGAGATCGAGACCATCCTGGCTAACACGGTGAAACCCCATCTCTACTAAAAAATACAAAAAACTAGCTGGGCGAGGTGGCGGACGCCTGTGGTCCCAGCTACTCGGGAGGCTGAGGCAGGAGAATGGCGTAAACCCGGGAGGCAGAGCTTGCAGTGAGCTGAGATCCGGCCACTGCACTCCAGCCTGGGCGACAGAACGAGACTCCGTCTCAAAAAAAAAAAAAAAAATCCTTTTAAATCCCTTATTACCTGACTTTAACCATGCCAAACAGCCAATATTTCTGGCTTTTGAACTTTACCACAAAGTAACCTCATAGATGAAACCAACAAGCCTCAACTAAGGTTATGATTTAACTGAGTGTATGAGGTATTGTCAAACAGGTAATAAGCAGTTTTTATGAAACTTAGAATCTTTAAAGGTAGCTCAGAGAAAGGAAGATTTAAGAAAGGAAGCTAGAAGTTGCTCATGCAGGAAAAGAGAATCAGCAAATGGTAAAAGTCACACAAACATTAATCAGAAAGTACTCATTCTCTAAGCCAGGATTGAACTCATGTCACCACTGTAAAATGGCAGAGATCAGAGATCAAAAGAAAGTACTGCCACATGGTTTACAAGGTTGTTTCCAAGGATGTAAAACAAGATGGAGACCTCATTCAGTTTTTTTGTTTTTTTCTTAAGAGACCTGCAGCAAAGTTTGTTACCGATCAGGTTGATGGGCTGGCATGAGCAGTTAACCCATGTTTTATCCTGAGGTACTCCTCCTTATGACAGAACCATACTGAAAAACACACAAAGTTCTTTGTGTGTTCTCTTAACTAGCTTAATACAGCTTAAGACTAGCCTCACAAATACTTTTTTCCACTAATCAAAACTTTGCAGAGGATATAAACAATGATTTTTATCATTCATTCAACTGGTCTGCACAGAGAAAGAGAGGCCAAAAGTCTGACTGGTAAAAAAAACTTCACCCTTTTGCTGGCAAGTCAGGCTTCTTGGTCCCCTTCCCTTGAGCTATGGTGCCCTTTTGACCCTGGAGTCTCCTAATGGGGGAGCAGATAAAGAGGTTTTCACATACTGTAAAAGTAGTCCCTCCTCAGGAGATTTGCTCTGTTTGATCTGTAATTTCTTCCTGGTTTATTTTTAAACCAAACAGTTTAAGGTTTGGGGAAATTAAACTTTTTCTAATTTGGGAGATGCATCCGAGTGGAGTGTCCTGTGGTATGGGGACACAATTACCCATCCGTGAAGAGAGGACAGAGGAGGAAAAAGAAAAAAGAAGCATTTTTTTCCCCCAAAGGAGTCCCAGTGATTCAGGATGTATTAGAAAGAAATACAGACTGAAGACGGTTGGTTACCCATCTGGAAAGAGGGGAAAAATGAGTCCCTTTGTTCCTTTCTTTTCCCAGTGAATACGTGGGGCATGTAAGGGAGAGAAAGAAAAGGCATCCCCTTTTTTCTTCCATCCTTATATCCCCAAGTTCCAGCAACCTCGGCAGAGTGCCACCCATGAGTGCCAACACGGCTTTCACCCATGTAACAGGAAGGTCTAGAGGGTAGGAACTATCCACACTCACCTACACGCTGGCCTGTCCTCCCTGCTGTCGGTAACCTCATCTATGCCATGGATACAGGTATGACCCTCATCCATGAAATAGAGGGAGACCTAATCAGCAGGAATTAGTCATACTCAGCTGTGCTGTGCCCCTTGACTTCCGTTGTCATCTGTCTCTGGATCCCTTAGATCCAGTTTTCCTTTCTGGGACTTCAACCAAAAGCTTGGAATTGAGTTTGGGACAAAAAGGTACCTCAGAAGGGTACGTGAACTCTTACGTTAAGTCCCAGGAGACCTTCGCTAGACTGTAGCCAGCAGATGGCAGGGCCGCTCCTTTGGTGCTTCTTTATCATAAGCCAAATGCTAAGGTGAAGCTGTGGAATTGGGTCCTCCTCAAACAAAGCAGTGGAAAAGGAGTTCCATGAATTGGTGTCCTGGCCTAGTAAGATGCCTTCCCCCTTCCAGAAAAACAAACAAACAAACAAAAAAACACAAAAAACACTCTTGCATAGAAAAGCTCCCTGTATTCACAAGGCTGTGTTAACTCCTGACATAGTGGAGAAAAAAAAAAAGAAAAGAAAAGAAAAAAAAAAAAAAAAAAAAAAGCATCTTAAGTGCAGGGAGGGGAAGGTGCCTGGGGGAAAAAGCCTCTTGATCTTCTGCAAATGGGTTCCTCCAACAGAGAGAGAAACTCCTAATCACTGCTTCCTCCCCTCTTCTAAGAAGGCAGAAACTGCATTGTTCTGAATTACATTTTTGATGACTGGGCCAAATGCCCATTCTTCCCAGTAATTTCTGTAGTTTGCAACAACACTCTCAGCATTGTAAAAGCAGAGATGGGTGCCATGACAGCCCCAACAGAAAGAAGAGAAATGCCATAGAAAAGACTGGATTGGAACAAGGCCAACATTCTCAACTCCCGAGAGCGATGGTGAAGGTTCCTCTTCAGCATCCTTTCCTCTGCAGTTGTGCCATTTGCTGGGGTTTGTTTGTTTGTTTTGAGACAGAGTCTTGCTCTGTCACCCAGGCTGGAGTGCAATGGCATCATCTCAACTCACTGCAACCTCCTCCTCCTTGGTTCAAGTGATTCTCCTGCCTTAGTCTCCCAAGTAACTAGGATTACAGGTGTGCACCACCACACCCAGTTAATTTTTTTAAAAGTATGTATTTTTGGTAGAGATGGGATTTCATCATGTTGGGCCAGGCTGGTCTTGAAGTCCTCACCTCAGGTGATTCACCCACCTCAGCCTCCCAAAGTGCTGGGATTACAGGTATGAGCCACTGCCCCTGGCTATGCTATTTGCTCTTAACTAGCTAATCAGAGGTTTGATGCTTTGTCTACCTTCAGAAAAACAGTGTAAGGACAAGAAGCCTCAGAAAAAAGTGAAGTTATATGTTCACATTCATTCACCCTTCTGACAAATCTCAGATGAGCCCCAGATATGATGCAGGATTTTCTCAGCTACTCTGCCACCCAAGGACCTCCATGGCCAGTGATACCCCAACCTCCACCCCCAGCCTGGGCTTTGCTGGGCCCCAGGCCTACTGCTGGAGTGCCCCCCTCATTTGGTCCACCTGCATTATAGCTTGTAGCAGCATATGGTGGTTCCCAAGCTCTTGTCCTGCAATCAAGAAGAATGAGGGTATGCTGATGATTCAAAGGGTGAGGAGGGCAGAGAAGAATTTTATTGAGCGATGGAACAGCTCTCAGCAAAGAGGGGATGTGGAGTGGTCCCACAACCCTGTAGTCTGTTGGTTTCTCTCTCAGTGTGGCTGAGTCTAGGGCTTTTATGGGCTCAGAATAGGTAACTGCATGCTGATTGGTTTCTGAGTATGCAAATAAAAATTAAAACAAAGTTACCACTCAAAGGTGGGCACGACAGTGTAAAAAAAACAATTAGGGAAGGGTAGGTATACGTAAAATAGGTGAAGGTTGGGATCCATCAGAGGAAAGTGCACCAAATGGGAAGACAGGTTTTCGATCTGGTCTGAGAATTTACTTGCAACTGTCTTTGGCTTGAAGGTTGGGTTTCACCAGGGACCCACCCCCATCTGCTTAGGCATTTGTCTGCCTCCTGTCACTACCACTATGAAGAAATAATTGAGACTGGGTAATTTAGAAAGAAAAGAGGTTTAATTGACTCACAGTTCCGTATGGCTGGGAAGGCCTCAGGAAGCTTACAATCATGGTAGAAGGCAGTTCTTCACAGGGTGGCAGAAGAGAGAAAGAGTGCCAGCAGGGGAAAAGCCAGACACTTATAAAACTATCAGATCTTGTGAGAACTTACTCACTATCACGAGAACAGCATGGGGAAACTGCCCCATGATTCAGTTACATCCCACCAGGTCCCTTTCATGACACGTGGGGATTATGGAGATTACAATTCAAGATGAGATTTGGTTGGGGACACAGCCAAACCATACCATCCTACTCCTGGACCCTCCCAAATCTCATGTCCTCACATTTCAAAACATAATCATGCCTTACCAACAGTCCCCAAAAGTCTTAACTCATTCTAGCATACACCCAAAAGTCTAAGTCCAAAGTCTCATTTGAGACAAGGCAAGTCCCTTTTGCCTATGAGCCTGTAAAATAAAAAAACAAGTTAGTTACTTCCTAGATACAATGGGGGTACAGGCACTGGGTAAATACACCCATTCCAAACGGGAGAAATTGGCCAAAACAAAGGGACTACAGGACCCATGCAAGTCCACAAACCAATAAGGGCAGTCATTAAACCTTAAAGTTCCAAAATGATCTCCTGTGACTCCATGTCTCACATCCAAGTCAGGCTGATGCAAGAGGTGGGCTCCCATGGCCTTGGGAAGCTCTGACACTGTGGCTTTGCAGGGTACAGCCCCCTCCCAGCTGCTTTCACAGGCTAGCAGTGAGTGGCTGCAGCTTTTCCAGGTGCATGGTGCAAGCCTTGGTGGATCTACCATTCTGGGGTCTGGAGGACAGTAGCCCTCTTCTCACAGCTCCACTAGGCAATGCCCTGGTGGGGACTCTGTGTGGGGTCTCCAACCCCAGATTTCCCTTCTGCACTGCCCTAGCTGAGGTTCTCCATGGGGGCTCCATCCCTGCAGCAAACTTCTGCCTGGACATCCAGGCCTTTCCATACATCCTCTGAAATCTAGGCGGAGGTTCCCAAACCTCAATTCTTGACTTCTGTGCACCCACAGGCCCAACACCATGTGGAAGCCACAGGGCTTGGGGATTGCACCCTCTAAACCAATGTCCTGAGCTGTACATTGGCCCCTTTTATCCATGGCTAGGACACAGGGCACCAAGTCTGGAGACTGCACAAAGCAGCAAAGCCCCAGGCCTGGCCCATAAAACCATTTGTTCCCTCCTAAACCTTCAGATCTGTGATGGGAGGAGCTGCCATGAAGACCTCTGATATGTCCTGGAGACATTTTCTCCACTATCTTGGTGATTAACATTTGGCTCCTCATTATTGCAACTGGTCATGTGGACATAGCTGGTATTGATAACTACCTTCTTCTACTACCCCTTCTCTATTACCTTTGCCTTCAGCAAGCACCTCAGGGGGGTCATGGTTTTTTACCTGATGGAGTGACTCAAACTTTCATTCCTGAAGGGTCTGGGCCATTTGTAGTCCTGCCTGGATTGGGTTGTTGTAGTTTCTGATTGACCTTAATCATAGGGCATAGTAATACTAAGAGACACCCTAAGGGATCTCCTGTATTCCATGCATACTCTTCCTTACCTCCATTGTGGAGTAGCAGACTGATTTCATCTTGATAGTTTGGGTCAATCATCTTAGCCAGCACTGTAACTCCCTTCTTAGCCTGTTGACTTAAGAGGCAGGAGGAGCCCAAAGTGGCCAGTGGCAATCTTAACTTCCAGTTTAATGGAATCATTGCTGTGTCTCCTGGTGGCAGCATTCCTCCCTCTGGAACTAAGACCTCTAGGCCAGCAGAACGTAATGTAGCTGCAACAGGAAGCAAAAATTTTGCTAGTAGGTCACTAGGGGTGATGGTGAGTGGTGCCACTTCCACTTCCACCCCTTGATTCCTGGACCCATGAATCCTGGCTACGGGAGAAACAGTACCACATACTGGAAGCTGATTTGGGGCGTATACAGCCTTCTGGGGAACTTTGCCCCAGCCCTGCAAAGTATTGTCACCTAGTTGGCGTTGTAATTGTGACTTCAAAAGGCTACTCCACTGCTCTATTAATCCAGCTACTTCAGGATGATAGGTAACATGGTAAGACCACCAAATTCCATTAGCATGAGCCCACTGCCACATTTCTTCAGTCATAAAGTGCCTTGGTCAGAGGCAGGGCTGTGTGGAATACCATGACGGTGGATAAGGCATTCCATGAGTCCACAGATGGTAGTCTATGCTCTTATGCACGGAGTCTGTAACATTCACCATGGATACTCAAATGATCCACCAATCAGTCCAGTGTGCTTGCTATTTCTTGCTCACTGGATCCAATCAGCACAACGTCATCAATGTAATGGACCAGTGTGATATCTTGCAGAGGGGAAAATGATCAAGATCTCATGATAACTCACTCACTATCACGAGAACAACACGGGGAAAACCGCCCCCATGATTCAATGACCTCCCACCGAGTCCCTCCCACAACACATGGGGACTATGGGGATTACAATTCAAGATAAGATTTGGATGGGGACAGAGCCAAACCATATCAATATCCAAAATTACAACATGTTCAAAACAGATCTTGTTTTAATACCTCTCCTTTGGGATCTCCTTATTTCTGTCAGAGTGACTGCCATCATTTCAGCCACTCAGGTTCCAGAACTTGGGGTCAGCCTTCACTCCACTTTCTCAGTTTGCTCCACACCTAGCAGTCACCGAGAAGCTGTTCCTATTGTAGTTTTTTCATCTCTCCCTTGCTGTCCATTCCTATTGCCATTGTCATCTAGGTATTTATTACCACATGCCTAGGAACTACTGGGCTTCTAATGGCTAACCATAACCTACTTCTTTCTATTCCATTTTTTCTTTTGTTTTGTTTCCTTTTTTTTTTT
>NW_016811019.1:1890763-1938188 GCF_001698545.2 Rhinopithecus bieti | reverse complement strand
TGTAGCTGCAACAGGAAGCAAAATTTTGCTAGTAGGTCACTAGGGGTGATGGTGAGTGGTGCCACTTCCACTTCCACCCCTTGATTCCTGGACCCATGAATCCTGGCTACGGGAGAAACAGTACCACATACTGGAAGCTGATTTGGGGCGTATACAGCCTTCTGGGGAACTTTGCCCCAGCCCTGCAAAGTATTGTCACCTAGTTGGCGTTGTAATTGTGACTTCAAAAGGCTACTCCACTGCTCTATTAATCCAGCTACTTCAGGATGATAGGTAACATGGTAAGACCACCAAATTCCATTAGCATGAGCCCACTGCCACATTTCTTCAGTCATAAAGTGCCTTGGTCAGAGGCAGGGCTGTGTGGAATACCATGACGGTGGATAAGGCATTCCATGAGTCCACAGATGGTAGTCTATGCTCTTATGCACGGAGTCTGTAACATTCACCATGGATACTCAAATGATCCACCAATCAGTCCAGTGTGCTTGCTATTTCTTGCTCACTGGATCCAATCAGCACAACGTCATCAATGTAATGGACCAGTGTGATATCTTGCAGAGGGGAAAATGATCAAGATCTCATGATAACTCACTCACTATCACGAGAACAACACGGGGAAAACCGCCCCATGATTCAATGACCTCCCACCGAGTCCCTCCCACAACACATGGGGACTATGGGGATTACAATTCAAGATAAGATTTGGATGGGGACAGAGCCAAACCATATCAATATCCAAAATTACAACATGTTCAAAACAGATCTTGTTTTAATACCTCTCCTTTGGGATCTCCTTATTTCTGTCAGAGTGACTGCCATCATTTCAGCCACTCAGGTTCCAGAACTTGGGGTCAGCCTTCACTCCACTTTCTCAGTTTGCTCCACACCTAGCAGTCACCGAGAAGCTGTTCCTATTGTAGTTTTTTCATCTCTCCCTTGCTGTCCATTCCTATTGCCATTGTCATCTAGGTATTTATTACCACATGCCTAGGAACTACTGGGCTTCTAATGGCTAACCATAACCTACTTCTTTCTATTCCATTTTTTCTTTTGTTTTGTTTCCTTTTTTTTTTTTATTTTTTTTAGACAGGGTCTCACTCTGGCAGCCAGGGTGGAGTGCAGTAGTGTGATCTCAGTTCACTGCAGCCTCAACCTTCCTGGCTCAAGCGATCCTCCCACCTCAGCCTCCTCAGTGGCTGAGATTACACATGTGTTCCACCATTCCTGGCTTTTTTTTTTTTTTTTTTTTTTTGAGACAGAGTCTCCCTCTGTTGCTCAGACTGGAGTGCAGTGGTGCGATCTCGGGTCTGCAACATCCACCTCCCAGGTTCAAGCGATTCTCATGCCTCAGCCTCCTGAGTAGCTGGGATTACAGGCATGCACAAGTGGATAGGGTGGCTTGTTCTGCCCACCACCATATCTGGCTACTTTTTGTATTTATTTTTTTAGTACAGACAGGGTTTTGTCATTTGGGCCAGGCCAGTCTCAAACTCCTGACTTCAAGTGATCCACCCACCTCAGCATCCCAAAGTGCTGGGATTACAGGTGTGAGCCATCATGCCTAGGCTAATTTTTTTATTTTTTGTAGAGATGGGGTCTCCCTGTGTTGCCCAAGCTGATCTTGAATTCCTGGGCTCAAGTGATCCTCCTACCTCAGCCTCCCAAAGTTCCAGGATTACAGGTGTGAGCCACCACACCTGGCCTTTTTTTAATTTTTATAAGAGACAGGGTCTCTCTATCTTGCCCAAGCTGGTCCTGAACTCCTAGTCTCAAGCGATCCTGCCTCAGCCTTCTAAAAATGCTGGCATTACAGATGTGAGCCACCTCACCTGACCTACTTCTGTGTATTATTGATACCACTCCTAAATTAGTATTTTTAAATGATGCTTTGTGCATGTTAATTGACTCTCCAAAATGTCTGTCAGTTGTCAAAGAATTGATAGTCACATGCACTGACCAGAACAAGTTGCACTCCTTAGCCTGACAATGTACTGCTTTATCAGAAGACCTGGCTTTCAGCCATCCGCTTCTTCAACGAATGCTAGCTAAGTTTCCATTCTGTACCAAGCTTTGTCCTAAGTGTTGGGAATATAAGTGAACTACAGAGACAGTCATTGCCCTCAGTGAACTTGCTGCCTGGTGGGGAAGACGGCCAACTAGATGAACAATTACAGTTCAGGGTGACAAGTGTTGTCATAGAGTCACTACATGGGGGTTGTAGAAGCCCGAGGCAGAGCCAAACTTGGGGTGCGTGGATACAAAACAAGTGTCACAGAAGGCTTTCCCGGCTAAGGAACGTTCAACCTTATTTCCCACTATTTCCCTTTTGCAACTTTCTGTTCCGTTATTCATTATTCTTTCCATATCTTATCTTTCCCTCAAGGTCCATGTTAAGTTTCTTCCCAGATCTCATGCTCATGGTGGTCATCTTCTTAGCTTTGATAGCATTACTAATTGGTGCAGGGGCTATGCTAATTTGAATTTATGTATGTGTGTATACACATGTACATACACACCCATTAATTTGAATCATACAAAAAGTATAGAATATTTAACCATTTTAGCCCACAAAAATGGCAATGCCATATGGTTCAACCATATGACTTGGAAACTTTCCCTAGAGCTATCCCTATATAAATCCACATACAAACTTACAGCTTAGCTTGAAGACATAAACTTATAAGCAGCTCTACAAATGCTCTGTCATATTTCCTACAGAGTCAAAAAAGTGTAAATTCTCATTTACATATTTCACATCTGATCACATATACACATATAAACCCACAAAACGACAAATTCATTCACAAACATCCTCATATAGCATACATTCAATATGCACACACAAAGCCAACAGATGCAGTAGATGCTAATGCACACACTCTCTCACACACAGTCATTATAACCAACACATGAGTATATCCAGAGACCCCACACATATGCTTGCATACGCACACTTGTACCCAGATATATCCAGAATAATTCCCAAACTTAACAAAGCCAGGCACGTGGGCACCCTTGGGAGAATTTCACCCACTCACTTCTACCCTGTGTTTTTGCAGACCTAAAAAATCAGATAACAAGGTGATACAACTCTGTTTAAAATAGGGATTCATAAGCTCGGAGCAAGGATACGGAGAACACTACAGTGAGTAAAGAGCTTATGCTCTTACGCACGGAGTCTGTAACATTCACCATGGATACTCAAAGGCCTTTTGGGGCTTATGCCCTCAGTAAGGTTAATGAGGCATTAGTATCTCCTGATCCAAGGAAGGCCTTTTTTGTTTGTTTGTTTTCAGTCCCTGCCAGGCCAACTTTTGCGCTGGGTTGGGGAAGATGAAAGCCAGGGATGGAGAAGGTGGGCTGGAAGCAGTTATGGGTGTAACTTATGACAAGCAGCAGCCAGAGTTGTCCTAGGTGGACAGTCATGGTGGCAGGGAACTGGCTATAGCCGACTGAGATCTGAGAGTACAGGAAGGGAAGACTCGTGAGGGGTGCGGGAGGAGGGGGGGGTCTGTTCCTCTGTCGCATGCGCGAAGCTTCACGGCTCCAGTTTCCCTCTGGCTTGTTTCCCTATCAGGCTGTCTCCGTCTGGTTTCCATGGACACCACGAGCTATCATAGGCACAGCACAAGAAACCCTCAGCAGAGAAAAACATCAGGCTGGGGCTGCATATTTAGCTCTTAGGCCCTGTGAAAATTAGGAAGGAACTGTTTCTGTAAACTTTTTTGAAGTGTGACATACTATAGAAGAGCATTATACAGATCATTAACGTGCAGCCCTCTGAATTCTCATGAAGTGAATACGCCTATGTAACCCCCACTCAGATCAAGATCTAGAACATGACCTGCACCCAGACACCCTCCTTATAACCCTCTTCCATCACTATTCCCGAATATAACCAGAATCCTGACTCCTCGCTCATTGATTAGTTTGATCTGGTTTGAACTTTATATGATTGGAATCATACAGTAATACTCTTCTGTGCCTAGCTTCTTTAACTCATCATTACATCTGTGGAATTCACAGCAGTAGCATAGCATTGTATAGCATATTTAGTATTCTACTGGAAGAATATACCACTATTTATCCACTCCTCCACTGCCGGACAAATGAGTTGTTTCCAGTTTTTTACTATTACTAATAGTAGTGCTACAAATATTCTGGTGCAAAGTGTATATATCTGATAAAGAATATAGATAAAGAATATATATGTAGAATACATAAAGATTTTTACAAATCAATAAGAAAAAATAAGCAACTCAATAAAACATTAGATAATTGAACAGGTACTTTTTTTTTTTTTTTGACACAAGGTCTCTCTCTCTCTGTCACCCAGGCTAGGGTGCAGTAATGGAATCACAGCTCACTGCAGCTTCGACATCCTGGGCTCAGGTGATCCTCCCCCCTCAGCCTCCCAAGTAGCTGGGCTCACAGGCCCGCGCCACCATGTCCAGCTAATTTTTGTAGAGACAGGGTCTCCCTAACGTTGCCCAGGCTGGTCTTGAACTACTGGTCTCAAGTGATCCTGCCTGTCTTGGCCTCCCAAAGTGCTGGGATTACAGGTTTGAGCCATTGTGCCAGGCAACAGGTAATTCATATAAGAAGAAATGACCTTTAAAAATACAAAAAGGCACTCAACCTCATTAGTCACCAGGAAAATGCAAATTAAAACTACAATTAGATACTACTACAAATGTCTAAGGAAGGCTAAAATTAAAAGACTAGCAAAATTGAGGGGCCAATGAAAATTTGGAACAGCTGGAACTCTCATTCACTGTTGGTGGGAGTGTAAATTGACAGCCACTTTGGAACACCGTTTGGCAGTACCAACCAAAGCTGAACAGATGTACTCCATGACAAAGCAATTCAACTCTTAGGTATATACCTCTTAGAAATGTGAGTACGATATAAGTAATGCTGATGGACTTTTACCGCAAAATGTTAAAATTGAGTCAAGCTGCCAATATGCATAATCAATCAGCAGCAGACTGATCATTTAAAATATTCTTTCAGGGCCTGGCATGGTGGCTCATGCCTGTAATCCCAGCACTTTGGGAGGCCAAGGCAGGTGGATCACCTGAGGTCAGGAGTTCCAACACGGGCCTGGCCAACATAGTGAAACCCTGTCTCTATTAAAAATTCAAAAATTAAATGGGCGTGGTGGCACACGCCTGTAGTCCCAGCTACTCGGGAGGCTAAGGCAGTAGAATCACTTGAACCTGGGAGGCAGAGGTTGCGGCGAGCCGAGATCATGCACTCCAGCCTGGGTGACAGAGTGAGACTCCATCTCAAAAACCAACAACAACAAAAACTTCTTTCAGTTGTCCATTATAAGCAACATTGTTGGCTAGATGTAGTAGCTTATGCCTATAATCCCAGCACTTTGGGAGGCTGATGCAGGAGGACAACTCGAGGCCAAGAGTTCAAGACCAGCCTGATCAACATAGAGAGGCCTCGTCTCTGCAAAAAATAAAACAAAATTCGTCTGGCATGGTGGCATATGCCTGTAGTCCTAGCTACTTGGGAGACTCAGATGGGAGGATTCCTTGAGCCTAAGAGGTTGAGGCTGTAGTGAGGTATGATCATACCACCACACTCTACCTTGGGTGACTGAGCAAGACCCTGTGTCTAAAAAGGTAAAACAAAAACCAACATTGTTTGCAATTTTGAATTGTTATCCACAACTTTTTTTTTGAGACAAGGTCTTGTTCTTTCATCCAGGCTGGAGTGCAATGGCTCGATCCCAACCCATTGCAACCTCTGCCCCCCGGGTTCAAGGAATCCTCCCACCTCTGTCCTCAGACCAGCTGGGACTACAAGTGCCTGCCACCACACTTGGATAATTTTTGTATTTTTTGGTAGAGATTGTCTCATTATGTTGCCCAGGCTGGTCTTGAACTCCCGACCTCAACCAATACACCAACCTCGGCCTCCCAAAGTGCTGGGATTACAGGCGTGAGCCATTGCACCCGGCCAGTTCACAACTTTTTAATATATCTCTCCTATATATTTACCCAAATTGTTAAAGAGAGCTGGGTTAAAAAGGAGAGCCCTGTGCCATAGCTCTAAAGATTTCCCTCCTTTATTTTCTTTCCTTTCCCTTCTCCCTCTCCTTCCCTTCCCTCCCCTCCCCTTCCCTACATTTTTATTAGGCAATTGCGTGTCATTAACTGCAACTAGATATGTAGGTGGAAATACTGGTTTGTGCCAAAATCTCCTCTCCATGAGGAGCCAGACCAGTATGGCTGGAGAACCTCAAGATCTAGAGAAGGGTGTTTTAGGCAGAGGCCTATATACAAAGGCCATGAGCTGCAGGTGAACTTGGCATTCACAGAAGAGAAGGAAGATAGCATTTGAGCACTTCTAGTAATCTGCTAGGTACCACAGGATGTCTCCTAAGCAATTGGCACCTTGTTCTGAGCTCAAATTTCTTGGCGGGGTTAATGACAATTTTCTACCTGTCCATATTACTGAATATCACTTGTTATGTGTTCCTTATTGCTACCTTCCACTGCTTGTTGGCATCTTTGCTTCATTGTCTTGGCACTTTCAAGATGGCTCAATCCCATAGCTGGCAAGTTGGTGCTGCTTGTCATATGGGAGCTCAGCTGTGGTTGTGGGTGTGAGTGGGGAGCTCGTTTCTCTCTCCATGGTCCTCTCTATGAAGAGCTGGAATCTTCACAGTTTGGTGGCTGGATTCCAAAAGTGAGCATTTCCAGAAGGAAATCGCATTGCCTTTTATGACTTAGCTTTGGAGGTGGCATAACGTCACTAACACCATAGTTACAATTCCACCCAGATTCAAGGGAGAGGAACATAGACCTATGGAGAGAAGTCTCAATCCCACTGTAAGAATTTCATACGGGAACCTTGAAGATATTAAGTGAAATAAGCCAGCCATTCTACTCATATGAGGTGCCTGGAGTACTCAAATTAATAGAGACAAAAGTAGAATGATGGGTCCCACGGGCTGCGGGGAGGAGAGAACGGAGAGTTAGTGCTCAGTGGTATGGAGTGTCGGTTTGGGAAGATGAAAAAGTTCTGGGAAAGATGGCAGTGATGGTTGCACAACAATATGAATGTGCTTAATGCCACTGAGCTGTACATCTTTAAATGGTTAAAATGATATATTTTGTTATGTGTATTTTACCACTATATAAAGAAAGGTCATATGGAATGGGAGATGTTGTCGCAGACATTTTTGGAAAACATGAACTACCACACACTCTTTGGGATAGTCTGTAGTAGGATGAACGCATGGATGTGTACATGGAAGCACAATATCCATGCTCGCAGACTCAAAACTAAGATCCTCTACTGTGGGGAAAAGAGAGGTCAGCCTATTACTGTGTCTATATAGAAAGAAGTAGATTTAAGAGGACTCCCATTTTGGCTTCTGTCATTTGAGATGCTGTTAATCTGTTGACCGTCTAGCCCCCAACCTCGGTGTCCTTGCAAGAAGACATGCGCCTGTGGTGACTTAACGGTTTAATGGATTTTGGGGTGTGGCAGAAGTGTGCTTTGTTAAACAAGTGGCGCTAGAAGGCGTTGCCTTGTGGTTAAAGTCCATCAGCCATTCTCTTAAACTCGGTCAAGTAGAGACGGAAAAACATTCGGTGTCTCGCTGCCCTGCCCGTCCCTGGGCAAGGGAGACATCTCGCGCTGGTAAAACCTATTGTGTGGCTTGATTTAGTTTACTGGAAGGCAGGAAGAGAAACCGCTTTTTAGGAATAACGGGCTCTGGAGCCCCGTTGCGTGGCGCGCGCGCCTGTGCGCCGTGGCCTGCACAGCGGCGCACGGCAGGGCAGGTTTATGGAGATGTTTGCATATGCATCTCAAGGCACGAGGGGCATTGCCTTGAACTTATGTCAGGTCACCAAGATCTTCTATCCTATATGTTGCTTACTGCTGACTTTAGCTCCCTTAACTTTTAGATGGTAAAGATAATTATCAATAAATACTAAGGGAACTCAGAGACCGGGCCCGTGTGGGTCCTCTGTAAGCTGAGCGCCAGTCCCCTGGGTCCCGCTTTTCTTTCTCTATACTTTGTCTCTGTGTCTTATTTCTTTTCTCAAGTCTCTCGTTCCACCTAACGAGAAACACCCACAGGTGTGGAGGGGCAGGCCACCCCTTCACTCTACCCCTAATAAAGAAGGCAGGAATGCTCAGCAGAGACTCGTCCCCATGCCAGGTGCTTCTCCAAGATTTTTACTCCCCTCTACCATCTGCCTGGTTTCTATTACTCTTCAGAATCTCCCAGTAGTTGTTTTTTTCCTTCCTTTCCTTTCTTCCCTCTCTCCGTCTCCCCCCTCCTCCTTCTTTCTCTCTCTCTCCCTTTTTCTCTTTGAGGAAGAGTCTCACTCTGTTGCTCAGGCTGGAGTGCCATGGCATGATCTTGGCTCATTGCAATCTCTGCCTCTTGGATTCAACCACTCCTCCCACCTCGGCCTCCCAAGTCGCTAGGAGTACAGGTGTGCACCACCACACTCAGCTGATTTTTGTATTTTTAGTACAGATGGGGTTTTGTCATGTTGTGTGCAGGCTGGTCTCGAACTCCTGACCTCAAGAGATCTGCCTGTCTTGGCCTCCCAAAGTGCTGGAATTACAGGCATAAGCCACCGCGCCCAGCCCTGTTACTGTTTTTTAAGCAGTGGGAGAATTATCTGAAAGGGTTTACACTACCATACTGGAAGCAGAACTCCTTTAAAAATTGAATTTATAATTAAAACCTTTCCCACAAAACTTGGTCACTGAGAGGAATTATTACCAACTTCTCAGTATGTATATTAGTTTTCTATTGCTACATAACAAATTACTGCAAATTTAACAGTTTTGAACAATAGACATTAAACATCTTACAGTCTTGTAGGTCAGAAGATGAGGCACACAGAGGCTGGGTTCTCTAGCCCAGAAATTTCACAAGGGGCCAGGATGGTGGCTCAGGCCTGTAATCCCAGCATTTTGGGAGGCCGCAGTGGGAGGTTCATTTGAGGCCAGGAATTTAAGACTAGCCTGGGCAACATAGTGAGAGCTTGCCTCTACAAAAATAACTAGCCAGGCATGGTGCTACAGACCTGCAGTCACAGCTACTAGGAAGACTGAGATAGGAGGACCACTTGAGCCCAGGAGGTCAAGGCTGCAGTGAGGTATGATTGTGCCACTGCATTCCAGCCTGGGAAACAGAGAGAGCCTAGCTCAAAAAAAAAAAAAAAAAAAAAAAAAAAAAAAAGGCCGGGCATGGTGGTTCACGCCTGTAATCCCAGCACTTTGGGAGGCCGAGGTGCGCAGATCACTTGAGGTCAGGAGTTCAAGACCATCCTGGCCAACATGGTGAAACCGTCTCTACTAAAAATACAAAATTAGCTGCATGTGGTGACAGGCGCCTGTAATCCCAGCTACTCGGGAGACTGAGGCAGCAGAATCACTCGAACCCAGGAGGCAGAGGTTGCAGTGAGCCGAGATTGCGCCACTGCACTCCAGCCTGGGCAACAGAGGAATACCCTGTCTCAAAAAAAAAAAAAAAAAAGTCTCACAAGGCTGCAATGAAGGTAGCAGAAAGCTGGGTTCTCATCAGAGCTCAGGAGCTCTTTCCAAGCTCATTCAGGTTTTTGGCAGAATTCAGTTACTTCTGGTTGTAGGACTGAGGTGCTCATTTTCTTGCTGTTGGCTGAGGGTTACTCTTAGCTCCAAGAGGCCACTCTTCGGTCCTTGCCAAGTGTCCCCTTCCATCCTGGAGAACCTTCCTCCTATTGAATGCTTCTCACATTTTTAATATCTCTTGCCAGGAAAAGCCCTATCCTACTTAAGGACTCATCTGATTGGGTCAGGCCCATGGAGGATAATAGCCTTAGTGTAAAAACAGCTGATCTGGGAACTTAATTACCAAAATCCCTTTGTAGCAGCACCCAAATTCATGTTTGATTAACTAACTGGGAAAAGGTATGTGTGTACCAGGGGCCAGGAATCTTGGAGGCCATCTTAGAATTTGGCTTACCACAGTATGCCAGTTAGATTTCATTTATGTTTGTACTTTAAGAGCTTCACCTTCTAAAGTACATAATAAGATATGAGCACACCTAGCAACCAGATCTTGGTTTCTAAAAACCATCCTCTATTAAAAGGATCCTTGGAAGCAGGGCTTGTTGCTGTGCTAAGAAAGTAAGAAAGTGGCTGGGCGTGGTCACTCAAGCCTGTAATCCTAGCACTTTGGGAGGCTGAGGCAGGTGGATTGCCTGAGCTCAAGAGTTTGAGACCAGCCTGGGAAACTCCGTCTCTACTAAAATACAAAAAATTAGCCGGGGGTGGTGGCATGTGCCTGTAATCCCGGCTACTCAGGAGGCTGAGGCAGAAGAATTGCTAGAACCTTATAGTGAGAGCTTGCCTCTACAAAAATAACTAGCCAGGCATGGTGCTACAGACCTGCAGTCACAGCTACTAGGAAGACTGAGATAGGAGGATCACTTGAGCCCAGGAGACAGAGGTTGCAGTGAGCCAAGATCGAGCCACTGCACTCCAGCCTGGGTGGCAGAGCAAGACTCTGTCTTTTAAAAAAAAAGAAAAAAAAGTAAGAAAGTGCTAAACAAACAGAAACAACAACAACAACAAAGGTGCAGACATCAAAAGGACACAGGAGCCAACCTGAGTATCAAAATAAATAATAATGTTCATGGAGTAAAATAAGCATATACAAGGCCATACTGATATAAACGAATGAATGAGAAAGGTAAGCTTTCCCTTATGGTAGAATACCAAGTAATAAATATAAATGGAATGATGGAGTTGGAAAATCAGCATTTTGCATCCATCATAGTAATAATCTCTTCAGCCATAAGTAATCACTGGATTCTAAAAATTTGTGGATGAAAGTTCAGTGAAGAAAGGATAGCCATATATCTCCAAGCATCCCTTAAAAAATTACTTATTACAAAGGGAAAAGTCACTTTACTGTAGATCAGCCTCATGAACCCCACCTGAACCAATGAACTAAAGTAAGCATCATTAATAAATGGAAAAAATTGGCATCCCAACTGATACGATGCCCAAAAAATGACATAGTATCTTTTCTTGTTTGTTTTAGATGGAGTCTTGCTCTGTCACCCAGGCTGGAGTGCAGTGGCATGATCTCAGCTCACTGTAACCTCTGCCTCCCAGGTTCAAGCAATTCTTGTGCCTCAGCCTCCTGAGCAGCTGGGAATACAGACACGTGCCACCATGCCCGGCTAATTTTTTTGTATTTTTAGTAGAGACAGGGTTTTACCATCTTGGCCAGGCTGATCTCAAACTCCTGACCTCAGGTAATCTGCCCGCCTTGGCCTCCCAAAGTGCTGGGATTACAGGTGTGAGCCACTGTGCCTGGCCCATAACATCTTTTCTGTGGCTTTCCAGCCAAACATAACATAACTGAATCTAATTGCAAGAATACACAAACACAAATTGAGGAACATTCTAAACGTAACTGTCATTTTGAAAGAAAAAGGCCGGACGCGGTGGCTCAAGCCTGTAATCCCAGCACTTTGGGAGGCCGAGGCGGGTGGATCACGAGGTCGGGAGATCGAGACCATCCTGGCTAACACGGTGAAACCCCGTCTCTACTAAAATTACAAAAAACTAGCCGGGCGCGGTGGCGGGCGCCTGTAGTCCCAGCTACTCGGAGGCTGAGGCGGGAGAATGGCGGGAACCCGGGAGGCGGGGCTTGCAGTGAGCCGAGATCGCGCCACTGCACTCCAGCCTGGGCGACACAGCTAGACTCCGTCTCAAAAAAAAAAAAAAGAAAAAGAAAAAGAAAAGCTGAAGAACCATTCCAGCTTAAAGACTAAAGATATATAACTAAATGATCCTAGATTATATCCTAGACCAGTTGACCAAGTCAGACATAGCTATAAAGAATATTATTGGGACAAATGGTGAAACTTGAATATTATCCGTGGATCAGATAAAAGTTTCCCAAATTTTCTTGGTTCACAGTGCTTTTAGCATCTCAGTTTTTGTTGTTGTTGTTGTTGCTGTTTTGAGATGGAGTCTCGCTCTGTCACCCAGGCTGAGTGCAGTGGTGCGATCTCTGGCTCACTGCAACCTCTACCTTCCAGGTTCAAGGTATCCTCCTGCCTCAGCCTCCCGAGTAGCTGGGATTACAGGTGCCTGCCACCACACCTGGCTAATTTTTGTATTTTTAGTAGAGATGGGGTTTCACCATGTTGTCCAGGCTGGTCTCGAACACCTGACCTCAAGTTACCACTCACCTCAGCCTCCCAAAATGCTGGGATTACATTTGTGAGTGACCACGCCTGGCCTCTCAGTTTTTGTTTTGTTTTGTTTTTTGGTATATATATATTTTTTGAGACAAAGTCTTCACTCTGTTGCCCAGGCTAGAGTGCAGTGGCACGATCTTGGCTCACTTGCAACCTCCACCTCCCAGGTTCCAGCGATTCTCCTTCCTCAGCCTCCCGAGTAGCTGGGACTATAGGCACGTGCCACCATGCCTGGCTAATTTTTTGTATTTTTAGTAGGGATAAGGTTTCACCATGTTAGCCAGGATGGTCTCCATCTCCTGACCTCATGATAAGCCTGCCTCGGCCTCCCTAAGTGCTAGAATTACAGGCGTGAGCCACCGTGCCCCCGGCCAGTACTTTTTTTTACGATGCCCCTTGGTGAAAAGAAATATCTAGGTCCAAACAACTTACTAAGTATTTATGCCCTAATAATTTAGTAGCCATTAAAAAAATACATGCAAATTAAAAGGAAAACAATGTTTTTCATTCTTAACCACACTTACTTACTAATGGGATGTGTGCACCTGTTGGTCACATATTTCTCAAACCTTGGAATCAGATTGGGCAAGGCCACCCTCATTTCCTGTTCCACATTGATTTTTGAAGTGTACTCACTTTTCCTTTTTTTTTTTTTTCTTTTTTTTTTTGAGACAGAGTCTGGCTCTGTCGCTCAGGCAGGTGTGCAGTGGCGCCATCTTGGCTCACTGCAAGCTCTGCCTCCCGGATTCATGCCATTCTCCTGCCTCAGCCGCCTGAGTACAGGCGCCCGCCACCATGCCCAGCTAATTTTTTGTATTTTTTAGTAGAGACGAGGTTTCACCGTGTTAGCCAGGATGGTCTCGATCTCCTGAAGTCGTGATTCGCCCGCCTCCGCCTCCCAGAGTGCTGGGATTACAGGCGTTAGCCACCGTGCCCGGCCCAGTGTACTCACTTTTCATCACAACCAACTGGAAAGCCCAGATGCCCCAAGATATGACATAGACAAGGAATTTGGCGCCATCTATTGTTGAAACTGTAAACAACCTAGTAGCTAGTAGTTTTGCACAGTCGTTTAGATTTCATTTTGTTTGCCTTGAAAATTTAGAATGCAAGCTATTCCACAGATATCCCCCTGTGGATTTACTGTGGGAATGTGAGGCACCTCAG
Source organism: Rhinopithecus bieti (assembly GCF_001698545.2). Classification (NCBI taxonomy): domain Eukaryota; kingdom Metazoa; phylum Chordata; class Mammalia; order Primates; family Cercopithecidae; genus Rhinopithecus; species Rhinopithecus bieti. Next base: position 1,924,770 of record NW_016811019.1, on the reverse strand, counting down.
TGCACAGTTTGATTCAAACAACAGGATTTTATAATAGTGCTGTATAAATACTGCATTTTCTGATTTTGATAAATTACTGTTGCCATGTAGAATAAAGTCCTTCTGAGGAAACACACATTTAATTATTTATGGATAAAGAAACATGCTAGCTGGGCGCACTGGCTCATGCCTATAATCTCAGCACTTTGGGAGGCTGAGGCAGGAGGACTGCTTGAACCCAGGAGTTCAAAACCAGTCTGGGTGACATAGTGAGACTCTTTCTCCAAAAAAAAGAAATATATATACACACACATATTTATATATACACATATATATTTACATATATATAATATATACACATATATGTGTATATATTATACACTATATATATGAGTATATTATATGTGTTTATATATTTTTTTGAGCAATTCTCCTGCCTCAGCCTCCCAAGTCACTGGGATTACAGGTGCGTGCCACCACATCTGGCTAATTTTTGTATTTTCAGTAGAGATGGTGTTTCACCATGTTGGCAAGGCTGGTCTCGAACTCCTGACCTCAAGTGATCTACCCGTCTTGGCATCCCAAAGTGCTCGGATTGTAGGCGTGAGCCACCGAGCTGGGTCTGTGTTTGTTCATATCTATCTATCTATCTATCTATCTATCTATCTATCTATTAAAATGTCTGCAAATAAACCTGAAACTACTCAGAAAAATGTGAGTATACATGTACATACAGACAGCACAAGTGATAGAAAAAATGGGACAAAATGTTAACAATTGATGAATTTGGATAAAGGGTAGACAAGATTTTTTTGGTACCATTCTTGAAACTTTTCTGTGTAAAATTATTTCAAAATAGTTTTGAAAGATGAAAGGCAATACTACCTTTTAAGGTATATATTCATACATAGTAAAACAATTTTAAATGCCTGGAAATTAAAGCAGCCTTCAGATTGTTGCAACTGTTTGTTGAGAGGGAAGAGGGATGTATTGGGAAAGACTATGCACAGTATCAGTGATGTTTTCTTTTTTCATTTATTTATTTTTAGACAGGGTCCAACTTTGTTGCCCAGGCTAGAGGGCAATGGCACGATCATAGCTCACTGCAGCCTCAACCTCCCAGGCTCAGGTGATTCTCCCACCTCAGCCTCCCGAGTGGCTGGGACTACAGGCTTGGGCCACCACACAGCGAATCTTTTTTTTTGTAGAGACAGGGTTCTGCCATGTTGCCCAGGCTGATCTCGAACTCCTGGGCTCAAATGATCCACTGGGCCTCGGCCTCCCCAGGTGCTGGGATTATGGGCATGGGCTACCATGCCCAGTGGTAATATTGTATTTCTTAAACTGGGTGGGGGATACATGGCTATTCATTCCATTATACTTTATACCTTTAAGTATGTCCAAAATATTTCATAATTTCCTTTCTAAAAATACACATTAAAAGATGTAGGATTTTTCTTAACACATAAAAAAAGTATGAGCAAATGAGAGCATGTAGCTGGTGTATGCTGGGGACTACTGTGTACTTCGTGTGCATTATCTCCTACAATCCTTATCACCACCTCATGCCTACAACATATGCCAACATTAAGTGTATCGGGCTGGCTCCAGAATCCATGCTCGCACCATACCTCCCAGGTCCATACTATGGAAAGAACAGCTAACTTGTGCTCATTTTTATTTTTTTTATATTCAAAGAGTGGGGGAAAAAAACGACTTTCTTGCTCTTTGAATTCCAAACTAATTTATTACATACAGTAGAAAATGTAGCTACATAAAATAAAATGTCAAAAGCATCAATATGGGCCGGACACTGTGGCTCATGCCTGTAATCCCAGCACTTTGGGAGGCCAAGGCAGGTGGGTCACCTGAGGTCAGGAGTTCAAGACCAGCCTGGCCAACATGGTGAAACCCCATGTCTACTAAAAATACAAAAGTTAGCTGGGCATGGTGGTGGGCACCTGTAATTCCAGCTATTCAGGTGGCTGAGGCAGGAGAATCGCTTGAACCTGGGAGGCAGAGGTTGCAGTGAGCAGAGATTATGCCACTGCACCCTAGCCTGGGCAGAAAGAGTGAAACTGTCTCAAAAAAAAAAAAAAAAAAAAAAAACCTAACAATATGAAAAAAAAAGTAATCAATTTTAATCTCTGGCATGTTTTACTGCTTAGTCTCAACAGCACCACACTTAATCAGTCGTTAAACAGCCGAAGATTTGACATTTTACAATTATTCTTCCACAATACCAGTTACCCTATTACAGGGCCAAAGGTGAACTGCCGAAGAAATCAGATGTTTAGCAGTTTGATTTATTAAATCATACTGATAAGTTAGCATGTGGATTCTTTTACACTTTAAAACTATCCAAATTCTAACCAGGACTTATATTTCATATTTGTAAATAATTTTAGAAGCTTCAGTGAATTAAGTTATATTATTTGATTATCAAAACAATCCAGAATAAATGTCTTAAAAAAACTTAATATTTAAAAAATACATTTTAGGCCGGGCGCGGTGGCTCAAGCCTGTAATCCCAGTACTTTGGGAGGCCGAGACGGGTGGATCACGAGGTCAGGAGATCGAGACCATCCTGGCTAACACGGTGAAACCCCGTCTCTACTAAAAAATACAAAAAAACTAGCCGGGCGAGGTGGCGGGCGCCTGTAGTCCCAGCTACTCAGGAGGCTGAGGCAGGAGAATAGCGTGAACCCAGGAGGCGGAGCTTGCAGTGAGCTGAGATCCGGCCACTGCACTCCAGCCTGGGCGACAGAGCAAGACTCCGTCTCAAAAAAAAAAAANAAATACATTTTAAAATTAAAATGTCGAAAATCTGACTTTACTATGAAATGTTGAGCCTTTGTTCATTGCCTTCCCGTAATGCACTTCCCTTAAGATGTTTAAAGTTAGGTGAGAAAAGAAGCAATACTTTGTAATACACAAGGAAACTGGTAGCCATTCTTTTTCAGGGCACTATAATCATTGTCAAGTTCTACTTATCTTCTGTAACTGAAGATATTGACTGAAAAAATAAATTACCATTCCTCTCAGACTGACTTTTATTCAAGCAGCTGCTTTTCTCATCTGCTGGAATGTAGCAGAAAAATGGTTATCTTAGGACTCTTTATTCTTCCACTGTTACATTGTCAGCTAAAGGGAAGGGGAGGGCAGACCTCGAGGTCACGTTGGAAGTGAACAGCTGGGAGCTGAGGAAACTGAAGTCCACAGCTCCAGCATGCCTTAGCGTTAACACCTGCAGCGGGCCGAGCCTTTCTCACACAGGAGTCAACAAATCCATCAGAGCTCTGCAATAGGAGGGCCAAGACTAAACACTCTTGCCTTGACTCCAAATAGACAACTCCATTTAAAATGAAAAGCGATAGGAACCAGATTCAGAATCGCTTCCCGCCTTGCCCAAGGCCCTCTTCCAGAACCAGGGTTCCGACCTCCCCACTTTCCTGACTCTGGGGTCCGCCTCTCGGAGATCTCGAGCAAGGGGTACATAATATTGGAGGGGGAAGAGGAGCAGCAGACCGGCCCATGGAACCGAAGAAAAATCCAGGAAAAACAAAAAACAAAACAAAACACTCCCCAAAGGACCAGATACTACCAGACCTGCCCTGAAGAGCCAATACATTTCCACTACTCGGCTGCGAAAGCAACAAACGCCTCCCGTCCGGGCGTCCCTGAAAACAAGGCCGCGCTCACCTCGAAGGGTAAACCCAGCCGCCCCCCAACGCCGCTTTCCCGTCAGGGGACGCGGCCCCAGAGACCCGGTAACCGCGGCCGCGTATCTAGGGCCTCCAGATGACGTCAGCAGCCCCGCGCTAGCATCGCGAGACTCCTGCCTTCCTCTGCCTGCTCCCCGCTCTCCCAACCGCCCGCGCCTGCTGCCAGGCAGCGGCTGGGAGGGCGAGCAGTGGTGGCGAGGCGGTGACGAGAGCAGCGGGTCCGCCATTGGACGAGGAGGCCTGAGCGACGGGCCAGCGGTGCACAAGGAGAGACCGAGGCGGGTGGCCCCGAGAGAGCCAAGGCCATGGAGGCCAACATGCAGAAGCGGAAAGAGCCCGGCAAGTCTCTCCGCATCAAAGTCATCTCCATGGGCAACGCCGAAGTGGGGAAAGTGAGTACTGCGCGCTCGGAGGGGCGGGCCCCAGCTTGCGGGGCGACGTGCCCATTGGCTGGAAGGGCGGCCACTCAACGGCCTGGGGCCCGGCCTCCTCTCCGCCCCCGAGCAGGCCCGGGTCTCCGCCGAGGGGTGCGGCTCCGCGAGCGAAGCTCCCCGACCTTTTTGACCTTTGCGTTGCCCCCTCGTCCTCCGACGTCACTCTCCCGGAGATGGAGTCTGGGGTGGCCTCTAGGCCTTGAATATGTCCCCAAAAGAGTAAGGAGGCCTGGGTCCCCATGCGGGGCCATCGGCCTAGATGCCTTGCCCGCGTTCTAGGGGATTGTCTGGGACCGGGAGGTGGAGGATGAAAGTTTAGTTCTCCCAGCCGGGCCTGGGAGTTGGCGGAACGTCATGGGGTGCATGTGAGAATTTGGGGTTCGCGAAATGGTGCCCGGCAGCCCGGATTCTGCATTCCCGCCACGAGAGAGCGTAACTGACGTTGACGTGTTTCACAGGGAAGGTGCCAGGGATGGCCGGGGTCCGGCGCTGGTTTGTTTTGCGTTGTGTTTTATTTCTGGTGGTGTTCCCATATCTATTAGTTCCACCGCCCTTCTCTGTCCCATCTGTGGTTCACCAGCTATAAACTCTCCTTTAGTATGCGAGAAGGGAAGGCCAGAGGTAACCAGAGGTCTTTTCCCTTACGAATTCCAAGACGGCCTTCTCTTCACCCAAATTCTTTCCTTCTGGGCAAGTGGAAGCTGTTGGTTAAGAACTTCCCAACGACATCAAATCAATGACCGAGAAAAGATTAGAACCTAAATCTTCACATTCCCACTGCGGTGCTCTTTCCATCGTTGTATGCGGTCAAAACCAACTCCGAAAGAGCTTAGGCCAGCGCTTGGCACCCAGGAGATGTTCAGTAAATGTTTACTTAGTGTTTTTTATTTCTACGTAGCATGATCCTGTACTACCTATGTGTGTATGTGCTAGCATAGTATTCACTGAAAGTCAACATTTTTTTGAACGTCAGCTGTGTACGGAAGAGGTTTTTTGTTTGTTTTTTTTTAAGCCTCTAGGGACTGGGCACGGTAGCTCAGGCTTGTAATCCCAGCACTTTGGGAGGCCGAGGCGGGCGGATCACTTGAGGTCAGCAGTTCAAGACCAACATGACCAACATGGTGAAACCCCGTCTCTACAAAAAAATGCAAAATTAGCCAGGCATGGTGGTACACGCCTTTAATCCCAGCTACTTGGGAGGCTGACTCAGGAGACTCGCTTAAACAGGGGAGACAGAGGCTGCAGGGGGCCGAGATCGCGCCATTGCATTTCAGCCTGGGCGGCAGTGAGACTGTCTCAAAAAAAAAAAGTTATTTATTGTGTCTAATGATGCAACATTAGAAGCAGCGGAGAATGCCCGGTGTCACCACATCTATTTAACATTTTTCTAGTTTTATTAGCCAGTGCAATTAGACAAGAGTAAGAAAATACAAAAATATTAGAAAAGAGAAGGTAAAATTAACATTATTTGCTAATAATGCGATTGTTTACCTGGAAACCTAAAGAGAACTGAAAAACTATTAGAAACATGAAAATTCAATAAAGCAAATTAATACCCACAAATTACTAACTTTATTGTGTTCAAATTATATTCAGAATTATATTGGAATTATAGTGGAATTACACATTCCAAATGTGTAATTGAAAAACAATTTTAATTTACAGTTACAACAAAAATAAAATGCCTAGGTTTAAACAACATGAAATAGGCAGCACCTATATGAAGACAAGTTTCAAACTCTACTAAGAGACATAAATTACTTAGGCAAATGGAAACATACTTTTTCCTTAGATAGGATTATGCAATATTGTATAGATGTGAATTACTCAGCCTACAAATGAAATTCAATTCCAGTGAAAACATCAATAAGGGTTTTTTTTTTTCCAGAACATAATACAAGACTACTAAAGTCTTTTGAAAATTAATGTGAAAACAACAAAGAAAATTTTTTGGGAAAAAAAGAGAAATGAGAGAAGACTAACTATCAGCCTTGTTAAAATATTTTTCAGGCTGGGCACAGTGGCTAACGCCTGTAATTCCAACACTTTGGGAGGCCAAGGCAGGCGGATTGCATGAGCTCAGGAGTTTGAGACCAGCCTGGGCAACGCGGTGAAACCTCATCTCCACTAAAATACAAAAAATTAGCCAGGCATGATGGCACATGCCTGTAGTCCCAGCTACTTGGGAGGCTGAGGCAGGAGAATTGCTTGAACCTGGGAGGCGGAGGTTGCAGTGAGCCAAGATCTTGCCACTGCACTCCAGCTTGGGGACAGAGCGAGACTGTCTCTAAAAAGAAGAAAAATTTTTTTTTCACGGTGATGATGGGTTTTTCAGCATTCACAATTTCCACCAGAAAGGTTTTCCTTAGTGTTGGGTAAACCTTCCTTGGATGTCTGAGAGCTTTTTGCATGCATTCCCATGTTGGTTTCTGTGATGTGTAAAAGTCGACTCCCATGTTACAAATAGGAAACTATGCCGTGTTACCTGAGTCTTGACATCATCGCATTCACATGTTTGGTGTTGGAAGTTAAAACATGATTCCCTTTTCAAGTGTGGTTCTTGAGAGACTCAAGTACGTTTTGTGACAGGCAGCAGCATCTTAAGAATTCTTAAGTCCAAGAAGGGACTTGCTCCTGATCTCCCTGAAGATCTCTACCATTTAATTAAGAAGTAGTTGTTGTTCGAAAGCATCTTGAAATGAACAGAAAGGATATAAGGATGCTAAATTCCGTCTGATTCTGATAGAGAGCTGGAGTCACCCTTTGGCTCAATATTGTAAGACCAAGTGAGTCCTCCCTCCCAATTGGAAATGAGTCATCTGCAGCCTCTGTCCTGGTCATATAAATTTGTCTTATGTACTCAAGCAATGAAATGATTAATTTAAAAAAAATTTTTTTTTCAAGCTACCAAACTTTTCCCATTGGTATTGGGAAGGAAAATGGAGACATTGGTGGAACAGAGTAGAGTCCAGTAATAAACACAAATACATAAGGAAATTCAGCTTACAACAAATGTAGTAAAAGTATGGGAAAATAGAGACCATTTAGTAAATATTGCTGGAACAACTATGTACTATTTGAGAGTAGGTTCGATTCCTATTACATTCCTTTCTCAAAAATAAATTCTAGGCTGGGCACGGTGGCTCATGCCTGTAATTCCAGCACTTTGGGAGGCCGAGGCAGGCAGATCACGAGGTCAGGAGATCGAGACCATCCTGGCCAACATGGTGAAACCCTATCTCTACTAAAAATATATATATAAATAAATTCTAGATGGGTAAAAGTTTTAAGTGTAACTTTTTAAAAAACTTATTATTTTGCCTTAGTTGTAAAAGTAACACGTACTTACTTATTTTAAAGCATTTGGAAAATATAGGATGATAATACAGGTAAAGCATTTTAAAGTTAAAAATTAAGGAATGCCTTAGTAATTAATCATTGGCTCAAACAGCAAATCAAAACAAATGACAAAGTAATTAGCAAACAATGAAAAGGAGGGAATATTTGTGTATCACAGACTATTGTGCAACCATAAAAAAGTGAGTAGAGCTATTTTAAAGTTAACTTGGGAACCATAATTTGTTATTGCTAAGAGAGAAAAGCAAACTCTAGAAGTATGTGCAATACTCTGTGAAGTGAGTACTTTTTGCTGCAAGTAGGACAAACCCAATTCAATTGATTTAACAGGAAATTTTTGTTTCTCTTTTTGAGACAGTGTCTCCCTCTGCCACCCAGGCTGGAGTGCAGTGGCACCATCGTGGTTCACTGCAGCCTCTCCTCCTAGGCTCAAAAAAAAAAAAACTAATCTAATAGATATTTGGAGATGTGGATCTCGTCTTGGCTGTGAGGTCAAGGCTAGACAGGTATCATTGAAAGCATAAGTATAGAAGACATCTTCAAAAGAAAAGAGCACAGGATTGAGAACTCAACTGAAAACATATGTGTATTTAGTAATAAGGGAAGAATTTAAAAATAACTTTTCTTAAAATCTTTTAACACTTGTTTCAGTTATCTTACAGTTTTGTCTTTTTTTTTTTTTAAGACAGAGTTCACTCTTACCGCCCAGGCTGGAGTGCAATGGTAGCAATCTCAGCTCACTGCAACCTCTGCCTCCCAGGTTTACACAATTCTCCTGCCTCAGCCTCCCGAGTAGCTGGGATTACAGGTGCCTGCCACCATGCCCAGCTAATTTTTTTATCTTTGTAGAGATGGGGTTTCGCCATGTTGGCCAGGCTAATCTTGAACTTGTGACCTCAGGCGATCCGCCCTCCTCAGCCTCCGAAAGTGCTGAGATTACAGGTGTGAGCCACCACGCCCCACCACTTTCGTCTTTTGAAAATGCTTTTTCATGGTGATGAATGGAGGAACCATAATGAAGAAATATACTTATTATGTATATGTTCTCACTGTATATTTGCTAAATGCCTATATTTTTTACCTTTTTAGAGCTGTATTATAAAGCGATACTGTGAGAAAAGATTTGTGTCTAAATACCTGGCAACAATTGGAATTGACTATGGAGTTACAAAGTAAGTATATTGTTCCCCTGGGTTTGTAAGTTACATAGAAGTTCAGAACTTTCCAAAATGATCTATATTTGCATCGGTGCACTTGTGTAGGTAATCTTGAAATGGAGACTTTGAAGATAAGTTGGGAAAGATAGGAATAGGAGACCTTTAAAGGTATCTAGTGATCATATCTTTCATTCAGCCCATGTATTGGTATTGAGCACATCCCATTCGCCAGGCCTCATGTTAGGTGTAGGCTACAACGATGAAGACGTCAACACAAAGCCTAAATGGCAGGTGTAACTTTCCAGGAAACATGTTTTTATATTAGCAGGTCCTTCTAGCAGGTGTGTTTTTAGAGCATTTTGAAATATTCTCTCTAAAAAGTCTGTAAATATTGTGTGAAACATTTTCTACCAGAGAACTTTTTTTATTGGTTTATGATCTTCATAGCTATTAGAATCCAGCAAAAATGGGCCAGACACGGTGGCTCACACCTGTAATCCCAGCACTTTGGGAGGCTGAGGTGGGCGGATCACGAGGTCAGGAGTTCAAGACCAGCCTGACCAACATAGTGAAACCCTGTCTCTAAAAAAAATACAAAAATTAGCCAGGTGTGGTAGCACACATCTGTAGTCCCAGCTACTCAAGAGGCTGAGGCAGGAGAATCACTTGAACCTGGGAGGCAGAGGTTGCAGTGAGCTGAGACCATGCCATTGCACTCCAGCCTGGGCAACAGTGAGACTCCATCCCAAAAAAAGAAAAAAAAAATGAACAGGTAAAAGTAAAGTTGGGTCTAATTGGGGATTTATCTGGCGATGAGTCAGGAGGGGGTTGAGCTTGAAGAGTTGGATGTAATTAGCAGGAAATAGCCATACAGTAGAATTGGGGTAGGTAGCATACTCCCTAAATATGAAATCTCAGGTGTTCACTGTCTTGGCCCCATTCTGGCCTTCCCCCTTTTCTCTGTTCTGTTACACACTTTACTTTCCATCCACACTGAACTGCTACCCTCAGACTTTCTACCTCAGCATCATTATCCAGCCTGTCCACTTGGAACACCCCTGCCAATTTCTCCAAGATATAAACATTCTCCTGTTCCCGTAAGGTCTTCTAAACATGCCCTTTATTGGTCAGGACTCTTTTTGGTTGCAAATGACAGAAATCCTAAAGTTCTCTATGCTGTTTATGGTACTTACCAAAAATTGCCTTGTATTGTTATTATTTGTATATGTTTAATGTCTCCTAGATTATAAACTCCCTGAAAATGTATTAGTATAAATTTTCTCCAAGTGCCTGGCATAGTGCTTATACCTAATAGGTACTCAACAAATATTTATTGTTAGGTAAGATAGATACATCTAAAGAGGAAGTTTGCCAGATTAGACTATGAGGGCAAAGAAGGTAGACTAAAGTCGTGACATATAGCTAGCAGAATGTCAATTAGGTGAAGAGTGGAGTAAAGTTCAGATGTGTCTTTCATGGCTATTTAAAGTGGCCCCAGTAAACGGTAAAGTAAAACTCAAGAGTTCTGTGTAATGTTCATTATAGCACCATTTTTCAACTGACAGCAGCAGAGGGTATTTCTGCAAATTTTCTTTAAGGAATGAAAATTGTAGCTCTTGGCAGTGAAATGTACGAAGCTCTTCAGTTGAAATTCACATTTCTGGCTTGGCACGGTGGCTCACGCCTGTAATCCCAGCACTTTGGGAGGCCAAGGTGGGCGGATCACCTGAGACCAGGAGTTCGAGACCAGCCTGGCCAACATGGTGAAACCTCGTCTCTACTAAAAATACAAAAATTAGCCAGATGTGGTAGCAGGTGCCTATAATTCCAACTACTTGGGAGGCTGAGGTGGGAAAATCACTTGAACCTGGGAGGCGGAGGTTGCAGTAAGCCAAGATTACGCCACTACACTCCAGCCCGGGCAGCAGAATGAGACTCCTTCTCAAAAATAAATAAAAATAAAAATGAAATTCACATTCTTTTTTTTCTCCCCACCCCGAAACAGAGTTTCGCTCTTGTCGCCCAGGCTGGAGTGCAGTGGTGTAGTCTCAGCTCGCTGCAACCTCAGCTTGCTGCAACCTCCGCCTCCCGGGTTTAAGCGATTCTCCTGTCTCAGCCTCCCGAGTTGCTGGGATTACAGGCACGTGCCACCACGACCCAGCTAATTTTTGTATTCTTAGTAGAGACAGAGTTTCACCATGTTGGCCAGGCTGGTCTCAAACTCCTGACCTCGTGATCCGTCTGCCTCGGCCTCCCAAAGTGCTAGGATTACAGGCATGAGCCAGCGCATCCAGCCTGAAATTCAGCTTTCTCTCTAGTTTTTTTTCCTCTTTCCTACTCAAAGCATAGGATTTCATCAGTGATGTAGTAGGACATCCTATTTAGGATAGTTCTGTTCTGAATTCATATAAGTAGCTAGTTTATTTATCTAAGATGTGAGAATTACCATATTATGCCATAGGACCGTGGTATATTCAACAGACTATTTTGTTTCTGGCAGAATTTTTTTTGGAAGAGATGTTTGTCCCATGATGAGTCAGGAGAATATAATTGACAGAAACCTATTTCAAACCAACTTAAGCAAAATAAAAGAAAAAGGATATTAATCAGTTCATGTAATCTAGCGACAAGGATGCAGCTGGGCCTCAGAGATGGCTGGAATCAGGGAGGGAATATAGACAGGTCATTTCACTACATCTCTCTCCCTCTCTACCTATTGGCCTGGAATAACTTTTCTTTTTTTTTTTTTGAGACGGAGTCTCGCTCTGTCACCCAGGCTGGAGTGCAGTGGCTGGATCTCAGCTTACTGCAAGCTCTACCTCCCAGGTTCACGCCATTCTCCTGCCTCAGCCTCCCAAGTAGCTGGGACTACAGGCGCCCGCCACCTCGCCTGGCTAGTTTTTTGTATTTTTTAGTAGAGACGGGGTTTCACCGTGTTAGCCAGGATGGTCTCAATCTCCTGACCTCGTGATCCGCTCGTCTTGGCCTCCCAAAGTTCTGGGATTACAGGCTTGAGCCACCGCGCCCGACCTGGAATAACTTTTAAACATTCATCCTTGTGTTTTTCTTTAGTGTTTGAATTATTTCTAATGTTCTTTTATCATTTTCCAATGGTGATTTTTCATGAAAAAAAAAGACTGGAAGCAAATATGCTATGATGTTAATGGTAGTTAATTCTAATATGAATAGTTACTGTTTCCCCTTTGGTTTTGTTCTTTATTTCCAAATATCTGAAAACAAATTCACTATTGCTCTTGCTCAAGTAAAGATCACAAGAAAATTAAACAGACATGATTAATATAAATCTTTGTTATTCTACTGTGTGATAACCAAATATAACCAGTGGTAATTAAGATGTCTCTAAGTGAAATAAAAGTTTTCATTTTCCTTCATCTTGCTCCTACTTATCCCAAATCAATTTTTCTTAATACCATAGTAATAGCTACCCTTTGTTGGTTGGGAGTGGTGGACCAAAGTTTCTAGAGGTAAAGGTGAAAGTGAAGTAATTGAGAATGCCTACTGCATGTGGGTTCAGTGTTCTTGGGATAAGAAAGCAGGATCATCTGTCAGGTTGCTGACTGCTGTTGTAAAGATGATCTGGAATGAAGAGGCACTGAGAAAGCTTCATAAATTGCGTACACATACCCTTTTGAAATTTATAAATGATATTAAGGTAAATGGAGAAACCATGACTTTCTTTGGGATTGTTTTCATTTGAACATTTCAGGGTACACGTCAGAGACAGAGAAATCAAAGTTAACATCTTTGATATGGCTGGACATCCCTTCTTCTATGAGGTAAGAAAGCCTTTTTGACAAAACCTATATCCAGTATTGGTGGTGGTTTGGGGAGAGATCCCGAATTATATGAAACAACCAATATTGATATCATGTGTAAAATTGCATAATTTTAGCTTGATCGTGGCTTGCTTTCAGAGCCTTAAGTTAATAGACACCTGTTGATCTTTTAGGTTATCCTGTTAAATAGTGGTAGGAAATTTCATTGCCAGTATTTCAAACATTTCGATAAGACATTTTGACTTTCAGAGGACTTTTGCTTTTTACCTCATACGTTAGCCTAAAATGTGGGGGAAAAAAAAATTGCATTTATGCTTGGACTTAAGAATTCAGTGATGTGACTTCTTTGACAGCAGAGTACTGGAGTGATCGTTCCTATTCATGCCTAGTCATCTGCATTCTTTCCAGAGAAGAAGCTAAAGCAACTACTTGGTTTATTTTCATCTGTTTGCCAGCTCTAAGTAATCCCCACATGAATCTCACGACCATTCTCTTTTGTTTTTCCTTCCTTGGGCTTTTTCATTTTTCCTAGGAGGTTTTTTGCTCTTTTCTGGTTTGGCTGTTTCACTTCTGCCCTTATCTTCATCATTTCCTTCTCTCTGCTTGCTTTAAGCTTATTTTGCTCTTTTTGTTTTAGATTCTTGAGGTGGGATCTTAGATTATTGATTTGAGACTTTTTCCTTTTTTAATAAATTCATTTAATGCTGCATATTTCCCTCTCAGCACAGCTTTGTGTCCCACAAATTCTGAGATGTTGCATTTTCATTTTCATTCAGTTCAATGTATTTCTTTAATTTCCCTTGAGACTTTGTGTTTGACGCATGAGTTATTTAGAAGTGTGTTATTCAGGCCGGGCACAGTAGCTCACGCCTGTAATCCCAGCACTTTGGGGGGCCAAGAAGGGTGGATTACCTGAGGTCAGGAATTCAAGACCAGCCTGGCCAACATGGCGAAACCTTGTCTCTATTAAAAATACAAAAATGAGCCAGACGTGATGGTGCATCCCTGTAATCCCAGCTTCTCAGGAGGCTGAGGCAGGAGAATCACTTGAACAGGCGGAGGTTGCAGGGATCCAAAATCGTGCCACTTCACTCCAGCCTGGGTGAAAGAGTGAAACTCCATTTCGAAAAAGAAAGTGTGTTATTCAAAACAAACAAAAATGGCTGGGCCCCACGGGTGGCCTCACGCCTGTAATTCGCCAGCAGCTTTGGGAGGTCCGAGGCGGTGGATGCACCTGAGGCTCGGGAGTTTCAAGACCAGCTGAGCCCCCCCCCCGCCCCCCAACATGGAGACAAACCCCATCTCTACTGAAAATAGCAAAATTAGCCAGGCATTGGTGGCAGGCATACCTGTAATCCCCAGTTACTCGGGAGGCTGAGGCAGAGAATCACTTGAATCGCAGGAGCGGAGGTTGCGCGGTGAGCTTGAGATGCATGGCCATTGCAACTCCCCCAGCCCTGGGGCAAAAGAGCGAAGCCCGTCACCCCCCATCAAAAAAAAAAAAAAAACACACACACACACACATACACACACAAAAACAAAAGAAAAAAAGTGTGTTGTTTAGTTTCCAAGTGTTAGGAGATTTTCCTGTTATCTTTCTGTTACTGATTTCTGGTTTGATTCCATTGTGATCAGAGGCTGCCTCAGTGATGATGGCTGCTGACTGATCAGGGTGGTGGTTGATGTGGCAGTTTCTTAAAATAAGACAACAATAAAGTTTGCCACATTGATTGACTCCTCCTTTCATGAAAGATTTCTCTGTACCATGCAGTGCTATTTGACAGCATTTTCACCCACATTAGAACTTCATTCAAAATTGGAGTCAATTCAGTTAAACTGCTGCTGCTTTATCAACTAAGTTTATGTAATATTCTAAATTCTTGGTTGTCATTTCAACAATGTTCATAGCATCTTCACTAGGAGTAGATTCCATCTCAAGAAACCACTTTCTTTGCTCATTGATATGAAGCAATTCCTTATTTATTTTTTACTGTGAGACTGCAGTAATTCAGTCACATCTTCAGGGCCTACTTCTAATTCTAGTTTTCTTCCTGTTTCCACCACATCTGCAGTTACTTCCTCCACTGATGTCTTGAACTTCTCCAAAGTTATCTGCAAGGGTTGGATTCAACTTCCAAACTCTTGTTAAGGTTGATACTTTGACCTCTCCCCTGAATCACGAATGTTCTTAATGGTATCTAGAATGGTGAATGCTTTCCAGAAGCTTTGCCATGCAAATTGAATTACTATGGAAGCTATAGCCTTGCAAAATGTATTTCTTAAACAGTACGACTTCAAAGTCAAAATTATTCCTTGATCCATGGATTGCAGAATGGATGTTGTGTTAGCAGGCATAGTAAAAACAGCTTTAATCTCCTTGTACATCTCCATCAGAGCTCTTGGGTAACTAAGTGCATTGTGAATGAGCAGTAATATTTCGAAAGGAATCTTTTTTTCTGAGTAGTAGGTCTCAATAGTGGGCTTAAAATATTCAGTAAACTGTGCTTAAACAGGTGTGCTGTCATCCAGACCTTGCTGTTCTATTTATAGAGCACGGGCAGAGTAGATTTAGCATAATTCTTAAGGGCCCTAGGATTTTCGTTATGGCAAATGAGCATCAGCTCATTTAGCCCCTAGTAGCTCAGTTAGCCCATAACAAGAGAGTCAACCTGTCCTTTGAAGCTTTTGAAGCCAGGCATTGACTTTTCCTCTCTAGCCTTGAAAGTCCTAGATATCGATCGTCTTCTTCCATTAGATCTATCTATTCCAAGGCTGTTTCATCTACACTGAAAATCTATTGCTTAGATTAGCCACCTTCATCAATGATCTTAGCTAGATATTTTGAATAATTTGCAGCACTACATCAGCACATGCTGCTTCATGTTGCCCTTTTATGTTGCGAAGATGGCTTCTTTCCTTAAACCTCATGAGCCAACTACTGCTAGCTTCCAACTTTTCCTCTGCAGCTTCCTCATCTCTCTCAGCCTTCTTGGAAATGAAGAGAGTTAGAGACTTATGCATTAGGTTTTGGCTTAAGAGAAGGTTGAGGCTGGTTTGGACTTCTATCCAGACCACTAACGCTTTCTCCATATCAGCAATATGCTGTCTCACTTTCTTACCATTCATGTGTTTACAAGAGTAGCACTTTTAATTTGGTACAAAAGGCCCAGCTTTTGGCCATTTTTCGAAATGCCTTCCTCACTAAGCTTAATCATTTCAAGATTTTGATTTAAAATGAGAGATATGTGACTCTTCCTTTTACTTGAACACTTAGAGGCCATTGTATGTTATTGATTAACCTACTTTCTTTTTTTTTTTTTTTTTTGAGACGGAGTCTCGCTCTGTCACCCAGGCTGGAGTGCAGTGGCCGGATCTCAGCTCACTGCAAGTTCTGCCTCCCGGGTTTACGCCATTCTCCTGCCTCAGCCTCCGGAGTAGCTAGGACTACAGGCGCCCGCCACCCCGCCCGGCTAGTTTTTTGTATCTTTTAGTAGAGACGGGGTTTCACCGTGTTAGCCAGGATGGTCTCGATCTCCTGACCTTGTGATCCGCCCGTCTCGGCCTCCCAAAGTGCTGGGATTACAGGCTTGAGCCACCGCGCCCGGCCAATTAACCTACTTTCAATATTGTTTTGTCTCATGGAATAAGAAGGCCCAAGGAATGGAAGAGAGATGGGGCAACAGCCATTTGGTGGAACAGTCAGAATATATACAACATTTATTAAGTTTGCTGTCTTAAATGATCTTATATGTTCGTGGTACCCCAAAACACTTAAAATAGTAACAGATATCACTGATCACAGATCGTCATAACAGACATAATGATGAAGTTTGAAGTATTATAAGTGTTACCAAAATGTGACACACACATAAAGTGAACACACACTGTGGAAAAATGGCACCGATAGACTTGCTTGACTTGGGGTTGCCACAAATCTTCACTTTGTAAAAAAACACAATATGTACATACTGTGCAATAAAGTGAGGTGTGCCTGTCTCTGCTAGGCCCTGTGGGTGACACAAGGGTGGATACATGAAGATGCATGTCTTCACATTTTTTCTAGTGTAGGAGGGAAGACAGCTGGATATGCTACTAACTGTAAAACTGGGCAGGAAGTGATAGCACTATGAGAAGTACAAAACCGTATGGTACTCCAGGGGACGTAGAGATTACATTCTGTTTTGCAGGAGTAGGGGGCTGGATGGTGAGGAATGGGACAGAGAAAGCTGCATGAGAGATACAGCATTATAGCCAGGGCTTGAACAATTAAAGATAAAGAGGTGTCTGTTTCCAGATGGAATTAGAAAGGCATGGGGCAGGTTTGGGGAATGAGAGATTACCCAGTTTGAAGGTCGGGGATAGTGGGAGGATAAGACTCAGAAGGTTGGTGGAGGACTGATCAGAAACTTTTAACATCATTTGAGAAAGTTGGAACTTTGGAGAATAGTTTAAGAAGGAAGAAGTTGAAGGATTTCCTGTGTGCATATTGAATTTGAGATTCCAACAGGACATTCAGCTAGAAGAATCTGGTGCTAATTAGAAATGCAAGTCTGGAACCTCAGAGGAGAGGGCCCATCTTGGAGATTCTCACAGTTGAAACTGTACAAGTGGTTGATGTTGCTGATTTGGGAGGAAGGATTCAAAAAGACAGGAAGAGGGCACAGGACAGGATTTGGGGGATTTTGGTGGTGAGCTGGAGTGGGAGCAATAGAGAGGAGTTGGTGAAAGAGAATTTAAGAGCCTAGGGAATGTGATGTATGGGAGCCAAGGCAGTGAGAGTTTTAGGAAAGAAGAGAGAGCCCATTGTTACTGCTGTAGAAGGGCCAAGGACCATGAGTACTGAGGAAGGGGACTGGTGGCTTCGTCATCTTCAGTTCTTTCTGATTTTGTTGGTTTTAACTTTAGGGGATAGCTTCTTAGTTTTCTGTAAACAAATAGGAGCACTTAATATCCTTGGTGCAGATATCTGCCTATGCCCAGAAACCCTACCTGATATGTATAACATGTTTTCATTTCTTATACTACATAGCCTGTGTGGGTCTGAGTACATTTGGGAATGTTGTGAAAAGAACGTATAATATATGGCCTCTGTCAGAGTTCTTTCTGGAACTTTGTCCCGGAAACCCTGTCTGTCAATGCTGCTCCTCACCCACTTAACCTCTCTCTGGCCCTAATGTTTGAGTATGCCCATACTTCATGCTGCTTCTTCCTGGATTTGGAATGAAGCCCAGAGAATGGATGCAAGGAAGGAAGGGAAGGGTGTTAAATAGACATTGTTTTTCAGGCACTATGCTAAGTACTTTGCCTGCATTATCTTATTTAACCTTCATAATAACCCTATGAAGTAAGTAGTAGTATCCCCATTTTACAGATGAGGAAACTGAGACGCAGAGAGGTTAAGTGACTTGCCCAAGATCACACAACTAGTAAGTAAGTGTGAACCCAGATCTGTCTGACTCCAGAGCCTGTGCTCTTTTCCATTGTATTGCACTGAGGCTCTGAGTTTGGAGTTCTAAAGTTGGTGTGCAGACCCGAGAGTCAGGGAAGCTCTGTCTAGCACCCTGGGGGAAGCCAGCTTTGGGATTGATTTATAAATGGCTGTACCCATTGCTGACACTTGTGTCATTTTTGCCTTAAGTTCTGTTGAATTGCTCACTCACCTTCCTAATTCTTCCTAAGAAGAACTTTATATAATTGGTGTTCTTTTAAGGTCTACTAATAATTAAAGACTGATTTCCTCTAGGGAGTGGAACTGGAGGTGGGACGGGGTGGGGCAGGAGGCTATTGTTTTCCATTGTAGGTCCTTTCTATACTAATACATTTTTAGAATGATGTTACTTTGATTCTATAAAAAGTCCTCTAAAGACCAGTAGAAACAGATGCAATAGCAAACACTAAGAATACACAAGAGAACACACTTTGCCAGGTTAATGACTATGAGATATATTCTTATAACATCACAAAAACTATGTTTTGTGTATCTGTCCTTTTATTTGAAGGTTCGAAATGAGTTTTACAAGGACACACAGGGTGTGATACTGGTCTATGATGTTGGGCAGAAAGACTCCTTTGACGCCCTTGATGCATGGCTGGCAGAAATGAAGCAAGAGCTTGGACCTCATGGAAACATGGAAAATATTATATTTGTAGTTTGTGCCAACAAGGTAACCCCTCTGGAAATGGTGTGTTCAGGTTTCTAGGGGAAGAGTGGAGCTTTGAGTGTTGGGAAACAAAAAGAAAAGAAAAATTCCTTATTGTATAATACAGGAATCAATAACCTTTCAAAACATAACATCCCTAAGACAAAAAGAAAACAGCACAGCAACCTAAAACCTGCTATATCAAGATTTGTGTGCTTTTTTTTTTTTTTTTCTGGTGCCATACTTGGGGAAGGATGTTTGTGACTGAGCGGGAGCAATGGGTCCTAATAATCACGCTCTGACCCGACTGGAGTAGGGGCATTAATTAGGTGATGTGGACTATGGAAAGGTGTGAAAAGCAGACTGTGGCCCCAAGGGTATGGCAGATATCATGAAACCAACTTTCACAGAACTGAGTAACAGCTGTTTTCCCAAGGGATCAGGTGGGACATTGCAGCAACAGGCGCTCATCCTATTGCCATAGAATATCAGTCTACATTCAATATTAGGTTTTGTTTCTGTCCCTTTGGTCCTGTTAATTTTACATACTAGTGCAGACGTTTACTAAGAATAGCCTTGCCTTAGTAAAGGATTGACAAAGACCCTCACTGGGTCCATTCTAGTAGGACAAGGTTGTAATCTTCTCTCTGTCCCCCGGCCCCTTCTATTTCAGATTGATTGTACCAAACACCGCTGTGTAGATGAAAGTGAAGGACGTCTTTGGGCTGAAAGCAAAGGGTTCCTGTACTTTGAAACTTCAGCACAAACTGGAGAAGGCATTAATGAGATGTTCCAGGTAAGCTAGCATTTTGTCGTTTTAAGGTTTGTGTCAAGGCCACTGTGCCAATTTTTAGTTTAAATTATAGGAAGCAGAAAAGTAATAGGAATTTCTCATTAGAATAAGCTCTTTCTTTTCAAAGAATCTAGTGAGATAGAAATAGAGAAAGGAAGAGAGAATGAGAATGAGTGATCTGCTTGCTGTCTGTTTTAGATGAGACTTAGCTGATCATCAGAATTACCTGAGGAAATTCTTCAAAATATATACTTCTGGGCTCCAGACCTACTGGAAGCTTACGTTGCAATGGAGCCCAGGAAGCTATATTTTGAAAAAGCTCTCCAGGTGATTCTGAAGATCATCAAGTTTAACAACAGTTATTATACACTGCTTAAGCAGGACAGAGATTTTCTTCAAAGCCACCTTTGGCTAATGGTATTACATTTATATGCATAATCAAATAGAAGCATTACTGTGGCAAAATTGCCTTGCCACAGCTCGTATAATCTTATATTGTAGCCCAGAGGGGTACAGTTAGAGAATAGGAGACTCTCAGTATAGACTCCAGCCAGTCACACAAAAATAAGGCCTCGCCAATCAAGCAGGAAATATTGCAACCTGAATAGATGGCCACTTTAAAAAAACCTAGTCATCTTGAGTAATTTTAAGGGAAATAGGCTATTTAAAACAGTAACTTATAAAGTCAGCCCTTAATTATAGATACATTTGGAGGTAAGTGGTAGCATGAATAATGTATTTTTCTTCTTATGAATATATCTGATATTTTGGGAATTTTTAGCATTTCAGATAATGTAGTTACACTATAAAGAGTTGTTCTTAATTGTTGAGTGGGATTGTACTTAATCTTTTATGCTGAATTTCCTTCTCACAAGATGTCACTCCTCCTACTAGAAGACAGATTTCTTCCTTGGCTGACAGGCTGAATTAAGCAAAAGTATTTTCTATTTCAAGATGAAATAAAGTTGATGCTGGTTTGCCATGCTTTCTATTCTTTTGAGTACATGGAGCAATGTGAATTTGTGCCTGTATGTGTATAATAATGATACCTAACCGTTTGAATAGTACTTTACCATTCTGGAGAAGTTATACATTTCATCACATGGAGACTTATAACAACAATGTATGGCAGGTATTGTTATCATTTCATATATGACAGCATCTAAGGGTAGTAAAGTCATTTGTCCAAGGGACATAATTGTTAGAAATGAAAATTTTTTCAGCACTTTAAAGATGCTGGTCCATTCTCTTCTGGCCTCCATTGTGTTTCATGAGATGTTAGTACTCATTCTGACTCTCATTAATCTCTGTGCCTAATGTGCCCTTTCTTCTCCCTGGCTGCTTTCAAGAGTTTCTCTTTTCTTTGGTTTTCAGCAGTTAGAATATGATGTGCCAAGATGTGATTCTCTTCATTTTTATTCTATTTGGGATTTACTGAGTTTCTAAGATTGGTAGGTAGGTGTTTTTCATCAAATTTGGAAAGTTTTTTGTTTTGTTTTTGTTTTACTATTATTTCTTCAGATTTTTTTGGCCACATTCTGGCTCTCTTTACCTTCTTGGCCTCCAATTACATGTATATTAGACCATTTGATTTTGTCCCAGAGTCCCTGAAGCTATATTTATTTTTATTCTATTTTTTTCTGCATTTTTCAGATTGCATAGTCTCTGTTGATTTTACTTCACCACTGACAATCTACTGTTAAACTCACTGAGGGAAGTTTTAAGCTCTAGAATTTGCATTTGGTTCCCAGTATAGTTCTCAGTTCTCTATTAGATTGTCTGCTCGCTCATTAAGAGTATTTTCCTTTACTTCTTTGAATGTATTTTTCTTTACCTCTTTGAAATATTTATAATGGCTGTTTTACAGTCTTTGTCTGCGAAGTCCAACATATGAACCATCTTGGGTTCAGTTTCTATTTACTACTTTTTTTTCCTGACTATGGATCACATTTTCATGTTTCTTTGTATGAACAGTAGTTTTTGATTGAACACCATACATTGTGGATAACACATTGTAGAGACTCTAGATTCGTTTATCTTCCTCAGAAGACTGTTGATTCTTGATTGAAGAGTGTTTAGTGTTGACTTTTGATTCCTCAGGAGGCAGTTTAATTATTGGCAAATTACAATGAACTTGTGTTGACTTGGTTTTTTTTTTTTTTTTTTTTTTTTTTTTTTTTTTTTTGCCTTAATAGCAAGGATTTGAAGAAAGCTCAAAGTGTTTCCCAAGCCCTTCTAATTTGGCAGGACTCAGCTTCCAAATTCTGTCTCTTTTACAGATCTTGTCAGCTCTTGGTTTTAGGTTTTGTTAGGATGACCCTATAATTTTTAGGGCACAGCCTTTCTGTGGTGCCTCAGTAGGTGGTAGCAATTAATAAGGGGTTAAGGCAATATCTCCACTCTGACAAGGCTCTAAACCATACTATTCCCAGGATAGCTCTTTCTCTAGCACCACTAGAACTCAGGATATTGGTTTTGTTCTCAACTCCATAGCAGCTGTTAACTGGTAAGCCTTGAGTGATCTCACCCTATGCATATATAGCCCAGCCTTTGGCCACAGACTCATGAGAGACCCCTATATGGACTTGGTGCCCAGCTCTGCACAGCTCTCTCCTCTCCAATGGCCTGCTTTGCAGATTCTAGCTACCTCCTCAGCGCAATGAGACGTGTCTGCTCAGACTCCAGCTCTCTGTGACGTGGTCAGGAAATGGACTCCAAGTAGACAACCAGGTGATTGTGGGGCTTATCTCTCAGGGAATGGTCTTGCACTTGCTGTTGTCTACTGCCAACAGTTTTTTTTCCAGTTCAATAGTAGTTGATGGCAGGAGATCTAGTCCAGTATTCATTACTCTGTCATGGCTGGAACTCAGACATGAAATTTCAACAGGCTTTGGTCTCAATCCTAGTATTCTGTAGCCCACACCATGGCTTGTCTTCTATAACCATGTGTGTGATGAATGAATCCTTGTGCCTTCAGAAATCTATGAATACTCATATTTCAGGCTAACTCATAGGCTAGAAGACAATCTTACTGACACATAGCTAGCAAATATCCATGAACTGTGATCCCTTTTATGTGACTTGTATCTTTTTAGATACATCCTGGATAGAACTAATGGATAAATTAGTCTGTTAAAAAAAAAAAAAAAAAAAAGACAAGAAGAGAATAATTACAGTATTCTATAAGTAAGTACTTAAAAGTAGTGCTTTCCTGTTGGTTCAATTTAATAAATATTTTCTTTATTTCCTGTCTACTTAATAGACATTTTATGTCAGGAAGTAACTTGGTTTTATCTGGTTGATACTGTTAACAGAGAGAACAATATTAGGATAGACTAAAACCAAGCTAATACGTTTTGTGTCTTGGTCTCTAGTGGTATTCCTTTGACACCCCTTTTCAGATGTCAAGGCTTCTTGTTAGGTTACCAGGTTGATTAGCTAATACTAGAGATAAGAAAGAAGAGTCTGAAAGATAACAAGAAGTATAGAAGAATCCAAAAAAGAAGAGGAAAAGATTTTTAAAGAAATTAGGAGAAGAGGAGATATGTCCATTTAAAAGTAGCTGTAGTGTGGTAAATGAGTATTATTCAGTAATAATTACAGTGTGCACAGAACATGAAACAGGAGCAGGGTCAAAAAAGCTTTCACTTTAAAAAAAAATCAGAAAAGTGTAGCCAGGTGCAGTGGTGCATACCTGTAATCCCAGCTGCTTAGGAGGCTGAGACAGGATCACTTGAGCCCAGGAGTTTGAGACCAGCCTGGCCAACGTAGAGAGACCCTGTATTAAAAAAAAGAAAACACAAAATTGTAAAAATGGGCAAAGAATATGAAGTTTGCAGAAAAAGAAAAGGCCATAAGCATTTGGAAAGATACCCACTTTCACTTATAATTAAACAAATGCAAATCAAACTATATTACATATATATCAGATTAGCAAAAATTAAGATGTTTGATAATGGCCAGTGTTAATGAGGGTATGGAGAAATAGGCACTCTCTCTCGTACACACAGTGATGGAATGTAAACTGGTACAGCTTTTTTTGGACAACGGTTGTCAGACTCAAAAATTAAAATGTGCATATACTCTGACTCAACAGTTCTGCTTTTAGGATATTATCCCCACAAGTGTACAGAGATGTATACACAAACACTGTTTGTAGTAGCAAAAAAATTAGAAACAACTGACTTGTCCAAGAATAGAGAGTTGGTTACACAAATTATGGTACAGCCCACACCATACAATACTGAACGGTCATTTAAAAGAACAAAGAAAGTCTCCACATGTAGCTATAGAAAGATTCCAGGATGTATTATTATGTGGAAAAAAATGCAAGGTGCTAAGATGTGCTTAATCTGATCTCCTTTAGTACATGTTGAAAGAGTATGGGTCTGTATATATACTGGCATACTCATGGTAAATTTTTCTAGAAGGATGCTCAAAAAAAATTAATGATGGTTACCTCCAAGAGAGGAACTTGAGGAGTAGAGAGACACAGTTTTCATTTTACACTTTTCTTTACTATTTGAATTTTTCTAACAGTGTTCATCTATTACTTTTGTTGTTTTGGTTGGTTGGTTGTTTTTTGAGACAGGGTCTGGCTCTGTCACCCAGGCTGGAGTACAGTGGCATGATCTGGGCTCACTGCAGCCTTCACTTCCTGGGCTCGAGCATCCTCCCACCTCACCATCCAAGTAGCTGGGACTACTACTTGGGTGGTGCACCACCACACTTGGCTAATTTTTGTATTTGTGTGTATGTGTGTGTGGAGACGGGGGTTTGCCATGTTGCCCAGGCTGGTCTCAAACTCCTGAGCTCAAGCAGTCCGCCTGTCTCGGCCTCCCAAAATGCTGGGATTACAGGCGTGAGCCACCATGCCCAGCTCATCTGTTACTTTTTAACTTCAGTTGTGGTTATCTGAAAGTAGGATTATCAGCCACTTTAATTTTATTCCTTATGCTTTTTGCATATTAAAATATATGAATATATATATTTAAATAGTATAAAAGAAAAAAATCTTCCAAAGTATGTATTTGCTTTATATATGACTTCTAAGAGTTGCTGGAATATATTAAAAATATTTTAAGTTGATATTTAAAAGGAATTCCTATTTTCACAAAATCATTTCTACCCTGGGATGTGTTTTCTTCTTGCAGACCTTTTATGTATCCATAGTTGATGTATGTGAAAATGGCGGGAAACGCCCTACCACAAATAGCAGTGCTAGTTTCACCAAAGAACAAGCAGATGCCATTCGCAGAATTCGAAATAGTAAAGACAGTTGGGACATGCTGGGAGTCAAACCTGGGGCCTCAAGGTAAGCGCTCTGGGATTCTTAGTGCTGACTTCTATTATAAAGAAAGACCCCATCACCAAAATTATAGGTGCAGTATATCTTCTTCCAATTGGCTGGAAATATGAAGATGTATGAAAATATATCAGAATGACTCTATTTCACTGAATTAGCTGAATACCAAAGAGATAAAATAGAGGGCACAGTTGCCCGGTAAGAAAATTGTGTCATGTATGTGCATAAACACTTCATGAAATGGTATGCTCTGCTTTCATCTGTGTGGAACAAGAAGAGCCTTGAAGCTAATGTAACTTTTAAAAAAAACTAACAAAAGAGAGTTCTTCAATCATAGAATGTTAGAGGAGGAAAGCATGTTGGCAATCAACTTGTACAAACGTTTCATTTTGTAGGTGGGAAAACTGGGATTCAGTGAGATTAAGCATGTTCAAGAATCTCAGGAGTTGGTGGTATAATTGGTTCTTACCCTGGAATACTATATGTTCAACTCTCTGTCTCTAAAGCCCTGCACGTTACTCATCTGTGTGTGTATTTGTTTATTTTATTTTATTTTATTTATTTTTATTTTTGAAACAGAGTCTCACTCTGTCACCCCGGCTGGAGAGCAGTGGTGTGATCTCAGCTCACTGAAACCTCTGCCTCCTGGGTTCAAGCAATACTCCTGCCTCAGCCTCCTGAGTAGCTGGGATTACAGGCACACGCCACCACACCCGGCTAATTTTTAAATGTTTAGTAGAGATGGGGTTTTGCCATGTTGGCCAGGCTGATCTTGAACTCCTGGCTTTGGGTGATCCAACCGCCTTGGCCTCCCAAAGTGCTGGGATTATAGGCATGAGCCACTGCACCCAGCCCTCTGTGTGTGTATTTATGTTAATTATTTTATTTAAGTCAAAAGAGTTATTCAGGAAAAAAAATTCAATCACTATTCTTTGTTGCTTGTACAAAAATTAAATTATTATTCATTATGGTTATGTAACTTTCAATAGTCTAATTCCACCGTTACTACACATATTGTAATTTGTGTGTCTTATTTTGCACCCAGACTCCCCCCACATACTTCACCCTTCCTACTTTGTCACCTTGAGTCGCACAAAAGAAAAAGGTATGTCTTGAAATTGCCATGTCAGCACCCAAAGCACTACACATCTCTTCTCCGTTCTGACCTCACAGCCTATCTTCAGGTCCAGAAGGAAAGAGGAGAAGGGAAGGGGAAGACTTATTGAGCACACTCATTCACCAGGTGACATTGAGGATGCTCTAAAGCTGTCAGGGAATTCAGATGACCTCATGTGTAGGGCATAGAGTTTATCGGGATTTTTTTTTTTTTTTAGTGCTGTACTCTTTGGTTTATTGTAGATTTTTAGTGAGTTTTGAAATTGGAAAATGTGTCTTCGTATTTTCTTTTTCAAGATTGTTTGACTATTAAGGATCTATTGTAATTCCATATATATTTTAAGATCAGCTTCTCCATTTACAAAATAATAAATAAGCCAGTAGGGTTTCAGTAAGATTGCACTGAATCTGTATATCTGTATCTTTTAAATTTCTTTTTAGACCTCCATAGTCTCTTTCTGAATTCTTCTGTGTCATCTCCAAGGGATGCTGGCTCTAAACTTAAGAAATGATTACTTTTTCTACCTGTTAGTAGACTGAGAACAATATTCATTAAGAAAGAAGAAACTTTTGGTTCCTTATGTATTCACTTTGGTTAATTGAAATTTACCAGAACTTACAGGCCCCTATAGGTTTCATATCCTTAACCAATAGAAATATGTGCTTCTCTTACCTTTGTTCCACTGGGCCTAGCAAACTAATTTTGTATAGCACTAAGTACATTTGGGAAAAAACCTTAAAATATTTTTTTCTTTAGTTACAGAGAGTTTTGGTATTTGTTGAGTGTTAACTGTGTTTACTGTTCTTGAACTTTAAGAAAATCTTCGTCTTCAACAGAATTGATGTATTTGTTACATCTTGAGAATTTCTCCTGCTACCTGCAAATCTTGAAAGGCACTCTTAGTGCAGAGGACCAGGTGTAATTACTGACCCCATGTGCACACCCTGTCTCGGGAGGCAGAGTGGCTGGAAGGGCTCTTCCCAGGACTCCCTCGTGGAGAAGAGGGAGGATGCTGTACCTTCCTCAAGGATGTGGGTCTTTGGCACAAATAAAATTCTGACAATTCGAATTGCTTCAGAGAGGGAGAATGTCATTCTTGTTCACGAATTATCAAAATTATACATGTAGAAAAACAACATGCAGGGCACCAGGAAGGCCCCCCCAGAGTAGCCTTCTGAAAGAACAAGGTTCTTGCTAAAACAAGAAAATTCAGGACCCCTCTAAGAACAGAAAGCAGAAAAGGCCCTAGAATGTATGCCTAAGACTTGGAGAACTGCTAACATGACACTATGACCTCAGTCTCTCCAAGCTGATACATAAAACTTTCCATCATAGCCAAGGTATCAAAGGCCATCTGATTTGGAGAGCCACATTAGAAATCCTTCTGATAAAAAAT
The DNA here is from genome assembly GCF_001698545.2 of Rhinopithecus bieti. Classification (NCBI taxonomy): domain Eukaryota; kingdom Metazoa; phylum Chordata; class Mammalia; order Primates; family Cercopithecidae; genus Rhinopithecus; species Rhinopithecus bieti. The sequence continues at coordinate 1,897,570 of NW_016811019.1, read as the reverse complement.
AAAGGAGAAAGGCTAGGGCATTTGGTAAAGCACCGTATCCATGCTTATAGGATCACTGGAACCCTGAATTATAAAAGGAAGGTGAGAAATAAAACCATCTGGTAGAGACAGAGCTTAATCTGACAGGGGAGTGACTGGGTACTTAGAGCCTTCTGGGAGGCCTGACATCAGATGATGATGACCAGTGGGGACAGGGACAGGTGTGTCCGGGCCCCTCCCCAGCCAGTTTTGGCTCTTTGAGGAGCTCAGAAGCCTGCAGCTCTCTCCTGGAGCGCTGCTGGTTTATGGGAACCGCCGGATTGGAAAAGCACAGCTACTGCTCCTTTCCTCTCCAGATAATACTGATCTCTGTCATGTTTCTTCTTTGGTCTCAGTGAGCTCATGGTCATTCTGGGCTACCCCTTTCCAGCATCCCTTGCTTGCTCAGTGGTGTCACCTTCTTGGGCCTCAGATTCCTCATGACCTTGACCCTAGAGCTCATTTCAGCCCCTTTCCTTTCATCTTCTCCTCCTGGATATTCAGCTCATCATCCACTTCTGCCATTTCTTTATCTTTTATCTTCCCTTGTTTCCTTCCACAAATACCTTAATCTAAACTCTTGTACTCACTCATGCCTGGGTTATGTAACAACCTCCTGTATCCTAACTTTGAGAAACAGTTTTCCCAGCACACACTTGTCATGAAACACCTACTGTTGTGATTGTTTATCAAGCCCAGGTGTTGGGGGTGTTTTGCTTTCTGTCTGTGCTGTGTTCGGGCTCCATTCCAGGCCACTGTTGGTTCTCTCCCAGAACCCCCTCTTTCAGAAGGCGACTCTGGGTGCCTTCCCTGATGCCCAAGCCCTTATTCTTTCAATCAGCAAAGATATGCTGAGTGCCTGCGAGGTGCCAAGTACTGCCTGTTTTCATCTGATTATTCTTTTACTAAGTGTTTTGTTAGCATTTACATACTTCTTGCATTGTGTAATAATAATTTTTTCAATTTGTGTTATAAAGTGTTATTTATTGGTTCGTTGTCTGTTTTCTCGTCCTTTAATCCTGCCTTTGAGAAAGGGTAATAATTTAGGATATGTTCACTGCAAGAGATACGTGTATTGAAACAGCTAACATGCAGTGGGTTGGGCTGACTTTGTTACTAACATAGATCTTGGCTTCTTTTCCCAGGGATGAAGTCAATAAAGCGTATCGGAAACTTGCTGTGCTTCTTCACCCTGACAAATGTGTAGCACCTGGCAGTGAAGATGCCTTCAAAGCAGTTGTGAATGCTCGGATAGCCCTCCTGAAAAACATCAAGTAGAAAGTAGAGAAAAAAGCCACGTGTGGGACTCAAATGCAAACAGACTTTCCCTAGAGGTGAAATAACCAACATGGAGTTTTCCTTCCCAGAATCTCACTGCTCTTTTCATTCATGTGTTGTCATTTGTATATCAGTAAATTCAGGTGCCCATTTCATAGACATTTTACTGAGAAATGATCTTTATTTGTATGAAGTGAAGAGAACTGAGCATCGCTTACTTCATTTCATATTTCTAGATAATCTGAATTTTTTCTCATTCGTCAGCTCTGTAATTATAGTATCCCTTAGACATTTCACTTGGGGAAATCCACGAGGTTCCTGGAGGGAGGGAAGAGAGGACAAGAGGACCCTTTCACTTTTTGTTTTTTACTGAATTCATCATCAAAGAAGAAAATAACAAAAATGGAAGCAAACAACATCAGAATCCCTGTAAGTTTGGTGTGACCTTACAGACAAGTTACTGCTTTTACGATGAGTTCCTTAGGTGGTATTTTAACCATCAATCTATAATAATGACTCTTAGCAGCCCTTTGGGAGTTTGTAAAATGAGGTGATACAGTTCTGAATTGAGCAGTCCTTTATGATATTCACTCTGTTCCTCTTCTGCAGCCACCAGGGGGAGAGACAAGCCAGTCCTAAGAGAAAAGGTGGTGGTAGCCACAAATTCTAGGTACACTGGCTGCTCCTCATCCTGTCCCTGGATCTGAGGCCTTTCCCTTGCCATAGAAATGGTTGCTGGTAGCAGTAGAGAGCATTGTGCACCTGGGAATGAGGAATCAGGCCCCAAGACAGAAGTACTTGCAGGAGCTAGGTGCAGTAGTATCCGCCTGTAGTCCCAGCTACTCAGGAGGCTGAGACAGGAGGATTGCTTGAGCCCAGGAGCTCAAGTCCCAGCTGGGCAACATAGTAACACCTTGTCTCTTAAAAAAAAAAAAAAAAAGAAAGAAAGATACTTACAAGTCACACTTGAAGATTATGCACATCAGCAGAGGAAAAGGCCAGCCAAGCTCGGGCAAGCTTGATGCAGGAGGAGAGACTCCCTGTGAGGCTTAGCCCTTGTCTTATTGCCAGCCTTTGCCACAGGCAGGTGAGAAAGCCAAGGCCACTCCTCAGCAAAGCTGGCCTCTTCTGCACTTCCTCACCAGTGTTGTTTCTTCCTTTTTTCCCCTCTTCCCCTTCCCCTCTTGTGTTTTTTCTGAACCCCACATCTGCCATCGTTTCTCTCCTCTTGAGTCCCTGGCTTCTGGCCACTGCCTCCTCCCTCTTCTAAGCCTTGACCTGAACCTGGTTGACCAGACACAAGTGTGGATCCTTTGGGTGGCAGTCAGGGGAGATCTCAGGGCCTTTATTGGGAGGAATCTCTGTAATTCCTGCTTGGGCTCCAAATTTCTGAAGAGTAGTATTTTTAAACTATAGCTTACAAAATACATTCTCTGGCTACAGTCTCCTCCTTGGTATACAAGGGATGGATGAAGTTCCCGTATTAGGACTGGCACTCCTTACGGTGCTTATAGAACCAGTCTCACCACTTGACTTATTACGTCATCACTCTTGCTACATCATATTTTTAGCTACAACCACATTAACTAACATTTTTATATACTTTCAATTAGCTGTACTAATTGGGGCTTGAAAGTATATAAAATCTTCCTATCCTGTGGATTTTAAAAAGCTATCCCATATGGATTGCCAGAGAGCATCTACCTTACCACCTAAGAAGAAAAGCCACTCTCTTCCAATCCAAGCCCACTGCAGTCTTGTGGATTTTCCACACAGCAGCTTTTCACTGTATGCCTGTACTCGTGCTGCACTGAGCTTGTCATCAGGAAACCAGAACATTGCTTTATCATAGCACTTTTCATCTTGGTAATATCAAAACAACTTTTTAAATGAACTGATTGATATATGTTATTTCTTGCGAGATTTTCCTCTGGCCTTTAACTGGCTTCTGAGGCTACAGAACTCCAACCCAGAATTCTTCAGGACCTAAATTTTGCTTAAGGAAGGCCTTTATCATGCTGAAAGCACTCAGACACGTCTGGCCTCACAGCAGAATGTAGAAGTCATATGAATGAGGGATCATGCATGGTAGTGTCAGCCCAAATTGACATGACAACTCACTGAATATGTGGCCCTGTATAAAAGCTGGTGTTAGTTTTCATCACTGTTATTACATAATAGATTGGGAACCTCATTCAACCATATTGCACAGATGAGCAATTATAGCAGAGAAAATTCATTAGTGCTTCCATTCATATCCTTATGTGTGAGTTGGTGAAATTTAGCCTGAGCTTGATTCTTAGGTCTTGGGACTCAGTTTCCAACCTTCATATTAATGCTAAGAATGGCCATATACCTCTTTATTTACATAAAAGGAATAAAAGAAGCAAGTGAAGCTTCAGGGTCCTAGAATTGTTCTGACTTCTGTGAGCCTTCGGCAGAACGTGAAGAAATAACAAAGCATGAGCTCAATGGAAAGGGTTTTTTGGCACTAACTTCATGCAAAATTTCACAGACATCTATGCATTAATTTAAATTCTTGGTGCAAATGTGTGCTTTGTAGTTCAACCTTATTAAAAATTCTTCAGCCAGTTAGGATTTCAAAATACATTAGTGAGAGTAACAGCTAGCAGAATAATTACAATGGCTAAAACATTTTTATAGAGGATCTTGTTTTCAAAAAAGAATAAAAGTTTGAATAGCTATTGTTAAAGAAAAGCCATGTCTTCAACATCTGAGTCACCAAGAAGTAACACTTTTTAAACTTGTTAGAAATCCCTGGAGGCATTTTAAATTCATCTTCTAACCTACCTAAGCACTTTAAAATACAGCCTCCTTCTGTTCCTGTGTTCCCCTTCATGCCTCCTTTTGAATTGATATCTCAGCTGTCAATGTTTCTTTGACTTCAGCATTGTCATTTTATTTCTCTATATCAATGTATCCTTAGTTTTATTAGCCTGTTAATTTAAAAGTCCAGACTTGGGGGTCATTGTGTTGCTACCCAAGAGAAAATGTTACAGTTCTATAGATTGCACATCATTCTTTAAGGCATACATTTACCTCAGGAAACTTACTCTAATATGTTCTCATATATTGAATTCTCAACTAAGTAACTATTTCTTTATACCTATAAACTAGTACCTAATTCACTGTTAGTTAAACGAGCCATAGATAAGGCAGCTAAATTTCTGAAAGATAGCCAGAGTAAGTAAGCAGCCACTGCAAGTTCTGAATCAGTTTCAAAAAAAAAGGAGCTGCTCCCCATAGAACAATGACAGCATCACAAGGGGAAGGGAGGGATTTTGCCAAAAGTTAGAAAGGGTGGAGCTGTAAGCCACGTGCATGTTGCCTTTGACAGTGACAGTGCCCCCTTACAACTAATTCCACTAGGCATGGGAATGTCACCTCCTTTGCCACTGTACCCCATCAAGTTTACTCTGAATCAAAGTTTTTGTAAAACTTGAAAATGAACTTAGCTGCAAAATATAGCTAACCACCTTTCATTGCAAGCTTTGCAAAGCAAAGAGAGGTTCGTACTTCTCATAATTGGTATTTAGCACAATTGTAAGACACAGTTTTACTGTTTGTACATTGTTTTTTTCCATTAAACTTTTCTAGAGAAGACAAAAGCTGACACTTTTGACATGGATAAGTGAGATGGTGTCTAACAAGCAGTGCAATATTAGGCGATGCAATAGAGGCCCTGTTGGCGAGATGAGTTTTGCTGGAGAGCTGGACAGTGTTGGTTAGCTTCCTGCATTGATTGCCCCTGGGCATTCTTCCCCCTTAACTGTGAAAGCAGAGTCTATAAATGAACTCTTTGCTCTTACAAGGTAATTTACATACTTTCTTTCTGTTGAAATAACTGAAAATGTTAAATCTACCAGTTGTTTATGTCTTGTAAACAGAGTGTCATATGTATTTAAGTTGTGTATTTTTATAAAGTAAAGCCAAATATCAAGTAAAGCCACACTGGTCTGTGGGCTGCATTTATTTGTGGAAACACTGGTCGTTAATGGAAAGCATACTAAGCTAGAAGCCAATCCAGTTCCTCACCAACTGTGACCCTCAGTAAGACATTCCTGAGAATGGCCCACCCCTCTTTTAGGGGAGCTACTCTGTCCTCTTCATCCTGCTAACATGGTCTAAAGGGGAGACGTTCAAAATGTTCAAGGTCTTTTTTTTTTTTTTTTTTTTTTTTTGAGATGGAGTCCCACTCTGTCACCCGGGCTGGAGTACAGTGGTGTGATCTCAGCTCACTGCAGCCTCTGCCTCCCGGGTTCAAGCAATTCTCCTGCCTCAGCCTCCCAATTAGCTGGAATGACAGGTGCCCGCCACTACGCCTGGCTAATTTTTGTATTTTTAGTAGAGATGGGGACAGGGTTTTGCCATGTTGGTCAGGCTGGTCTCAAATTCCTGACCTCAAGTGATCGGCCCACCTCGGCCTCCGAGAGTGCTGGGATTACAGGCGTGAGCCACTGCTGAGCCATTGCACCCGGCCTCAAAGTTCAAGTTCTTTCCCATCTTTCCTTCCTGGTCACAGACACCTGTCCACAGGACAGGAATGTGACCCCAAATAGGTCACATAGGTGTCCCTCCCTAGGATCTCTCTAACTGGAGCTAGGAAGATATTTCCTCTCAGGAAAGGAAGAAGTCCCAGTGATGCTGACAACCTTGATTCCAACCTCATGGGAAAAAATTGAGAATGAAGCAGATATCCAGGGAGAGGCAGAGTCCTGATGGTTTTCAGCCTTGCCTTCTAGTCCTTGAGGGAGGGCCCATGAGCTTGTTTGTCAAGCTCATCAGTCACCTCAGAGTCCTTCCACTCGTTTACTGCTTCAGTTTAGTTGGAGTTTGCTTTTTGTCACCTGCAGCCTAAAGAATGTTAGAAAATAAAAGCCAACAAGGATCATAAGCAGGGATGAGAAAGCTATGGTCAATAACATTTAACAAGTGTAACATTTTATATATTAAAACATATCCAATTATTTGGTTTTCTCAACTGGGGTGTTTGGCTGCTTTTAAACCAATAACCAGTTGTAAATGGAAAAGAAAACTGGACTTACTCAATTTATTTCAGGGTCAATTTAAGATGCAAAATTATCTGGCTTTTTAGTTTCCAGTTGATCGATTGCCTATCGAGGGCACCTGTAATTTCTTAAATTTTTAATCAAACTTTATTGTTGAAAGTGTTCATTCACCAGCCGGGCGCAATGGTTCACACCTGTAATTCCAGTACTTTGGGAGGCCGAGGTGGGTAGATCACGAGGTCAGGCATTCGAAACCAGCCTGGCCAACATAGTGAAACCCCCCCGTCTCTACTAAAAATACAAAAAATTAGCTGGGCATGGTGGCTGGCACCTGTAATCCCAGCTACTCTGGAGGCTGAGGCAGGAGAATCGCTTGAACCTGGGAGGCAGAGGTTGCGGTGAGCCGAGATCGCGCCACTGCACTCCAGCCCAGGCATCAGTGCGAGACTCCGTCTCAAATATATATATATATATTTACATA
>NW_016811019.1:1880397-1889369 GCF_001698545.2 Rhinopithecus bieti | reverse complement strand
AAAAAAAAACAACAAATATGTACCATAATATCACCTCGTTAAAATTCTGGTCAGTTGACTGTTCTAAATGCTGTGACTTGAAGAAAATGTCTCCTTGCATCCAAAACCAATTCGTTGGTAATTTATAAAATCAGCAGCTGTAACTCATGAATGCATTTATATTAGGAAGAGAATGTAAAAATCTGCTATGATTGAGAGAAATTAAGATGAGAGGGTCTTGTGTCCTCAGATGTCAGGATGTAAACATTCTGCTAGTTTTGGAGTATGAGAGAAATAAAGTTAATTGAATAAATACTGAAGAAAGAAAGGATCTTTGTGGTTCAAAAGGAAAATAAGGCCAAGTATGGTGGCTCACGCCTGTAATCCTAGCACTTTAGGAGGCTGAGGTGGGTGGATCACCTGAGGTCAGGAGTTCGAGACCAGCCTGGCCAACATGGTAAAATCCCATCTCTACTAAAAATACAAAAATTAGCTGGGAGTGGTGGTACATGCCTGTAATCCCAGCTACTGGGGAGGCTAAGGCAGGAGAATTGCTTAAACCCGGGAGGCAGAGGTTGCAGTGAGCTGAGATCGCACCACATACTCCAGCCTGGGCGATAAGAGTGAAACTCTGTCTAATTAAAAAAAAAAAAAGAAAGAAAAGAAAAAGAAAATAGAACAAACTGTCTTCCTTCTGACTAGCAGGGAGCAAACAGAAAAGACCCAAGTCAGTGGTTGTCAGCTGTTTTTTTAGTGACTGAACCCTGTATTTCTAGTAAACTCCAACATGGGATCCCTATATATTAAAGAGCTAAAAGCAACATTTTATTAGGACAAATCTGTAAGTTCACGTTGGTAACTTCACCCCTTCTAGAAGAAGCAAATAGGCAGTTGTGCCTCCTGAGGAAGATGGCGGGGTTTAGATCTGAAGATGGTACTCTCTCCTGCTCACAGATGCTGGTGGAGGAGAGCACCTTGCCCAAGAAAATGAATCGTATTCAAGGACACTGGGTTAAGAGCTTTTGCTGGGCCTTGTGCTGAAGGCAGTGTTAGGCAGAGGCTCTGTTTAATGCTGCTTCCTGATGAAATTTTAGCTCTGAGGGAAGGTACTCCGGCATTGTGCTGTGAGGCAGAGAGCTAAGCTGCTCTTCCAAAGAAATGAACAAGACTCCCGGAGGCTGGGGACTGCCTAAAGGAAGAGAAAGATTTGATTAGATGGAGTAGAAGACTGGGGTCTTGAGAAGGGTAGTTAGAAAGATGCTAGATGGTAGAAATTATGAGATATTAAATCACCTTAGAAAGACAGCCAAAGAGGGCCAGGCATGGTGGCTCACAGTTGAAATCCCAGCACTTCGGGAGGCCGAGGCAGGCGGATCATGAGAGGTCAAGAGATTGAGACCATCCTGGCCAACATGGTGAAACCCCGTCTCTACTAAAAATACAAAAATTAGCTGGGCATGGTGGTGCATGCCTGTAATCCCAGCTACTCGGGAGGCTGAGACAGGAGAATAACTTGAACCCGGGAGACAGAGGTTGCAGCAGGCCGAGATCGTGCCACTGCACTCCAGGCTGATGACAGAACTAGATTCCAGCTGGAAAAAAAAAAAAAAAAAAGTGAAAGAATTGCATACAGTGAATGGAATAAATGTTAAAAGAAAAAGAGAAAGAGAGAGAGAAAGAAAGTCAAAGAGAAGGCCCAGAAATAACCAATGACTCTTAAGAATATGGATGTCTTTTATTTTTATATTGTTATCCCCATTTTACGGATGAGAAAACCGAGATTCAGAGAGGTTAAATGCCTCATCAGAGGCCACACAGGAAGCTATTCACGCAGGGAGAGGTGGCTTACACCTGCAATCCCAGTACTTTAGAAGGCCAAGACACAGGATTGCTTGAGCTCAGGCGTTCAAGATCACTCTGGGTAACATGGTGAAATCCTGTTTCTACGAAAAACACAAAAATTAGCCAGGCATGGTGGCACACGAGTAGTCCCAGCTACTCGGGAGGCTGAGGTGGGAGGATGACCTGAGCCTGGGAGATCAAGTGAGCCGTGATTGCACCACTGCACTCCAGCCTTGGGGGCAGGGGGAAGAAGCTATTCAAACCCAAGACTGCCCATTTCAGAACCCAGCTTCCCACTATACACTATCAGGCTCAGGATCCAAATTTTAAAATATTCTGCTTCCCACTTGTAAGTCATATTGTACCTGCTTTACCAGGTTGCTTAGATGGACATAAAGATATATATATGTATATTTATTGAAAGGGAGTTTTGCTCTTGTTGCCCAAGGTGGAGTGCAATGGCGCGATCTTGACTCACCACAATCTCTGCCTCCTGGGTTCAAGCAATTCTCCTGAAGAGGTCTGTATACTATATACCACCACAGACAATTTTCCTCATCAAATCCTGCATGTATGCAGAGGAATGACAGAAACTTCTTTCTGAGGTGTGCCCAAACCAAGAAAGAGTTAACATGAGTGCTTTAGAGTATGGAATTTGGTGGATGTACTTATTATGTTTTCTTCCTTTTTTTTTTTTTTTTTTTTTTGAGACAAGAGTTTTACTCTGTTGCTAGGCTGGAGTGCAGTGGTACGATCTCGGCTCATTGCAACCTCCGACTCCCTGGTTCAAGCAATTCTCCTGCCTCAGCCTCCCGAGTAACTGGGATTACAGGCATGCACCACCGCACCCAGCTAATTTTTGTATTTTTAGTAGAGACGGGGTTTCACCATGTTGGCCAGGATGGTCTCGATCTCCTGACCTCGTGATCCGCCCATCTCAGCCTCCCAAAGTGCTGGGATTACAGGCATGAGCCATCACACCCAATCTACGTTTTCTTTCTTTTCTTGCTTTCTTTTAATTTTTTATTTATTTATTTATTTATTTTTTGAGACAAGGTCTCACTCTGTCACCCAGGCTGGAGTGCAGTGGTGCAGTTTCGGCTCACTGCAACCTCTGCCTCCCCGGCCTAAGTGATCCTCCCACCTCAACCTCTTGAGTAGCTAGGACCATAGGCACATGCCACCACGCCTGGCTAATTTTTCCTATTTTTTGTAGAGACAATGTCTCCCTGTATTGCCCAGGCTGCTCTCGAACTCCTGGGCTCAAGCAATCTACCTGCCTTTGACTCCCAAAGTGCTGAGATTATAGGCATGAGCTGTCATGCCTGGCCACTTTTTTTTTTTTTTAATGAAATTTTAAAGTCTTATGGGACCTCTGATGCCTCCAGAATGGCTTGAAAATCATGTCTTAAGGGACCTCCACCCAGGCCAGTAACTGAGAGTTAAATAACCTATGAGGCAGGAGATAGGGAGAGACCCACTCTAAGGATTTTCTTTCTGAGTGATTTTCATGTTCCTAACATTCTTTTGTCATAGTTAAAACCCAGGAAGCTCTAAAGGGGCTGTTTCCCGCCCCATCCTCGCCCCCAAAAGTGGCCAGGCATTTTGTATTAGAATCACTAGCACTACACAAGGAAAAGGTGGTTTGTATTCACCAAACTCTAAAGCTTGTCTCCAGGAAGTGCAATTTAGGGAATGGGGTTAGGATAGTTTCACTTTTCGTCCAATCCTGTCTATATTGTTTGAGTTTTCCCAATGAATGTCAACCACAGTGTACTTTGGTCATCTAAAACTATACAGATCCAAAACTAAGCATAGCACCAGTTTTTTTTTTTAACTCACTCTAAAGCTGTTAGTGGGGACCTCTTACAGTATGGTGACTCTAGGCTGTCATGAAATCCTGCTTCTTTACATTAGTAGAAATTTCAGACTACAGGGAAAACAAGCTTTTAATCACTTAGAAGTTTTTCAGAAAGCTAACATAGCAATCAGTGCTCCCTGGCTGGGATTTCAAATCCACTTAAGGTAGTTACATATCCGTAAACTCCACTCTCATATAACACAGCAGCAGCAGAATTGAAATTAGAAGACTTGGGATAGAGTCTTATCTCTCCTGTTCATTAATAAAGTAGCCTTGGGCAAGTGGATTCACCTTCTGAGATTAGGTATCCTCCGTTATTAGATGAGGCCATTTAATTAGATAACACCTGAGGTCCTTTTTAAAGACCATTATTTTATGAAATTTTACAAAGTCAGTAAAAACTAGGTTTCCCAGGCTTCTTGCATATAATTCCACTGCAACATTAACTGAGAGTTTAATAATCTAAGAACAGGTGGGGAGGCTGGGAGAGACCTACTCCTTGGGAGGATTTCTTCAACACCTCCCACCCCGGCAAAAAAAGGAGAGGAATACATAAAAATTAATTTTTAAAATATTAGCAAATTGGCTGGGCATAGTGACTCACACCTGTAATCCTAACATTTTGGGAGGCCAAGGCGGGTGGATCGCCTGAGGTCAGGAGTTCGTGACCAGCCTGGCCAACATGGCAAAACCCCGTCTCTACTAAAAATACAAAAATCAGCCAGGAGTGGTGGCAGGTGCCTATAATTCCAGCTCCTTGGGAGGCTGAGGCAGGAGAATTGCTTGAACCTGGGGAGGGGGAGGTTGCAGTGAGCCAAGATCATGCCACTTCACTCCAGCCTGATCATAAGAGTGAAACTCCATCTCAGGAAAAATAAATAAATAAATAAATAAATAAATAAATAAAATATATATATATATGAATTATGCTTTTCCTAAAGTTTGGAATAGCAGGCATTGTTGAACGCTTATTTTTTAAGCAATTATATACAGAGATAGATGATAGATTTTTTTTTTTTGAGACAGTCTCCCTCAGTCACCCAGGCTGGAATGCAATGGTGTGATCTCGGCTCACTGCAGCCTCCACTTTCCAGGCTCAAGTGATCCTCCCATCTCAGCCTCCCGAGACCACAGGTGCATACCACCACACACAGCTAATTTTTGTATTTCTTTTTAGAGATGGGTTTTTGCCATGTTGCCCAGGCTGATCTCAAACTCCTGGACTCAAGGAATCCACCCGTGGAACAGGGGCTATAGGTGTGCACCACCATGCCTGGGTAAGCCCTCTTTTATTTTAATTAAAGAAAACCCTTAAATTTCTACTACATGAAATAGTGATTATGGCATCTCATTTTACAAAGGTTTGAGATGAAATCACAGGTTTGACATTTTCAGTAGTATGGGTGTGGTGGCTTCTCCTGAGGAACAGGGGCTATAGGTGTGCACCACCATGCCTGGGTAAGCCCTCTTTTATTTTAATTAAAGAAAACCCTTAAATTTCTACTACATGAAATAGTGATTATGGCATCTCATTTTACAAAGGTTTGAGATGAAATCACAGGTTTGACATTTTCAGTAGTATGGGTGTGGTGGCTTACGCCTATAGTCTCAGCACTTTGGGAGGCCGAGGTGGGAGGATCACTTGAGGCCAGGAGTTCAAAACTAGCCCATGTAATGTAAAGATCCTGTCTTTTTTTTCTTTCTTTCTTTTTTAAGACGGAGTCTCGCTCTGTTGCCCAGGCTGGAGTGCAGTGGCGTGATCTCGGCTCTCTGTAAGCTCCGTCTCCTGGGTTCATACCATTCTCCTGCCTCAGCCTCCCTAGTAACTGGGACTACAGGCACCCGCCATCATGCCTGGCTAATTTTCTGCATTTTTAGTAGAGACAGGGTTTCACTGTGTTAGGCAAGATGGTCTTGATCTCCTGATCTTGTGATCGGCCCGCCTCGGGCTCTCAAAGTGCTGGGATTACAGGCGTGAACCACCGCGCCCAGCAAGATCCTGTCTTTATAAAAGTTAAAAAATAAAATTTTAAAATTAGCTGTTTGCGGTGGTGTGGTGGTTTGGGCCTGTAATCCTAGCTACCCGGGAGGCTGAGGAGGGATGATCACTTGAACCAGGGAGTTTGAGGCTGTAGTGAGCCATGGTCATGCCACTGCACTTTAGGCTGGGTGACAGAGTGAGATCCCAACTCAGGAAAATAAATAAAAGAAAGGAAAATGTTTCCTGGAAAAAAGCTCATCCTGACTTGATTTTGGTGGGGGTGGGAGAAGCAAAAAAAATTTTTTTTCAGTAGCAAGTCCATAAGATTCAGATGTTCAAAGATATTCTTTTATGAAATAGGAGTTATCTTGGCTCCCATGCTCACATTTTCACCAAGGATGGGAAAACTTAAAATTTGCCTCTTAAGGTAAGTTAGTCACTTCTGGTTTCAAACACAATTAACTCAAGATTAAAACTCAGTAAATGCAAGATCATCTTGCCCTTGCATTTCTGCTTCCCTCTTTCTCCCCAGGGAAGACCTAAAGTTGGGGCTGGGGTACCTCACCTCTCATCTTGGCCAGGAGAAACGTTTTCTGTCCTCTTGCCATTCCCTACCCTCACGGCCTTGACTGCCTCTAGCTGGCCCTACTGGTCGATCTCCCCCTGATGTCATTGGTCCCTCCGTGGCCTCCAGACTGGAGGTATGAGCACTGGTCCTCCTAGTTGTCCAGGCTGGCCCTAGGCCGCCCCTGCTCTGCCCCCTGCCCCCTGGAGGGTTGGTAACTCTGGGCCACTTTTCCCATCCCAGTCATGAGGCCCATCCCCTCAGACTTCTCTTCCAGCCATCACCACCCTGAGGCTCTGGTGCCACATCAGACCCAATTTCATGCCACGCTCCTCTTGGAAACTGCAACTGCAACCTCCCAGGCTGCTTCAAGTTTTCTACTAGGCCCGAGGAGTGACTGGTGCGCTGGCGAACTGGTTCCCTTGGGAGGGGGTTGGGGGAAACCCTGATTTGTAGCTTTTGCTTGGCTCCTATAGTATAAATACTCACTATGGTTGATTTCAAGTTGAGGAGAAATACCACCACCGACTAATAAGATCTCATAAGCTGTGACAGCAAACTGTGGCTTGGCACTTTGTTGACTCCAGGAAAGGGGGAAAGTGAACTTGGCTCTAATGCAGCCTCCAGCAGCCAAGCTTTCCTCCCACCCCTCAGGAACCTTCCCTCTGATCTCATCTCCTTGACTACATGTTTAGTGCTTGGGGTGGGGATTATGTCTCAAAGTCTTCTCTCTCATAGGATTCCTCACAGGGCACTTGAGGAGGCACTAAGTATGCTGACTGATGACAGTGTTTTATTTTATTTTATTTTATTTTTTTTTTTGAGGCGGAGTCTCGCTCTGTCACCCAGGCTGGAGTGCAGTGGCCGGATCTCAGCTCACTGCAAGCTCCACCTCCGGGGTTTACGCCTTCTCCTGGGCCTCAGCTCGGAGTAGCTGGGCCACGGCGGGCCCGCCCTCCGGGCCCAGTTAGTTTTTGTATTTTTGTGGGACGGGGTTTCACGTGTTAGCCAGGATGGTCTCGATTCCTGACTCGTTGATCCGCCCGGTCTCGTCCCAAGTTGCTGGGTTACAGCCTTGAGGGCCACCGCGGCCCGGCGACAGTGTTTTAAATATTGCTGTTAGGGGCGCGGTGGCTTGCCTGTATCCCCCAACACTTTGAGAAGCCAAAGGAAAGGGCAGGACACCCTGAGGTTCAAGGGAGTTCAAGGACCAGGCCTGGTAACATGGGGAAACCTCGTCTCTACTAAAATTAAACATTAGCCAGGGAGTGGTGGTAGGGGCATTGGGCCGTTCCAGGTACCTAGGAGGCTAGGCAGGGAGGATTGCTTGGAACCCGGGGGCGGGGCTGCAGTGAGCTTGAGATCATGCCATTGCACTTCAGCCTGGGGCAACAAGGAGTGAGGACCTCCATCTTCAAAAAAAAAAATATATTATCTATATATATATATATGTGTTATATATATAATATAATATTTATATATATATATTAGCTGTTAAAGGCAACACCACACCGTTTTTCACTATCGGAGGCGTAAAGGCTACTCACCTGTTGTGGTTTTCCCTATAGACCTGATGAAGTTAACCAATGCCCCAAAGCTTCTCAATCTTGCGTCAGAGAGTGTCCCTTCCATATTGCCAAGGAATGTTTAATGGAGCAAGGTTTGGGGTTTTGTAAAGTGTATTTATTGGGATGGATTTGGCTGAAGTCTAATTAATTGATATCATGATTTAAAGTTGTATGCAGGAAGATCTGACAACTCACTAGCAGTCTGCAGTCGGCATTATTAGTTGGTATTAAGTCTTGAATAGTCTTTGTCGCCCTAAGAGAGAAGCTTCATTTTAGAAAGTATAGGATTCATTGCAAAAAGGACTTATTGAGCACCTACTATTTGCAAAGCACAGCAGATGTGCAGGCCAGTGATTTTCAAAGTGGCCTCAGCATCGCCTAGGCACTTGCACATCCCTGGCCGGGCGCAGTGGCTCATGCCTGTAATCCCAGCACTTTGGGAGGCCAAGGTGGGCAGATCACCTGAGGTCAGGAGTTTGAGATCAACCTGGCCAACATGGTAAAACCCCGTCTCTACTAAAAATGCAAAAATTAGCTGGCATGGTGGCAAGTACCTGTAATCCCAGCTACTCGGGAGGCTGAGGCAGAAGAATCGCTTAAACCCAGGAGGTGGAGGTTGCAGTGAGCTGAGATCACACCACTGCACTCCAGCCTGGGCGACACAGTGGGACTCTATCTCAAAAAAACCAAAAAACAAAAAAAAAAACAAAAAAAAGGGCAAATTTGGAAAGCAACTTCTTTTTCTCCCTCCTCAAACACCTACTTTATGAAGCTTTCTGTTGCCTGTAAGATAATATCCACGTTCTTACCATTTATTGAGCACTTATTATAGACCAATTACTTCCTAAGCAATGAAAAAGCATTGTATTTGAATCTCACAATAACCCCTTAGGATAAATATTTTATCCCTATACTTTGCATAAGGAAAAGTGCTTGGAGAGGGTAAGTTAATTATCTAAGACTACTGTAGTGGCTGCATTACGGTCTACCAAAGATGGGCCCATGTAGAACTTCAAAGTGTGACCTTATTTGGAATAGGGTCTTTGCAGATGTGAGATGTGATTAAGGTAAAGACCTTGAGATGAGATCATCCTGGGTTAAGGCAGGCCCTAAATCCATTGTCAAGTGGGAAGGGAAGGGGAGGGAAGGGGAGGGAAGGGAAGGGGAGGGGAGGGA
>NW_016811019.1:1877185-1878678 GCF_001698545.2 Rhinopithecus bieti | reverse complement strand
AGGGGGAGGGGGAGGGGAAGGGGAAGGGGAAGGGGAAGGGGAGGGAAAGGCAGGGCACACAGAGAAAGGGAGGCTTAGTGAAGCCAGAGGCAGAGCATGGAATTTTAGAGCCCCAAGCAAAGGAGCACCTGAGGCTGCCAGCAGCCACCAGCAGCTAGGAGAGAGGCATGGGCTGGATTCGTCCTCAGAGCCTTCAGAGAGAAACAGCCTTGCCAACACCCAACACACCCCCATTTTGGACCTCTGACCTTCAGAAGCATGAGCGAATAACTTGTTTTAAGCCACTCAGTTTGTGGTAATTTGTTATGGCAGCCCTGGGACATGAAGGCAACCATTAAGCTGTTGCAAAAGTGGGACCTGGATTCAAACTGGGGCCTGACTTCAGAGCCCATCCCTATCCAACCTCCTTCCATCTGCCGCCTCTGTGTTTCCACCTCTTTACCCTCTCCCGTCCTCTAGGCACGCTGAGTGTGATGTTCTCTGAACACACCATGGCACACAGCCTGTGCCTTTGTCATGCTGCCCTCGACCCAACACGCCCTCCCTCCCCCTCTGTCCACCTGGAAAACTCTTAACTTTTACATCTAGCTCCAACAACTCCTTTTCTGAAAGGTTTTCCGGAGTCTTCTCTGCTGCCCAGGCACATTTAGTAGATCATCTCCTTAGGAGGGCAGGGTCTCCACAAAAACCTGAACTTTCTAAAAATATTTGTATCTGCAGTGCTTAATAAAAGCATAATAAATATTTGATGAATGAATAAATGAATGAATGACATCTGTTGCTGAACTGTGAAATAGATTGTAGATTCCTCAACCACATCATTCCCAGCCAAACGAAAAAAGTCACAGAATACAACTGAAAATGTTGAAAACAGGCGTCTCCTTGAGAGTAAGGAAGCAAGAAAAGTGGGGGTACCTTTAACAGCTAAATGTATTTCTCATTAACTGATCAAATATTGGTGTAGCTTTCTCAATGAAATGTGTTTAGCTAGTTCCCTGGTTTATAAAATCTCCTAGGAAAATGACTAGAGTTGGCTTTGTTGGGAATCAGACCTCACCTTTGAGGGGTGCCAGAGCCAGCACTGTAGATGGCCCGTCCTATAGCTCTCCCTCCCTTTATCCTTGCTGGAAGGGTCCTAATGTGTTTAGGTGTCTCTACCTCTGCTATATGGCTCAATTGTAAACCACGAATGATTGATATTGTCCACAGTGGTACCAGTTCTATTGCCAGTGTTAGTTTGGAAGTGGGCATGTGACCCTACTCTGGCCAAAAAGGTATAAGGAAACAGGGTGTGGTGGCATATGCCTGTAGTTCCAGCTACAAAGTGTGGTTGAGGTGGGAGGATCGCCTAAGCCCAGGAGGTTGAGGCTGCAGTGAGCCAAGATCATGCCACTGCACTTCAACCTGGGTGACAGAATGAGACCCTGTCTCCAAAAAATATATATATATATCCCATATATATTATATAAAAATGTATATTTATAAAATATATA
>NW_016811019.1:1834118-1876625 GCF_001698545.2 Rhinopithecus bieti | reverse complement strand
CATATATATTATATAAAAAAGTATATTTATAAAATATATATTTATAAAAATAAATATTATATATATTATATATATATGGGACATTTTTCTGAGGAGCTTCTGGTAAGGCATTCTGAAGTCCTGAAAGAGAAGCATAGAAAGAAACTGTTCCCCCTCTGTTAAACACTGTCATGTCTGCATATGATGCTGCAGTTGTGGCAGCCACCTTGCAACCATGAGGAGTGTAAGCCTGTGATAGCAAAGCTGATACCCTCGAGGTAGCTGGGAAGAAGTGGAAAGTGCACAGACCTTAAAGTCATTATTGAGCCACTAGAATAACTAACCTTAGACCTGTCCTATCCAAAGACTGCTTGTTTTAGAGGTAATACATTTTCTTTACTGGTTAAGCCATTTTAAATTGAATTGATCAAATCTTGGTGTAACTTTCTCAATAATATGTGTTTAACTAGTTCCCTGGTTTATAAAATCTCCTAGGAAAATGACTAGAGTTGGCTTTGTTGGGAATCAGACCTGGCCTTTGAGGGGCGCCAGAGCCCCTCAGCCAAAGAAATATTTCAGTTGCCTGCAATATTTCTGGTGCAACCTGGACAGACGCCTGAAAACTTACCATTTGCAATTTATTAAAGAAAAGTTCTGCGTGTTCAATTACAAGTTTCACTCTTGAGAGGGATACATCACCAAACTATTAACATTACAGAATTTATTCATTTATTCTTTCCTCCATCAAGCATTTATTAAGCACCTTTTCTATACCAGTCATTTGGCTATACTCTGGGATAAGAAATGATGAAGAGTATCAATTTACAGCTAACATTTAAATCCTCCTTTATATCATTCTGCCTAAAGTTATTTAAATGCAGTTATTTTTAGTTTAAAAGCATGTTTGAATGTAGACTTGATTTAAAAAAAAAAAGGTTCCCACTTATAGCTACATTAATGCACAATTGTGAACAAGAGGAAGGGCCTCCAGCTCTATCCATGTTAATGTGCATGACTTGTGGGGAGACTGTTAATGAGAGAAACAAGAAAATATGGACCCCCTAAAAGCCTGCCCTTGTTCTAGGAAGGTGATAAAAATGGGGGTGCAGACCAAAGCTGAGATGGGCAGGGAGAAGAGAAGCGTTGTGCTCACTGTCTGAGGATGTGAGCCCGAGGCTCCTGCTGAAAAGGCAGACAGCCCGAGAACCATGAAGCAGAGGGCGTGAATCCAGCAGAAAGGCTGACTCAATGTGAGGGCTTCCTAAAAATAGCAGAGCAGGGTTGTAAGGCTTCCTGTCCAAACAGATGTAAAACTGGCAGGTAGTGTGGGCTGGGGGTGGGGGGTTGCGAATGTAAGGACCGTGGGGGCCGCCTTGACCAGAGACTTCAACACTGGGGTTCCAGGTGCACACTCGGCTCTGCCACTTGCTTCCCATTCAGCAGGGGGGTGGCTGCACGTGGCGCCAGCAGTATCTTAGAATGGGTGACAGACAGAATTGCTAAAACCACTCTGAACCCATTTCATGGAGATGAATTTTAATGGAGTGAAAAAGAATTTTTTTAAATGAAAATTAAAAAGTGTAACTTTTTTTTAAGGCCTGATTTTGCAAAAAAGCTCTGCACATATTCTACTGAAAAGAACACTTTCAGAAAGGTGCCCAGCAGAGCCTGGCATCCCCCATGGGACACAGCAAGATTGGAAAAGGGGTGGCAAAGCAGGTGGCTAATTTATTTTCACCACTGCCTGTGCGGTAAACAGCATCTTTTTCAAGAACACAAGAGGGAAAACAATGTCATCATGAATTATTTAATAGTTATAAAAATTACTATCTGCAAATACTCATGGATATGCTCAACCCAAAACCTGAATGTGTCTAATGTGAGTGTAAGTCAGCCTGAGATTTCATGAGACACCTGAGACCCTTGTGGAATGAATACTAGAGAGTATTACTTAGATTTAGACCACTGTCTTTCAGGAGTGATTAGTTTGCATCTTCTCAGCGGTTTTCTCCCTCCTTTTTTTTTTTTTTTATTGAGACAGAGTCTCACTGTGTCACCCAGGCTGGAGTGCAGTGGCACGCTCTTGGCTCACTGCAACCTCCGCCTCCCAGGTTCAAGCAATTCCTCTGCCTCAGTCTCCCGAGTAGCTGGGATTACAGGCATGCGCCACCATAACCCACTAATTTTTGTATTTTGAGTAGAGACAGGATTTCGCCATGTTAGCCAGGCTGGTCTCAAACTCCTGATCTCAGGTGATCCACCCGCCTGAGGTGGGAGGATCGGCCTCCCACAGTGCTGGGATTACAGGCGTGAGCTGCCACACCCGGCCCAGTTTTCTCTTGACAGTCTTTCTTTTCCAAACCATCTTTTATCCCAAATCAATCCTCTGAAAGAATGTAGCAGGTCAGGACATGTCATCTACTCAAAAGAATCCTCAACAACTATAAAACACGAAGCCCAAATTTAGACGTTTTAGCTAGGCATTCAAGGCCTTCTGTGATCTAGCCCCTTCCTACCATTCCATATTCGCCAGGCAGGCTCCACCCCTCCAGGGAGGCCTGTGGCAACCCACTTGCCTGTGATGGGGTGAGGAGTTCAAGTCCAAAGTGAAGCATTATCCCAGGCTGCCGCCACACACCTAAGCCCCAGCCTCCAACTCAACTTTCATCCATCTGAAACTGATCTGTTGCGCCCCAACTGCCTGATTTCTGGATCTACTTCCTAAGTGGTTTGGAGCAGGAGCATGAAGACACAGAATTAAAGACCCAGCCTTAACATTCAAATCATTATCACCTCCAGGTGGGGCACTCTCTAGGCTCTGGTCCTGATACAGTGTTTTGAGATGGGACAGAGGGAAGAAGGCAAGAAGTGGGGAGACCTGGACACTGACGGGGAACAAGGAGAGGGTGCCCTCAATGACCAAGGTGAGCAGAGAAACCTCAGTTTCCACAAACGTCAGCCTCACTCTGCTCTGATTTGATAAATAGAATAGCAGGAGCTTGTACTTGTGTTTCTAATTTTAAGATATGAAAATGGTCAGCAATATGTTTTTTTTGTTTGTTTGGTTTTTGTTTTTTGTTTTGAGACGGAGTCTTGCTCTGTCACCCAGGCTGGAGTGTAGTGGTGCAATCTCGGCTCACTGCAAGCTCCACCTCCTGGGTTCACGACATTCTCTTGCCCCAGCCTCCCAAGTAGCTGGGACTACAGGCACCCGCCACCATGCCTGGTTAAATTTTTTTGTATTTTTAGTAGAGACGGGGTTTCACCGTGTTAGCCAGGATGGTCTCGATCTCCTGACTTCGTGATCCGCCCACCTTGGCCTCCCAAAGTGCTGGGATTACAGGCGTGAGCCACCGCACCCAGCTGGGTCAGCAATATGTTAATCAAGCTGACCTGAGCCCTTCCTGGCCAGGCTGCAGCCTCCGCTGGGCCAGGGTTTGGTGTTGCACTGTTGTGGATCTGTTGTCCAGGGCTCCACCTCTCTAACTGGGCTGCTTTCCTGCCTTCCAGGGTGGAGAGGATGTCTCTGGATTTGAACAGACAAGGCTGCTAAGATAAAGGCCCTGCCTCCCCTCCAGTACTGCTAATTCCTCCTGCTTTGTCTTTCCCATGGGCCACCCCTTCTGGTCCACAGGTAAGTTGGCCCCCATCGAAGCAGAGGAGAAGGCATGAGCCCCCCGATTCCTCTAGCAATGACCCAGGATGTTGAGCAGTCCACAGTGTCTATGCGCTGGGCCCAGGAGTCAGAGATGTGGCTGTAAACATGGGCAGTACCCTTTGCCAGTTATGGAACCTTGGGCACGTTATGAATCTAATCTCAGTGTTTTCATCTGTAAAATGGATATGGCAATTGTACTTACCTCATATGACTGGTGTACAGATTATATGAGAGAATAAGTAGGCTGGGGCCTAACAAAGGAAAAGCCTAGATGCTAAAGAATTGGGAAGTCAAACAGTCTGAACTGCGTTTCTGGGAGACAATTCCAGTGGCAGCAGAAAGGGGATTTGGAAGTCTTAGAAAGAATCCATGAACCTCAGGCATCCATTCAGCTGCTGACTCCAGGTGGCCCCTTGTTCCCAACCAGCCTTCCTGGAACAAAGGATCTGGCCTGTTGCAGCTGAGGGTAACTTGGGAGGGGTGAGGGTGGCAAGGAACCACAGGTGGGAGTTCTTTCTACAGCATTCTCTTGCATTAAAAGATTTCTAGGGTGGCTGGGCGTGGTGGCCCACGCCTGTAATCCCAACATTTTGGGAGGCCGAGGCGGGTGGATCACCTGAGTTCAGGAGTTTGAGACCAGCCTGGCCAAAATAGTGAAACCCCATCTCTACTAAAAATACAAAAATTAGCCAGGTGTGATGGCGCATGCTTGTAGTCCCAGCTACTCGGGAGGCTGAGGCAGGAGAATCATTTGAACTCAGGAGATGGAGCTTGCACTGAACGGAGATCCTGCCTTTGCACTCCAGCCTGGGCGACAAGAGTGAGACTTCATCTCAAAAGTAAAATATATAGGGTCTCTTGTCAAAAATCACCCTTTCACAGACCTTTGAGATGATTTCCTCTCCTCTGATTTAACATGGCGAAGGCTCGTTTATCTCAGCATGGAGGTTAGAAACATTAGAGAAGGTTGTAATGAGAGGAATTAAGATGAGTCCTTCCTCTAATCAGTACTACAGGGATCTATATCACATTAGGAGCCTGCTGTGATAGGCAGAATCACGTCCACGCAAAATGTCACCACCCTAACCCCCAGAAACTGTGACTATGATGCCTTACATGGCAAAAGTGACTTTGCAAACGTGATTAAGTGAAGGACCTCGAGATGGAGAGATTCTCCTGGAATATCCTGGTGAGCTGGATCTAATCACACGCGTCTTTAAGACCGGAGAACCTGTGCCAGCTCCCCAGGCTGTCTTAGCGTCGCTCTGCTGGGTGCTGGTGACTTTCCACCCATGAGAAAGACCATGGGGCTGGGCCCTTCGTCTCCTCCCAGCCTGAGCCTTTTCCAGTCACTCTCATTGTTCTGAAAGCTTCCTGCTCTCTCCTATCCCCCGCAGGCCGCGGGAGGCTTGTTAGCACACATTTCTATGGTGCCTCCTCCTGGACCGGCAGGGCTCGGGCGCTTTTGGAAACGTGACGTCCCGCAGAGGCATCGGAATTACTCAGCATTCACATGCCGTTTCACGCTCCGTGGGCACGTGTCCTTCTCTCCCCAAATTTAACCCCCCTGGGCCTCAATGTCTCCACCTGGGCTGGAGCAGAATGGTGTCTGGAGTCTCTTTCAACTGCCAGCAGGGAGCTGTGACTCTCCAGGATTCGCTCTGAGTCCCTGAGGCACCCTTGGCTACAGAGAAGCAGTGACAACCAAAGGAAGCTTCCTGAGCCTTCCTTGTAAGGCCAGACTTCTGGGTGGCCAGAGCCTGGGCCTCCCTCCGCCCCTTCCTCGCTGGGGCCAGAGCAAGTGACCTCATGTCTCTGCGCTCCCGCTTCCCCGCCCGCAAAACAGGGACGCCAGGGGTCTCTACCTGGGAAAGCAAAGGGAAGAAGGCAGCGCGCAGTGCCTAGAGGGTAGGGCGCAGGAAGGGGAGCTGCTGCCGCTGTCTGGGGATCAGGCCCGTGGGTGTCACTGGCACTGTGGCTCGTGTGCCATTGACATTATTTCCATGACATATTGTGGAATAGTCACTCTGTTTCAACGACTGGGCAGAAGAAACCAGAGATCCTGGTCCTTGCTCCCGAGGAGACGCTCACACCTGCCGAGGGGCACAGACCACGCCCAGCCCCAGCAACGCTCCTGTCTGGAGTCTTCACTGCGCATCCTCAGCCTGCTTCCCTCTGCTCGCGCCAGGGGCCTAGAAACAGCACCCGAGGGCAGCCAGCAGGGCCCACGTCCTGTGCAGATGGCACCAAGTGAGGAGAGGGGAGGAAGTGGTGAGGTGGGCACCCACCAGGACGGGATGAGGCAAATCCGCCAGCACATGCATGCACACTCATCACATACATCGGAAGTCGCTCCACACAATATTACACAAAGCGTGTAAGGACATTCTCACACACAAATCACACATACCCATCTCACACAAACATGAAGGTACGTTCTCACAATCCACACGTGCCACTCGGAATCACACATCGAACGTCCAAAGGGTGTGTTCTTACACACGTCACAATCATACCCAGCGTCACATTCAACACACAAACGGAAGGTACTCGCCTCGTCTCACACACAATCATGCGATCAGACATACCACTCGCACACACAAAATATGAATGGAGCACTCCACCCAATCACACTCTACTGTCCCATACATCTTCACTTACGACAAATGTGAAAGTTACATACACCACAATCACACCCACTCACACTCACACGAAGGATGTTCTCACAATCACACACCCATTCACACAACAACGTGAACGTATATTCTCACCACACACACATCACACTCACCCACTCAAAATCAACGTGCAAGGTACATTCGTCTCTCACACACAACGCGAAGGACTGCCACCACACACATCGCCCACATCACCAAACTGGAAGCACATTCTCACCTCCACACCCACTCACACAAACGCCTGAAGCGTACGATTCGCCACCACAATCACACTAACACACCCACAACACAGAAACATGAAGCTACGCTTCTCACACACACACACTTATACTGGTTACACAAACATGCAAGGGGCGGTTGCGCATTCTCTCACACTACACCCACACTCAACACACACAAACGTGGAAGTACGTTCTGACACAATCCGGATGCCTTCATACCCCCACGTCGCCACGACACAATACATTGAAGGTACATTGTCACAAGCACACGATTCACACCCACTCACACACAAGCCACTCGCAAGCTACGTTCTCACCACACACACTCGCACTCACCACTCACACACAAATGCGAATGCATTTTGCCACATGCCACCACTTTACACACACGACACAAACACGAAGTTATAGCATTGTCACGCCATCCACCGAGCGAAACATCGATAGCTTACAATTCTTCACAACACAGCTCCAACGTGAACATACATCTCAGACCATGCCACACTCACACATCCACTCATGCCACACAATATGGTGCAAGGAACGTTCTCACACACACACCCCACTCTCACACCCACACACATTCCCACACCCCTCTCCTTCAACATCGCACCGTTCCTGCCACACAGCCTCTCTACACCCAGCCACAGTGCTCCAAGAAGCTGACCCTGTGAGAGTCAGGGATGACCCAACATGCGGCTGAGGGAAGAAGGGGAGAGACCAGGAACAGCAGCACAAAGAAGTGAGGACACAGGGACAGACTGGCCCGCGGATGCTGTCAGATTGCTGTCAGAGGAAGACTGCGCTGGAGCTCGGGAGGGCCCCCAGGATGCCAGTCATGGAGAGGGACTGGGGCGGCAGGCAGCCCACCCAGCCATGCAGGGCCCCACGTGGGGCCCAGAACGCTTGCTCAGCCGGCCTGCTTCAGCCTGTCTGCTGGCAGATACTGGTACTCCAGTTGAACTTGTTCCATTGAGCATCTGGGGCCCATCCATGTTCCTGGGTACCCTTATTGAATCGTTCCCCTCGCTTCCTGACAAGCATCCTGACTAGCGCGGTTAGTGTCTGGTCACTTGCCCACCACAGAGCACACAGGGCCTTGGGGCGCGGGGCCTCACGTCAATTGGTCCGAGCGTCCTCAGCCTCTCATCCAAGACCATGCTCAAAGTTGAGCCTGATTCCAGAGGAGCCAGCTTCCCTAGGCGTACCATACGGGCCTCCTCCCCTCAGGTGACAGGATCCAAGCTGCTGAGCCTCTGAGCCAGCCAGGCAATGGATGAGGGGTGTCGGCCCTGTGCAGGATGCCTTGAGTATCACATGCCACAATTCCCCCGGTCCCCCTCCTGTACTCCCCGTTACTGCTGCCAGGCACACCCATCAGTACTTGCCAGAGGTACTCTGCACGAGGATCCGATTTCCTTCCCCAGGTGCGGCCACCGCTTAGCCTTCTTTGCACAAACCTCGGAAGAGCCAGGGAGAGAAACACCCTGACTGGCCAACCCTTAACCAACAGGGAAGGATCGGCAGGAGGATGGATATACCCAACCTCTGGCCAGCCCTTCAGTGGAAAGCTCTGGCAGGTTGCTTCTGCAAGGGGCTTGTAAGACTACTCCCAGCAGGGATCAAGCGGGCCCCTCCACACCAGTGGCCAACTCCGTAACAGAAACCTCATATTTACCGGCTTCCTGCCTTCGCTCATATTTTGGAACTTCCCAGGGCTCCTTGCTTTGGCCGCCCGCGTTTCCCTGGAATCACTTCCCCAGTTAAACCACCTGCATGCAGGCCTTGTCTCAGGTTCTGCTCAGGCCCAAAACAGGGCCTCTCCGCGCTGCCCAGCACGCCAGGGCCAAACTGAATGATCTGTCTCCTCTTTCCTCACTTCTGTTTTCCCTCCCGCAGCGGACAGCAGGAGTTCTGCTCTCGATCATTATTGTTGCTGGATTCAAGCAGCCAGCCACATTTCCCGGGGGGGGGGGGGGGGGACCTTCTTGTTTATCCAATAACAATTACTATTCTCAGCCATCATCTCTATCTTGAAGCCACACAAACAACAAAAGGTGCCTTCAGCAAAGAGGTATCCCATCCAGGCAGATGCTGGGTTGAGGTTGAGGGGTCAGGATGCCCTCCAAGCTTTGATCTAAGTCCATGATTCTGTCTTCCTTTTAGGACAAGCTGCAGGGGCAAGTCACCTGTGCAGCCATTTGAGGTCCTGAGTTGTGTGTGTTTAGATTTCCTGTATCATTTGATTACAAAAGCGAAGCATGCCAGTTGTCCAGGTTACATCAATACAAAATGTATAGCTTGGAAAATAAAAACACCTTCCCCATAATCCCACCCTTTTCACTCGAGGGTGGTTATTTTTCATTGCCCTGGGACCAGGACATTCTCAGCATCAGGGAATGAGGCCAGTTGGTCCCTTCAGGGACAACCAGTGCCGTTACAAAGTACCGTTTCTTCTTAGGGAGACTTCCATTCATTCCACGAGTATTTTTTGAGTATCTACTAGGTGCCAGGTACCGGGCAAGCCACTGTGAGTGAGAAGGATGAGGCCCTTGTGGCATTTTCCCTGATCTCCTCTGTGACAGGATGTCGAGCAGCTCTCTTGCCCGGGAATATTCACCCAGATGCTTCTGGCTCCCCAGGAGTCCTTGCAAGGGGCTACTGCTGTCCCACTGTGCTTCCCACATCCACAGGGAAGGGCTGTGCCAGAACCCAGGATGCAGAGCAGGGATGGGACTGCGCTGTGCTCTTCCTGTGGCTGGGCTTTTGTGGGGAGGCTCCAGCCACCTGGGGGGACCTGCCTTTCAGGCCCATCAGATCCTTCCCTCTTGCCCTGAAAGGCCCTGTCTCTGATCATCTCAGCCAGAAGTCACCCCCAACTGTAACCTGTATACACCTGAGGGTCTGCCTCATGGGTGAACATGGTGCCTTGGCAGAACTGGCAGGCTCCTCTGGTTTCCCCAATGCCCACTGAGCAGGGACCCACAGCGGAGAGATAGGGACAGCGGAAGGACAGGGAGTGGGACTGTGAAGCCAGCAGGCAGGGGCTGGAGAGGAAGGAGATCAATTTGTTGTTTTTATATGAGGGTGCCTCTGTGTGGAACTCTCTCTGTTCATGGGGTGGGTGGGGAAAGGAGGCTGGGGCATGAGTGGTGGCAGAGGGCCCAGCAGAGAACCCTCTCAGCTCAGGAGCTGGGCATGGCTTTGCGGGCAGGGTGTTCCACTGAGAACCATAGGGCTGGCATGTGTGCCAAGAAAAGGGAAGGGGCCCAAAGAGGGTGCAACACAGTGTCTTTTGTGCCAAAGCAGGACCAGGCACGATATTTATCAGCCTTTTAAAAAACATTAGCACAGCTCTCCCCCTATCCCCACTGTTTTTTGAGATAGGGTCTCACTCTGTTGCCCAGGCTGGAGTGCAGTGGTGCGATCTTGGCTCACTGCAACCTCTGCCTCCTAGGGTCAGGTGATTCTCCCACCTCAGCCTCCTGAGTAGCTGGGACTTCAGGCACCCGCCACCACGCTCGGCCAATTTTTGTATTTTTTGGTAGAGACAGGGTTTTGCCATGTTGGCCAGGATGGTCTCAAACTCCTGACCTCAAGATCCACCTGCCTCGGCCTCCCAAAGGCTGGGATTACAGGTGTGAGCCACTGCTCCATGCCGTACATTACATCTCCCTTTGTAAAACATAAAAGTCATGTCCTCTTTAACATCATGTGACATTTCAAAATAAATGTTTAAACCTCCAGCAAAGGCTGGGTGTGGTGGCTCACGCCTGTAATCCCAGCACTTCAGGAGGCCGAGGCGGGCGGATCACGAGGTCTGGAGATCGAGACCATCCTGGCTAACATGGTGAAACCCCGTCTCTACAAAAATTGAGCTGGGTGTGGTGGCGCAAATTGAGCTGGGTGTGGTGGCGCATGACTGTAATCCCAGCTGCTTGGGAGGCTGAGGCAGGAGAATGGCGTGAACCCAGGAGGTGGAGCTTGCAGTGAGCTGAAATCGCACCACTGCACTCCAGCCTGGGCGACAGAGCGAGACTCCGTCTCAAAAACAAAAAACAAAACAAAACAAAACCCTCCAGCAAAGGCCAGGCATGGTGGCTCACACCTGTATTCCCAGTACTTTTGGGAGGCTAAGGCGGGTAGATCACTTGAGGTCAGGAGTTGGAGACCAACCTGGCCAACATGGCAAAACCCTGTCTCTACTAAAAATACAAAATTTAGCCAGGCATGGTGGCGGATGCCTGTAATCCCAGCCACTTGGGAGGCTGAGACAGGAGAATTGTTTGAACCCAGGAGGTGGAGGTTGCAGTGAGCTGAGATTGCCACTGCACTCCAGCCTGGGCGACAGAGTGAGACTCTGTCTCACAAATAAATAAATAAATTGCCTTCCTTTTTAAAAAACAAAAACAAAAAACAAAAAACCACAAATAACACCCTCCAAAAAAAATCCCCCCGAAAACCCAAAAACCTCCAGCAAATTAAAACAGTGGGACAGCTCAGCACAGTGGCTCATCTGCTCTTTGGGAGGCCAAGGTGGGCAGATCACTTGAGGTCAGGAGTTCAAGACCAACCTAGCCAACATAGTGAAACCCCATCTACTAAAACTACAAAAATTACCCTGGGCTTGGTGGTGTGCGCCTGTAATCCCAGGTACTCGGGAGGCTGAGGCAGGAGAATCGCGTGAACCCGGATGGCGGAGGATGCAGTGAGCGGAGATCACGACACTGCACTCCAGCCTAGGTGACAGAGACTCCTTCTGGAAAAAATAAAAAATAGAAATAAAATAAAACAAATGGGGCAAAGTTTTGCTTTATTTAAATTACCATCCTCCTATATGTGATGTTAGGTCCCCTACCTTTGGAATCAAAGCCCTGAGAAGTTTGGGGCTGAAGTTGGCGCCTTTTCAGACAGTGTGAGGGAATGGTAGAAACAGCAGTGGCAGGATCGATTCTCTAATGGATCCATTCCCTGAGGGATGCAAGGTGATGCCTGAGGTTCTGGAAGGGGTTGCCCGCGGGTAACTCTCAGGTGTATGGGGAGGCAGCTCCATCCAGGGTCTGGATGGACGAGTTTCTCTCCCCTCTGTTCATTCCTTCAGCTCTCCCCAGGGAAGATGACCCCCTATTGCTGCTGGCTGTCCTCAGCACCCACCTCCCCACACGTGCTTTTGTCCCAAAACATTCTCTCTCCTCTTCCTTTATTTAAATTCCCAAAGCCTGTAGTTGATCTTAGCACGGTGTTCTGTCAAATGCAAGGAAAATAATTTATGCTATGGTGTAAGAGACTTACAGGTTTAACTATTCAAAGGAGCATTTGCATCTTTAAGGGAGAGTTTGTGAACTCAAACACATCTCAAACGGGTAGAATGTGCACGGGAAATCTCTTCGAAGCAGGGTCTCAGGAACTCTTCCAGTTCCACGTGTGTGGTGCCCACCGGGCCACCGCCACCCGCCTCCTGCGAGCAGGACAGGGCTCCGTTTCCCGGCGGAAAGCTCAGGCCCGGCGCTCCGGAGTCTGGGCTCCCGGGGTGGGCGGGGATACTTAGGCCCCACGCGCCCCGTAGTGGAGCGGTCCCCAAACCTGAGCCCTGGCCTCTGCCGGCCCGGAAGGAAGCCGTGGCGGAGGAGGGGGCGGCGGCGGGGTGTCCCTAGCGCGCCTCACCTGCGGGCGGGCGCGTCTCGGTCTTCCATCCTCCTAGACCGGGCCTGCTCGCGGGAAGGCGTGGATTCGCCCCAGCCCTCCCGCCCGCCGCCCACGCCCGCGCTTCCACGCAGCAGTCTCCCCAGCCCGCCGCCCCGCCGGATCGGGGCCGCCCGGTCCCCTCCAGCTCTCGCCCGCGCGGATCCCGGGACCAGCCGCCCAGCACCTCCCCCGCCGCCCCACTCGGGACGCGCCGCCGAGAGGGGCGGCGACTGGGGCCCGAGGGAGGGGCCGCCCGCCCCGCCTCCCGCCTCCCGGGCCTGGAGTCGCGTGGCCGCCCGGAGCCGCCGGGCGCCGCGCGGGAATAGCTGTGCAGCACGCGAAGCCCGGACTCGCTGGCTTCCGCTCGGCGCCGGCGGGCGAGAGGATGCTGGCGGGCCTCCCCGGGCCGGCCCGCGCTCCCGCCGGGGAGGGCCCCGCGCGCCCTAGCCGTCCGCCGCCGCCGCGGGTGCAGGGAGGGGTCCGGAAGAGCTGCGCTCGCCGTCGCTCGCGCCTGCCGCTCCCGCACGGCCCCTGCACTGCCCCGGCCCCCGAGCCTTAGCCCTAGGGCGGGCCGGCCTGGGCCGGCGCCCCGGGATCTCCAGCCCTCGTCGCCCGCCGCCTCCTTCCCGCTGCGGCCGGGCGCCGCGGATGCTTGAGGGGCAGCCCTGCGCCCTCTCCCGGTCGGATCCCGGGCCTGACGGCGAGAGATCGCGCTCCGGCCGGCCGGGCCCCAAGGCACTGGCGGGGCGGCGCGGCTCTGCGGGGAGCAGCCCTCGGGCGCGCCGATCCCTCCCGCCCCAGCCCTCGCGGGGACCGTCCCGGAGCACGCGGTGGCCGAGTTCCCGCACAGGTAAACGCAGGGGCAGGGCCAGGCTTCCGGGGGGAAGACAGCGCCCTGAGCGTGGGAAGGGGGCCGGATCCGAGCCCGAGTCTCCAAGGGCTTAGTGGAAAAAGGAAGTAAACAGAAGGAAGGCTCAGGAATCCCCAGGATGGTCCTAGTTTCTTTCCGGCACATTTTATTTCCAGCTTCTAAGGACTGGGCCTGGAGGGAATTTAGGTGAGGAAGTCAGGGACTGAGAAAGAAGAGATGACAGACAGAAACCGGGTGCCAGGGATGGAGAGGCGGCTAGGCCCTTCCACAAGCCAGGGACAGGAAATTGAGTGTCTGGCGTGGACAGGACTAAGTGTGCGTGCGGTGGGCGGTGGTGTGAGCCGGGGGTGGCAGGGAAGGCCCTGGATTGGGAGGCTCTTGCAGCAGAGATCCTTTTATGAGGGTTGGGGCGGGTCATGGGGAAACCACAAGGTAGGAGGGAAGAGGTGCTTCTACTCAGCAATGCCCTTTTCAGTTCTAGCTGATCAGTGCTCCCTGTGCCCTGGAAACCCGCTCTGCGTTCCTGCTGGAGGTGGCCGCCTCTCCGCCCCAGCCAAGAAGAGGCTCTTAGCCCTCCCCAGGTCTCAGCGAGCCCTGAGAGGTAGCCCAGTCCAGAGCGCTTCCTCTGATCCCGGTCCACTTCTCTAGGGCCAGTAGCAGACGCCAGCCAGGATGCCGAGGAACCAGGGCTTCTCCGAGCCCGAGTACTCGGCCGAGTACTCAGCCGAGTACTCCGTCAGCCTGCCCTCCGACCCTGACCGCGGGGTGGGCCGGACCCATGAAATCTCGGTCCGGAACTCGGGCTCCTGCCTGTGCCTGCCTCGCTTCATGCGGCTGACCTTCGTGCCGGAGTCCTTGGAGAACCTCTACCAGACCTACTTCAAAAGGCAGCGCCACGAGACCCTGCTGGTGCTGGTGGTCTTTGCTGCCCTCTTTGACTGCTACGTGGTGGTCATGTGTGCTGTGGTCTTCTCCAGCGAGAAGCTGGCCCCCCTCGCCGTGGCTGGAATTGGACTGGTGTTGGACATCATCCTCTTCGTGCTCTGCAAAAAGGGGCTGCTCCCGGACCGGGTCACCCGCAGAGTGGTGCCCTACCTGCTGTGGCTGCTCATAACTGCCCAGATCTTCTCTTACCTGGGCCTGAACTTCACGCGTGCCCACGCGGCCAGTGACACCGTGGGCTGGCAGGTCTTCTTCGTCTTCTCCTTCTTCATCACGCTGCCCCTCAGCCTCAGCCCCATCGTGATAATCTCCGTGGTCTCCTGTGTGGTGCACACCTTGGTCTTGGGGGTCACTGTGGCCCAGCAGCAGCAGGAGGAGCTGAAGGGGATGCAGCTGCTGCGGGAGGTGAGTCCTGCCCACTGTCCCCCTGTGGCATCCTCTCCAGCAGCACTCACCAACGTGGCACTTGTTGGAGTTGGTGTTTGCTTTGCCTTTGAGTCAAAATGTGTTCTGGGGGCCTCCAGGGCTCTAACCTCTCTCCCTAGTCCCTGCCTTTGCACCCCTGTACCATTGCCCGGAGTCTGCCTGTGCTTGGCCCCAGGGAAAGGAGGATGTCAGGGCACTGGGCCTCAGGGCCACTCTTCACCTGTGCCCAGCCTAAGCGTGTGACAGGAAGGTCCACCCAGGGCTGGTCTTGAGGCAGCATTGTCCTGGCCATTCCCTGTCAGTGACCCTGGCGAGGAGGACCTCCCATGGGAAGAGGACTCCTCGATTCCCATCTCTCCCCCAACACTGACTAGCTGTGTGGACTCAGTGCCCCTTTGTCAAATGGGGATAACATCTGCCCTGCCTGCATGACACGGTTGTTGTCAGGATCGCAGGAGATTGGGGGAAAGCACGTTAGGATACACGAAGGGCTGCACAGAGGGAAGGCGCAATTGTCCTATTTCCTGCCTCCGGGCAGCTCGGGGTGCCTGGGGAGTTCTATGAAGTAGAGAATGGCAGTCTCCCCACTGAAGGTGTGGTGTGGGCATGCAAATAGGGACAGTCATGCCGGCCACTGTGACGTAGGATCTGCTGGTCCTGGAGCGCGTGTTCTACTGGAAGGGGTGGAATTTCGGCCTCAGTTTAACTATTATTTATAGTATTGGGGTGGAATTTCAGCCTCAGCTTAACTATTATAGTATTGTGTTCCCACCAAGTGCTGGGCCCTCAGGGGCTGCAGAGGCCAGGGGACCTGAGGGATAGTAGGCAGTGTGTGTCCCTGGGGAGCCAGCAAGCCGGTGACCAGAGGCGGAGATGTCTGCATCTGGGTTTGATGCCCAGCCTGCCAGCCTTATGCCAATGATGGTCAAGAGAGGCTCCCCCACTTCCTGCCCCTGCAGTGCTCTGTCTAGTAGAGACGTCTTAACTCCCACGCCAGCTCTGTTCTGTGGTTAGCGGGGCTGGGGTAGAGTCAGCTCTGAAGCGGTGACCTTCTGGGTATCAGGAGAGGCAGGGCGTGTCCAGAATCCTTGCTGATTGATGTGAGCCTCTAGCAGCCATGGAGGTCAGTGCCTGGGCCCTGGAGACCAGGTGCTATGCAGGCCCAGGGTGGACAGACAGAATCTTCCACTCCTCTGCTAATTTCTCCAGTCATGCCTCAGCCTGCTGATTTGATGTAGAAATGGGTAGAGGATGTTAACATAGGCAGGGGCCTGGCAGGGCATCTAGTACAGACTCGCTATTTTACAGAGGAGGAAAGAGAGATGGGTGATAACTGGTTCACTGTCACCCAGCACTTTGGTGGCAGAAACAGGACGGGAGTCCAGGCATTGACTCCCAGCCCAGGGCTCATTTGTGTGTGTTCCATGGAGCACCGAGAGCTGCCTGAGAGCAGGAGCTTTGCTTCCCATCCCACCTCCTGGGGACAGTGGCTGTGTGCTGCCCTGCTGTCCGCACCCCAAATCTCTGTAGAGGGGGCTATGAGTTTCTGGTCATCAACTAGGTGGAAACACCAGTCTTGTCTCTTCAGGCCATGCATTAGCCAGTTCCAGGTTCTTTTTTTTTTTTTTTTTTTTGAGACACAGTCTCGCTCTGTCGCCAGGCTGGAGTGCAATGGCGCAATCTCAGCTCACTGCAACCTCCGCCTCCCGGGTTCAAGGTATTCTGCCTCAGCCTCCCGAGTAGCTGAGATTACAGGCATGCGCCTCCACACCTGGCTAATTTTTGTATTTTTAGTAGAGATGTGGTTTCACCATGTGGGCCAGGATAGTCTCGATCTCTTGACCTCATGATCCGCCCGCCTCAGCCTCCCAAAGTGCTGGGATTACAGACATGAGCCACTGTGCTGGGGCGTCCCAGGTTCTTTTTAAGCTTAAGATCTGAGGTCTGGGGATGACTGGTCTCTCTAGCTCCATCTCCTCAGGTGGACAAGGAGCTTATTTTGAGGCTCCTGGAGCTTCCAGGGAAAAGGACTGCAAAGACGTGGCCACAGGGCTGGGCCGGGGCCTGGGTGCCCCACCATGTGGCTGCTTGGAGATCACTTCTAAACTCATGATGGTTTTCCTTTGGGTACTGCTAAGACATAAAACCCTAAAACTTAGCAAACAGAAAAAAAAAAAAAAAAAAAAAAAAAAAGAAATCAAGAATAAAAATATTAGCATCCCAGAGGAGCCTGACCTTGGCATGGAAGCAGTGCCTGGGAGGCAGCTTTGGGAGCAGAGCAGGAGGGGCAGAGGGCTCTCAAGGTCCGATTGGGAGCCTGAGATCGAAGGAGAAGGCCCCAGCTTACAGTGGGCTGTGTTCCAGAAGCTTCTGAGTCACTGGTTGGGACTAATGTGACTTTTTAAAAGGTGCCTGGGTTCCCAGGCCCACCCACCAGAGTCTTCCTCAACTCACAGCATCCTAGCATTTGGCCTCTGAAGACGATGGCAACAGGGCTGGGCACGGTGGCTCACGCCTGTAATCCCAGAACTTTGGGAGGCTGAGGCAGGCAGATCACCTGAGGTCACGAGTTCAAGACTAGCCTGGCCAACATGGCGAAACCCCGTCTCTACTCAAAATACAAAAATTAGCCAGGAGTGATGGGGTGCACTTGTAATCCCAGCTACACAGGAGACTGAGGCAGGAGAATCACTTGAACCCAGGAAGTGGAGCTTGCAGTGAGCCGAGCTCACACCACTGTACTCCAGCCTGGGCGACAGAGCAAGACTCCGTCAAACAACAACAACAACAACAACAACAACAAACACGGGCTGCAGCAGCCTGCGTTGCTGTGGGGAGGGATACCGGGGACAGCGGTCTCCCTGAGCCGTGGAGTGAGGCGTCATTCACCTCCCCTGCTGCTGTTGCCTCCTGGGATGTGGGCCCCCTCAAGGATGGGGGGCAGGGGCTGGAGGATAGGATGCAAGAACCAGGGGGCTAGGCCCCTCCTAGTCAGGGTAGGTCCCAGAACTTTCTCCAGACCCCAGACCCCAGGCACCGCCTTTTTCCTGCCCGTGTGCTTCCCCTTGTCTTTCTCTCTCCCATCCCCTGTTGGCTCTGGCTGGCAACTCCCTCCAGGGTCGGTGGGGGATGAACGCAGTTTCCCAGTTTGAAGTAGACACCTGGATTTCTGGGGGCTTGTGAGTTTTGTGATTTTGTTGCTGCTGTCACTGGCAGCATGAAGCTTAGCCAATGTCAAAAGTCTTCCTCCTCTGCAGCCCTTATCCCTCCATGCCCATGCGCAGCTCTGTGGGGAAGGACAGAAGGTACACATGGGGCTGCGGCAGCCTGAGAGGTCGGAGGCCAGCCAGACAGCCTGTCCTGGGCTCTTCTCAGGAGGCCGGCGGGTGGGGTTCTGACAGGAAGAGCAGATGATCAGAGAGTGTGGGATGGGGTGGGGCTAGGGCCCCACCAGTGAGTTAATAAATGAATATTGCTGAGCAGCATGGGCCTTGCAGTCTGCAAGGTCAGGGGATAAGGAGGGTGAGGCCATCTGACACTCAGGCTGTGCTGGGGTGGGGAGGATGTTCTGGGAGCCACCTTGGATGAGGAGGGACCTGACCAGTGGTTCTCACGACCCATCCTCTAGCCCCTGCCTGTCCCCCATTCTTTTTTTTTTTTTGAGACGGAGTTTCGTTCTTGTTGCCCAGGCTGGAGTGCAATGTTGTGGTCTTGGCTCACTGCAACCTCCTCCTCCCGGGTTCAAGTGATTCTCCTGCCTCAGCCTCCCAAGTAGCTGGGATTACAGGCAGCTGCCACCATGCATGGCTATTTTTTTTTGTATTTTTAGTAGAGGCGGGGTTTCACCATGTTGGCCAGGCTGGTCTGGAACTGCTGACCTCAGGTAATCTGCCTGCCTTGGCCTCCCAAAATGCTGGGATTATAGGCATGTGCCACTGTCCAGAGGAGGAAACAGAGGACAAAACAGAGATGGGTGATAACTGGTTCACTGTCACCCAGCACTTTGGTGGCGGAAATAGGACAGGAGCCCAGGCATTGACTCCCAGCCCAAGGCTCATTTGTGTGTGTTCCGTGGAGCACTGAGAGCTACTCCATGGCTCCCCCATCCCAGGAGGCAACACAGGCCCAGAGCAGCCAGAAGGGAGGGCAGATGGATCAGGAGGAGCTGAAGCTGGCAGTGTTTGCCTATTTCGCTCTCCTGGCCTGAGTCCTGCCCCAGGACCTGTTACAGAATAATTTGCCCTTTACTGCTCTAAACTGCCCCTGGGCTGGGTGAGGAGGAAGGAGGGGGCTGGGCTTAGGACCAGTACCTGCAGGACCAGCAGCCAATGGGTGCGGACAACGGGGAAGGCAGCCAGGATGGTTGGGGGTGGTTGGGGGGCGTGCCTTTAGCATGTGGCAAAGTAGGGACTAGGAACTGCTGACAAATATTTTGTACCCTTATTTCAGAGCAGAAAGGCTATTTGGGAGCAAAACTCTCTCATGGAATGAAGAGCCTGTGAAGACCTTTTTCCACCAAGTAAAACATGAGGAAGCTGTGGATGTGCAGTTTCTTGCACACCTGCAAATGACACAGCAATCATTCACCCAGGGAAGGAACATTTGCTCCTAGGGGCTGGAGGGAGCTGCCATAGGGAGGGTGAGAGGAAGCTGAGGCTTCCAGAGACACCCTGTCTGCAGACAGCAGGTAGCTGTTGCATGCACCTCACCCCGTTTAATCCTGGATGTTACTGGCTCCATTTCACAGATGAGGGGACTGAGGCTCAGTGAGGTTGAGAGGAGGTAGTGGGGCTGGATTACAGGGGAGGGGTCACCGGTGGGTAAGAAAGGTGGAATGGGGGACTTCCCTGAAAGCCTCTCTTTCTCTGGAACCCAGACATCTGGGCCTCCTCCTCCTTTTCTGGCTGCCCCCAAATGTAATTTTGCTAAGCAACATGACTGAACAGTGTCAAGAGATAGCAGTCCCTAAGGTATAACAGGAGGCACCCCCTTCTCCCCATGGGAATTGGATGCAAAGTGGGGAGAAGCCCATGACGATGTTCCCTGTGGGCATGTGGCCAGGAGTACGTGAGAAAGGCAGGGGGCTGAATTGGAACAGGAGCTGGTGTGGGGTGTGGTGGGCAGGAAGCAGCAGGCCTGGGGGCTTTCAGCCTTCAGGAAGCAGGCTGCGGGGAGAGGCGTGCAGGACACAGGGCAAGAGGAGGCAAACTCAAGCCAGTCCTGGCTCTTTGGCCCTGGGTTCCTCTGCTGACCAGGGGTGGGAAAGAAGCTGTCATCTCTCCATGGAGAGTATGCAAATGGGCATCAGCGGAGGGTCCAGGGAACGCAACAATGATGACCTGCATAGAAGGGGACTGCAGGGCCATCAGATCCAACTGCAT
Source organism: Rhinopithecus bieti (assembly GCF_001698545.2). Classification (NCBI taxonomy): domain Eukaryota; kingdom Metazoa; phylum Chordata; class Mammalia; order Primates; family Cercopithecidae; genus Rhinopithecus; species Rhinopithecus bieti. The sequence continues at coordinate 1,856,784 of NW_016811019.1, read as the reverse complement.
GTGAGGAGGAATAATCAGTCATTGAACATGTAAATAACTTTGCAGAAAATCACCCCTCCATCCTTTCCCCGTCACAGCTTTCTGTGGCCTTTTCTGATCCCCATCTGTGTGTAAACAGAGCTTTCCCAGTTTGTCATCATCGTGCATATGCAATTTAGGCCCCACCTTTCACCCACATTGTTTCCCTGATATTTTGCTGTGAACATTGGACTCCTCGTGTTTATTATTTTAAATCAGCGCTTTATAGTCAGCGGGTATTTCTAGAGAGGAAACGGAAGCCCAGGGCTGGGCCAGGGGTGGGTGACTGGGTAGTTTTATACCCACATGCAGGCATGCACACACACACATGCACGCGCACACACACACACGCGCACGCATGCTCACTCCTGGGCTTGATCTGCCCAACCTTCTGGGTAAACCCTCTGAGAAATGGAATGACTGGGATGTCAGGGTTATTCACATTCTGTAGTTTCTTCATAAACAAACAGCAAATCCCACGAGGGTGGTCCAACGCTGGATTAATATTCCAGCACCGCTGTCTGCCCCCAGCTGCCCCCGCCACCAAATTATACATTCTTTTGTTTTTTCTTTTTTTCTTTTCTTTCTTCTTCCTTGTTTTTTTCATTTTCCCAAATAGAGACAGGGTTTCACCATGTTGCCCAGGCTGGGCTTGAACTCCTGAGCTCAGGCGGTTCACCCACCTCCGCCTCCTAAAGTGCTGGATTACAGGTGTGAGCCACTGTGCCCAGCCATCACCAAATTACACATTCTTGATGATAGATTCCATGGGTGTGTGCTCTCACCAACACTGAGACTCAGAGACACATCATGCGTAGGTCGAGGCCCATGAGCAGGGACAGAGAGGAGGTGGCTGTGTTTACTGAGCTCTTGCTGTGTTACAGTTTAGTGCCTTCTGGCAAGAGGCAAATATTATTTCCATTTTACAGATCAGGAAACTGAAATGTGTGACGACTGAAATGACTTGTCCAGGGCCACATAGCTAGTAAGCGGTACAGCAGGATTGGAACCCAGGTCAGTAGGATTTTGGAGTTCCTTCTCATTGGAGTCATAAAAGAACCCCTTAGGCGGTGACCAGTAGCTCATGCCTGGAATCCCAGCACTTTGGGAGGCTGAGGCAGGAATATCATTTGAGGCCAGGAGTTCAAGACCAGCCTGGGCAACATAATGAGATCCCATCTTCACACATACACACACACACACACACATACCCCCAAAAAATTCAGCTGGGCTTCGTGGTGTGTGTGTGTGTGTGTGTGTTTTGAGTCTGTCACCCAGGCTGGAGTGCAATGGCGCAATCTTGGCTCACTGCAACCTCCACCTCCTGGGTTCAAGTGATTCTCCTACCTCAGCCTCCTGAGTGGCTGGGATTTCAGGTGCCTGCCACCATGCCTGGCTAATTTTTTTGTATTTTTAGTAGACACAGGGTTTCGCCACAGCAGCCAGGCTGGTCTCGAACTCCTGACCTCAGGTATCTGCCCGCCTCGGCCTACCAGAGTGCTGGGATTACAGGCATGAACCACTGCACCCAGCCTGGTGGTGTGTGTCTTGTACAGGAGGCCGGAGAGGAGGATGGCTTGAGCCCAGGGGTTTGAAGTTACAATGAACTCTGATCACATCACCCCACTGCAGACTGGGGAACAATGAGACCCCATCTCAAAAAGAAGAACCCCTTAGATCTTCCATCAGAGCCTGTTGAGATAGTTCCAACGGGGTTAGGGTTTTGGTTTCTCAACTCACAAGCATTAGAAAGAGCAGTCTGGGGGATGAGGAGGTGTTTATGGGGGCATCTTCAAGGAGCAGAGATGTCTGGGGTGTTGAGTGTTGCAACCAACAGCCCTCGTGCACCTTCTGTGGCTGTGGGAGGTATTGTTACATTATAGGACAGTGTAGTAACTGATGCGCATAATGGTGACCAACTCATCAAGAAAATATTAAGGCCAGGTGCAGTGGTTCACACCTGTAATCCTAGCACTTTGGGAGGCCAAGGTGGGCAGATCACAAGGTCAAGAGATTGAGACCATCCTGGCCAACATGGTGAAACCCTGTCTCTACTAAAATACAAAAAATCAGCTGGGCATGGTGGTGCATGCCTGTAGTCCCAGCTACTTAGGAGGCTGAGGCAGGAGAATATCTTGAACCCGGGAGGCAGAGATTGCAGTGAGCTAAGATTGTGCCACTGCCCTCCAGCCTGGTGACAGAGCGAGACTCTGTCTCACAAAGAAAAAAAAAAAAAGAGAGAGAAAGAAAATATTAAATTACATTTAGTATAAAGTGCAGTGTAGTATCTAAAAACATTTTCCTCGGGAATGGATAACACAAGTTTGAACAAATAAGCATTATATTTGGAAATCCAGTCATGTGGGATGACTCATTACTCGGTGTTACTGAATAGATGTCCATTTCTTCACCATGTGTTTTAGTTATCCACTGCTGTGTAACAAACAGCCTGGAAACTTAGGGGCTTAAAAGAGTAACAGTTTAAACCTGGGCAACATGGAAAATTCTGTCTCTACAAAAAGTACAAAAATCAGCCAGGCATGGTGGCATATGCCAGTAGTCTCAGCTACTCAGAAGGCTGAGGTGGGAGGATCATGAGCCCAGGAGGCTGCCATGAGCCATGATCGTGCCACTGCACTCCAGCCTGGGCGACAGAGCAAGACTGGTCTCAAAAAAAAAAAAAAAAAAAAGAATGACAGTTTATTGTTTCTCATGATCCTGTGGGTTGACTGTTCAGCTGGGTGGTTTTTGTGCTTCACGTGGCATGGGCTGGGGTCACTCATTTGTCCACCTGCACTGTTTCATTCATCTGTGGCATTCAGTTGCCACCTATGCTGGCATGTTCTAAGAAGCCTTTACCCACATGTCTGGAGCCTCAGAGCTCTTCCTCCTGACCTCTCCATGTGGCTAGCTTGGGCTTCCTCACAGCATGGTGGTCTCAGAAAGTGGAAGCTATCAGAGTTTTTTAAGGTTAGGCTCACCACTATCAGCTACAAGAGGTCAAGGCTAACTCAGATGCAAGAGGAAATTGATTCTGTCTTTTGATGTTTGAGTGGCGTGTGTAAGAGAGGGAATGAATTGATCGCAGCTGTCTTTTGAGGCTGTCTGAGAAACCAGGAGGCACATGGGGGATGCTAGGAAGACGGAGCTAATTAAAGCCATGAAATTGGGTAGGGTCCAAAATACTCTGTGACCATAGAATGCTTCAAAAGTTAGAAATGTGGCCCAGAGCCCAGTGTTGTTTAACTTCATTAAGATATTGATTCTCTGTAGGATCCAATACATCATTTCTAAGATTTTTAGAAAGTTTCAGAAACGGCATTGTACAGAGAGAAATGATGGCTCAGAATTCATCTGTATAGACTTTGCTTTGCCTTGTTTGGGTGAGAAGTCATTCTCTTACTTCCTCAAGCACGCAGTGGCCCCTGTGTTCAGGACACTGCCCTAGGTGACAGGATGTGTGGCTTAATCATGGACCCCAGCACCAATCCTGCCCCTTTCTCTCTTCAGCTTAGGTTGGCAGCTTGGCTCTGATGCTTATATTCCTTTTCCAGGAGGTGGAGATTTGCATGTGCACAAGCTTCAGAAACACCAGATAGGATTGGGTTTGCATTTAGGGGGATCATCTTGGTGGACCTGAATGAAGCCGATGCGGTGCAGGAGGCTGGTGAGGGAGTCCAGGCGTGGCACCATGCCACCCACCAGGACGGAAGTAGGGGATGGAGAAGATGAGTTTGGTTTGAGGTGCCCATGGGACATCTCAAGTGGAACTTGTCAGATTGTTCAGTGGAAAGTTAACACCTTCTGTATATCAGACTTTGTACTCAAGATCTGGAGAAGAAAAATCTAGAGTTGCAGATTTGAGAATCATCAGCATTTAAGTGGCACCTAAAACTGTAGGGAGGCTGAGGGGGTGCCTGGGGAGAGTGTGTAGAATCAAAAGGGAAGGGGGCTTAGAACCCAACACACAATGTGTGTGTAGGGGGGGTCCTCAGTATGGGACATCCATAACCCGCCCCTGCTTCCTGCCTGGACCCATGATTGTCCCAGGTAGCCTGTGCTGGGTAGATCGGCCATTAGGAAGCAGGAAGCAGTGTCTGTCTGATGGTGTTTTGCACAATTGATGTTCTTGCATTGGGGAGACTTAAGCCTAGCCAAGGTGGGGCCATGGTGCCAGGTGAGGGACTGTTTCCCACAGTTCCACCTGGCAAACAAGGGCACGGGAATGTGACTGTGTTACGTGGTCGGGGAGGGGTGGATAATGTGTATAGAGACACCTTAAACTACAAAGCACTGTGCAGATGCTAGTTATTTCTTTATTACATTTAATCTTGGCAGACCATCTCTGATCTTTGAACTATGAGTGAATCAGACCAAGTTTCTTCATTATCCTTTTTTCATCTCTTTTCTGTGTAATCAACTAACTCTTTTTCCTTATTGTGAAGGGATTATTGTTAAGAATATTTCAAATTATAAAATGCTGAGTAATATTGCAGAATATTGTACTATTCCTTTTCTGTAGGGCATTTGTCTACTTTTTTTTTTTTTTTTTTTTAGAAGGAGTTTCGCTCTTGTTGCCTAGGCTGGAGTGCAATGGTGCAATCTCAGCTCACCACAACCTCTGCCTCCCAGGTTCAAGTGATTCTCCTGCCTCAGCCTTCCCAAGTAGCTGGGGTTACAGGCATGTGCCACCATGCCCAGCTAATTTTTGTATTTTTGGTAGAGACGGGGTTTCTCCATGTTGGCCAGGCTGGTCTCGAACTCCCGACCTTAGGTGATCTGCCCACCTCAGCCTTCCAAAGTGCTGGGATTACAGGTGTGAGCCACCACACTCGGCTCATTTGTCTACTCTTAATTTTTTTATTTTTATTTTTTCTTGAGAAAGAGTCTCATTCTGTTGCCCCGAATGAGAGTGCAGTGGCACAATATCAGCTTACTGCAACCCCCGCCTCCTGGGCTCCAGTGATTCTCCTGCCTTAGCCTCCCAAGTAGCTGAGATTATAGGTGCTCACCACCACGCCCGGCTAATTTTTGTATTTTTGTAGCGATGGGGTTTCGCGATGTTGGCCAAGCTGGTCTCTAACTCCTGAACTCAAGTAATCTGCCCACCTCGGCCTCCCAAAGTGCTGGGATTACAGACATGAGCCACCGTGCCCGGTCTTGTCTACTCTTAATTTATTGATTTTATTTATATGTCACTTGTATTTTATTGACTTGCTATTGTTGTTCCAGCAGGCGCATCCCCTCTCTCCTTTCCCCGTCCTGGCCATTTTCTGTCTGATGTTTCTTTCTTCTTCTGAGTAGGTTTTCAGTCCTTTCTTCCAGGAAATTCCTCTTTGTGGTTCCTAAGGAATTCACTTTGATTAGAAATGAAACTGTTTCTTTCCTTTTCCCCCTCCTCTCCTCAACAGCACTTTCCTTCTTGTAAACAGTAAAGGACTTGTTTCAGAATAAATCTACCCCTCTCTTGAGCTCCATTCAAAACCCCAGCATAAGTGACTGGACTTGAACTTTTGCAAGATTTCCATGGCTGGGGTTTGCTGTTCACATGTCACATCAGGACTGGTCTCCAGGAAGTGTAGTTTGGTGTCGGCTGTTAGATTTGGTAGTGGAAGGCTGCAACAGCTGCCTGTCCAGCTCTTGGTGGGCTCCTGGACTGCCCTTGAGGGCAGTTTCTCACCCAAGGGGACCAGGCCCTGAGGAATTTATCTCCATGAACCTGAATCTTTTCATTTTTATTTTTATTTTTTTGAGATGGAGTTTTGCTCTCGAGTGCACTGGTGCGATCCTGGCTCACTGTAACCTTCACCTCCTGGGTTTAAGTGATTCTCCTGCCTCAGCCTTCCAAGTAGCTGAGATTACAGGCGCATGCCACCATGGCTGGCTAACTTTTTGCATTTTTAGTAGAGATGGGGTTTCACCACGTTGGCCAGGCTGGTCTCAAACTTCTGACTGTAAGTGATCCACCTGCTTCGGCCTCCCAAACTGCTGAGATTATAGGCGTGAGCCACCACACCCAGTCTTGAACCTGATTCTGATAAGACAGATTGCTCAAGACCTGGTCACCAACCTGATCATGGCAGGCAGACCTTCCCACCTTCTCTGGAAGGCAGCGGGGTGGGAGCGGGGAGTGGTAATACCATGTGTGTCAGTTGGTACATATTTGCTGCCAATTCCTAAGAAACCAAATCAGTAATTTCCTGAAGGGGAATCTGAGCAAAGCGCATGCCATGGTGCTGAGAGGGTTGTTCATCCTCCCACGTGGGGCTGGGGGCCGACCCACTGCCCACAGGCACATTTTCTACTGCACACAACCCTGTCAGCTGGAGACAGCCCGAGGAGTGGCACACAGCCTCACCCTTCAGCACCTTTTTGCTCTCCTCCTGCCTGTGCTTACAGTTTACCTTTCATTGGTGCAGCAGTGAGCACTCTGAAACACACATTCCCCCTGTAATTGGGCTTGTAGTTGTTAATATCATATTGCCCGTCTCCAGGGACAAATTTGGGATATTCACTCTTTATTTCAGTGAAGAGCCCAATCTAGGGTGGTTCTTTTTTTTTTTTTTTTGAAAGAATCTCACTCTCTCATCCAGGCTGGAGTGCAGTAGCACAATCTCAGCTCACTGAAACCTCCATCTCCTGAGCTCAAGAGATTCTCCAGCTTCAGCCTCCTGAGTAGCTGGGATTACAGGTGTGCACCACCACGACTGGCTAGTTTTTGTAGTTTTAGTAGAGATGGGGTTGCACCATGTTGGCCAGGCTGGTCTCGAACACCTGACCTCTGGTGATTCGCCCACCTCAGCCTCCCAAAGTGCTGGGATTACAGGTGGCATTTCCTATCCCTTCCATTGTGTCTCAGACCTGCTGGCCTCTACAATTACAGCTTAGTGAAGGGACCCTGTGAGTCTTGGTCGACCCTCACCCCGGGTGACTTTCTGCTTTGGACTCTGGGTCAAAGCACTGGCGTCATAGTCATTCGACTTGAATCACCAGGAGCTCCCCCACTTACCAGCTGTGAGATCTGGGGTAAGTTATTTAGTCTGTCTACCTGGTTTCTCCCTCTGCAAAATGGGTGTGATAATAATATCTTTTTCACTGGGATAGGCAGCAAGCACTAGAAATGGTTGTTGCTCTGGCTGTCACTGTCATTGTTATGATTATTGGCTTTGATAAGGAATTTTAGAAAAGCCTGGCCCAACCGCAAGGGAGGAAAGAGCAGCCCCAGGCTCCTTCCAGGATGTCTCAACGGTGCTTGGTGGCTTCAAGCCCTGCCCTTGCCTCCCTGGTTGGGGCGGCCCTGACATCCCTCCCTGCTTGGCCCTACCACCCTATCATTGTTTCCCAACCCCTGACTGGGGTGTCGGACCCTCAGCCCCTGTTTAATAAATACCCATATTCAACTTTCCTAGACAATTTTTGTCTTAAAAAATGCAAAACCACACTTTACAATTATTCACCATTTCCCCACAGTAACTAAGAAAAAGCAGACTGTACCTTCCCATCTCTCTGTAGTGATCATGGCTTTGCTTGCTGGACAGGGCTTTGGTTAGTAACTGTAATAATCAGCGAAAAAGCAAAAACAACACGATAGAGGAATGGCTTATGGGAGGCAAAAGAGAAGAAGCTGGCCAGGCGCATTGGCTCCCATCTGTAATCCTAACACTTTGGGAGGTTGAGGCAGGCGGATTACCTGAGGTCAGGAGTTCAAGACCAGCTTGGTCAACATGATACAACCCCATCTCTACTAAAAATATAAAAATAGCTGGATGTGGTGGTGGGCGCCTATAGTCCTAGCTACTAGGGAGGCTGAGGCAGGAGAATCACTTGAACCCAGGAGGCAGAGGTTGCAGAGAGCTGAGATTGCGCTGCTGCACTCCAGCCTGGGCGATAGAGATGCTGCCTAAAAAAAAAGAGAGAGAGAAGAAACTTACAAGCTGGGTCACCATTTTTTTGGTTACCTTCTAAATGTTGGAGAGAATGTGCTTTTCACAGGAAGTTCTCCACAGAGACAAAGAATAGTGTACTTTTTTCTTTTTTCTTTCTTTTTTTTTTTTTTGAGATGGAATTTCACTCTGTCGCCCAGGCTGGAGTGCAGGGGCACAATCTTGGTTCACTGCAGCCTCTGCCTCCCTGGTTCACGTGATTCTCCTGCCTCAGTTGTGGGGACTACAGGCATATGCCACCATGCCCGGCAAATTTTTGTATTTTTGGTAGAGATGGGGTTTCACCATGTTGATCAGGCTGGTCTCAAACTCCTGATCTCAAGTTATCTGCCCGTTTGGGCCTTCCAAAGTGTGGGATTACAGACGTGAGCCACCACACCTGGTTAGAATAGTGGAATATTGTACTTCTGATTCAAATTTCCCTTCCTTCCTTCCTTCCTTCCTTCCTTCCTTCCTTCCTTCCTTCCTTCCTTCCTTCCTTCCTCCTCCCTCCCTCCCTCCCTTTCTCTCTTTCTTTCTCTCTTTTTTTCTCCCTTTCTGCCTTTCTCCCTCTCTCTCCCTCCCTTCCTTCCTTCTTTTTGCATTTAGGCAATGGCCTTTCACTTAACATCTTTTCTCTTTATGCTCCGTTTTTGGGAGGAATGAGTGAAGAGTTGGTTGTGGGTGGGAGACATGGTGAAGAAGGCCTCTGGCGTGACTGTAGTGGAGGAAAGCCAGGTGTGTCCTTCCATTCATCAGATTGTGTGAGCTGCATGGAGCTCATTTCCTTTCGTATTGAGAACCTGGGGTTAGGATGTCCCTGTAGCCCTACATGGCCTCACTTTTTTCCCCTAAGCTTTAGAATCTTTCTCCTCACCAGGGATAGTGATGCACAACTCCTGAGGCTTGGAGTTGCATTGAGGGGAGAAAGGGATTGTGGTGCTTCCTGTTCAGCTGGCGCGCTGTCCTGGAGCCCTGCTGTGGTGCCCCCGCAGGCTCGCACCCCTGCTCCCACTCCTCCCCACCCCTCACCCACTTTCCTTCACGATGGCCTAATGGGACTAGTTACAAATAATATTTGCATGGATCTTTGAAGCGCTTTTTATCCCATTATGTCACTTAGTTCTCACACCCACTCTGTGAGGTGGATATTCTTGTCACTGGCATTTTATAGAAGAGAAAGTGGAGGAGGAACAGTGAGGGTGAAGAAGGCGCCCAGCCTCCCACCAGGAAGCGCAGAGCCGGCTGGTCTCAGGGCCAAGTCTTCCAGATCCAAATGCAGTCAGAAGTCATCTTCTCTGAGGAGATCGAGACAGGTGGTTGTGGTAGTGGTTACACGACTGTGTGTCAGAACATAGAACTGTACACCAAAAAAGGGAATTGTATTGTACGTGAGAAAAGGCAATAACAACAAAAGATAGATGGTGGAGAGCACAGATGGTCCAAAGATGGCTTCAGCGTACAGTTGACCCTTGAACCACGCAGGCGTTAGGGGTGCTGCCCCCCACACAGTCAACGTCCGGGTATAACTTTTTTTTTTTTTTGGAGATGGAGTCTCTCTCTATCACCCAGACTGGAGTGCAGTGGCGCCATCTTGGCTCACTGCAACTTCCTCCTCCCGGGTTGAAGCGATTCTCCTGCTTCAGCCTCCTGAGTAGCTGGGACTATAGCCGCCCACACCACACCCAGCTAATTTTTATGGTGTGATCACAGCTCACTGCAGCCTCAACCTCTTGGGTTCAAGCGATCCTCCTGCCTCAGTCTCCCAAGTACTTGGGACCACAAGTATGTGCCACAACACCCGGCTAATTTTTTGTGTTTTTAGTAGAGATGGGGTTTCACCAACTTGGCCAGGCTGGTCTCGAACTCCTGACCTCAGGTGATCCACCCATGTCGGCCTCCCAAAGTGCTGGGATTACAGGCATGAGCCACCACACCCGGCTGGGAAAATATATTGACTATTCATTAAGTGGAAGTGGATCATCAAAAGGTCTTCATCTGCATCTTCACGTTGAGTAGCTGAGGAGGAGGAGAAAGAGAACGGGTTGGTCTTGCTGTCTCAGGGGTTGCCGAGGTGAACGAAAATCTGCAAGTGGACCTGTGCAGTTCAAACCCTGCTGTTCAAGGGCCAACTGTGGTGTGGTAAGAGCTATGGTACCTTAACAGACTCTCCGCGAGGCTGGGAGAAGTTGACTTGGATGGGGCACCATGGAACATTTTGGGATGATGGCAGTCTTTCGTATCTTGACTGGGGATGTAGTCACATAGTTGTACATATTTATCCATACTCATCTAAATATACACTTAAGGCTGGGCGAGGTGGCTCAGGTCTATAATCTCAACACTTTGGGAGGCCACAGTGGGAGGATCGCTTGAGCCTAGGAATTCGAGACCAGACTGGGCAAAATAGTGAGACGTCATCTTTACACAGAATTAAAACATTAGCCAGGCATGGTGGCACACACTTGTGGTCCCAGGCACTCGGAAGACTGAGGCAGGAGGATCGCTTGATCCCAGGAGGTTGAGGCTGCAGTGAGCCGTGATCGCAACACTGCACTCCAGCCTGGGTGACAGAATGAGACCCTGTCTCAAAGAAAAAAAAAAAAACCACCCAAATATACACACACACACTCACACAGTTAAATGTGTGCCATCTACTAAAATTCAGTAGATTTTATAAAAAGTCAGTAAAATACAGGGATCACAAAAATTAGGCATACATATATACATTTATATGTATTTTAAATAGCTTGTTTTAATTGAAAACATTTAGCTGTATGGTCATTCGCCAATCTTTCGTTGAAGGGAAAGTTCTTTCCTTTTTATATAGGTACTCTAGTTGGTATTCCTTATGGCCTTCTTTCTTCTTCTTCCTCCTCCTCCTCCTCCTCCTCCTCCTCCTCCTTCTTTCTTCTTCTTCTTCTTTTTTTTTTAAAGATGGGGTCTTGCTATGTTGCCCAGGTTGGGCTTGAACTCCTGGGTTCAAGCGATCCTCCCACCTTGACCTCCTGAGTAGCTGGGAGGACAGGCATGAGCCACCAACCCCTCCTATGGCCTTCTTTTGCAGCTGGGATGTGTTGTGTGTAATTTCCAGTTTCCTTAAAGTGGAGTAAGAATTAAAAGTCACTTAGAAGGAACCTAGGTACAGAATCCCCTAGATTTTATTACTTTTTTCTTTTTGGCCAAATTTTTATTGTCTTGCCTACCTTGGATTCAACAGCAATTTCTTTTAGCTACTCATATTTATCAAAAATTTCCAAAATACTCACTTTACTTTTCTTAGAAACAACGAGCTTTCTTTCACATCCATATTTTATCTGTTTAGGTTATATTTAATTAAGTTATGTAAATATAATACCAAAAAACAACTGGCATAAATAGGTTTGGGACTAAACATAACTGATTCTTGGAAAATACTCTGAAAATTGGAGCAGAAATAAATGCATGGGCTTCCTAGACAGGAGCTTGCCTGCTGCGCGTATAATGTCAGTCGATTTCTGGAGGGACTGGACTGTCTTGGTGGATCCGGTGTCTTGGCTCTGGGGGCTCCAGTGCTATCCTGTGCCCCTGCCCCTTCCTACTCAGCTCTGACCTGCTCCCTCCTTGCTTCCATTCCTGGTTCTTTTCTTTTCTTTTTTGAGACGGAGTCTCTTGTCGCCCAGGCTGGAGTGCAATGGCATGATCTCGGCTCACTGCAACCTCTGCCTCCTGAGTTCAAGCGATTCTCCTGCCTCAGCGTCTCAATTAGCTGGGATTACAGGTGCCCGCCACCACGCCCAGCTGATTTTTGTACTTTTAGTAGAGATGGAGTTTCATCATGTTGGCCAAGCTGGTCTTGAACTCCTGACCTCAGGTGATCCACCCGCCTCAGCCTCCCAAAGTGCTGGGATTACATGCATGAGCTACCGTGCCCGGCCCTTTCCTGGTTCTAATTTGTCCACAGGAAGTAATGCACATCTACTTCTTGTTTTCTTTTTTTTTTTTTTTTTGAGATGGAGTCTCGTTCTGTTGCCCAGGCTGGAGTGCAGTGGCGCAATCTCGGCTCACTGCAAGCTCCGCCTCCTGGGTTCACGCCATTCTCCTGCCTCAGGCCCCCCCGAGTAGCTGGGACTACAGGCGCATGCCGCCACGCCCGGCTAATGTTTTGTATTTTCAGTAGAGACGGGGTTTCACCGTGTTAGCCAGGATGGTCTCGATCTCCTGACCTCGTGATCCGCCCACCTCGGNTTTTTTGAGATGGAGTCTCGTTCTGTTGCCCAGGCTGGAGTGCAGTGGCGCAATCTCGGCTCACTGCAAGCTCCGCCTCCTGGGTTCACGCCATTCTCCTGCCTCAGGCCCCCCCGAGTAGCTGGGACTACAGGCGCATGCCGCCACGCCCGGCTAATGTTTTGTATTTTCAGTAGAGACGGGGTTTCACCGTGTTAGCCAGGATGGTCTCGATCTCCTGACCTCGTGATCCGCCCACCTCGGCCTCCCACAGTGCTGGGATTACAGGCTTGAGCCACCGCGCCCGGCCCTACTTCTTGTTTTCTACACAGCAGCCCTTTCAGTGTTTGAATTCAGCTATCTTGCTCTCCCTGGATCTCGTCTTCAGCTGCCCATCTCCCTTTTTCAAGAAGTCCTCAGGTGATATGGTTTCCAGACCTTACATGGTCCTGGGCACTTTCTCTAGCTGTAGACTAAAGCGCATTTCTCAGGACTGCCTTCTCCTGTTTGCCCAGCCTGCTCACAGAACCTCGTCCATGCTACCTGGCTATGGGACACAAACACTGGAGGTAGAAATTCTGTAGCTATACATTTAAGACGGGGGGATGGCCTCCATTCCTGGGAAGTTTATATGTCAGGCCTTAATGAAAGAGCTATTATCTACATAAACATTTAAGTTTTCTTTGATTTTTTATTTAATTAATTAATTAATTTAATTTTTTTTTTTTTTGAGACAGAGTCTGGCTGTTTTGCCCAGGCTGGAGTGCAGTGGCATGATCTTGGCTCACTACAACCTCCGCCTCCTGGGTTCAAGTGATTCTCCTGCCTCAGCCTCCCAAGTAGCTGGGATTACAGGCGCCTGCCACCATGCCCGGCTAACTTGTGTATTTTTAATAGAGACAGGATTTTGCCATGTTGACCAGGCTGGTCTCGAACGCCCAACCTCAGGTCATCCATCCACCTCAGCCTCCCAAAGTGCTGGGATTACAGGCGTGAACCACCATGCCCAGCCTTAAGTTATTGGTAATATAGAGAAACTCAGTGCTCTCTGGATGCCAGGACAGCTCTACAGAGACTGTGGAATGTTTCCCTGCCTGGCAGGATGTGTTGTTTAGGGGAGTGAGGCAGGAGAGGCCTTCATGCTGGACCATGCAGCCAGAACTGCTTCTCAGCCCTGGAGGGTGTGTTAGTCTCCCTGGGCTGCCTGCTGACCACGCCACGTCCCTCTGCAGCCTGCACACCCTTATGCCATCTCCCTTCCCCCTTGCTTCTCTGTCTTCCTGCCAGATCAGCCAAGATCAGCACGATTATCAAGTTCGTCAGAGTCTGACACATCCACTTCTTTGTCCACAGTCCACTTTTCTTACTGAGATGCTGTATGTGTCATTGGTTTCTTAAAGAATATGTAATTTTACTTGTATGCCTGTTTATTTTCCATCTATCTACTTACTTGGTTTTTCACTCTGCCAAACATATGTGGGTCCGGACACAGGTTTGCACACGTTGCTGGGTGCTGGGGATACACAGACAGGTAACCCAGGGTCCCTGTCTGCAAGGGAAGCTCTGCTCAGTCTATTTACTTATTTACTTTCTTTTTTTCTTTTTCTGTTTTTTTTTTGTTTGTTTGTTTGTTTTGTTTTGTTTTGTTTTGAGACAGAGTCTCGCTCTGTCGCCCAGGCTGGAGTGCAATGGCGCCATCTCGGCTCACTGTAAGCTCCGCCTCCCGGGTTCACGCCATTCTCCTGCCTCAGCCTCCCGACTAGCTGGGACTACAGGCGCATGCCACCACGCCCAGCAAATGTTTTGTGTTTTTAGTAGAGACGGGGTTTCACCATGTTAGCCAGGATGATTTCAATCTGCTGACCTCGTGACTCGCCCGCCTTGGCCTCCCAAAGTGCTGGGATTACAGACGTGAGCCACCGCGCCCGGCCTATTTACTTTCTTTAAAAAAGAGAGTTTATTATTATCTGGATATGGGCCTGGTACAGAGCAGTCACTCCATAACTATTTGTTGAATGTTGATGCATGAATTGTTATTAGGTTCAACTGCATGGAATTGCTGATATCCAATCACTTGCAACTTGTAAAAAAAAAATGGCAACTTAGGCCAGGCGCGGTGACTCATGCCTGTAATTGCAGTGCTTTGGGAAGCCAAGGTGAGCAGATCACTTGTGGTCAGGCATTCGAGACCAGCCTGGCCAACATGGTGAAACCCTGTCTCTACTAAAATACAAAAATTAGCTAGGGGTGGTGGTGCACACCTATAATCCCAGCTACTTGGGAGACTGAGATAGGAGAATTGCTTGAACCCGGGAGGTGGAGGTTGCAGTGAGTCGAGATTTCGCCACTGTACTCCAGCTTGGGTGATAGAGCAAGACTCCGTCTCAAAAAAAAAAAAGGCAACTTCATTTCATATGGTTCAATATAACATAAAAGTAACAAATGTATTCACTATGGAAAGCCTGAAAAATACTACATAGTATTGAAAAATATTATCCATAATATTATTTCTGAAGGATAACTGCTGTTAACATTGAGCTCTCTCTTAAAGATAGATATGAATATCAATTTTCTCCTATATTATGAAGCACTATTGTAAGAAAATAATTCAGCCTAGATAGGAGTACAAAGAATAAAAGGGAAAGTCCTCCTTCCTTCCCTTGCTCCCCTTCCCGTAGGTACCCATTGCCAAATGTTTGATGTGGATACTTCCAGAGATCTTTCTGTGAATTACATATTTATGTGACTCTATGCACATTTAGGATGGTTAGATTCTTTATATAAGCTTATGCAAATCGGGGAAGCAAAGCTCTACACACCCCTCTATGGTAACTGTAGTTTGCTATAGAGGGGATGAGATGCTTCTGCCGTCTGCAGCCTTGCCTCCTTCAGCCAGGTGGCGCCACTCGAGGTCCACACTGGTGGCCTCCTTGAGGAGCCGCAGCTACCCCTCGAGCTGAGGAATAGTCATGGCTGGTCTAGCAAGCTGCTTCTGCTTGCTTCCATCTGCAACAGCAGGAAGGCATCTTTCAAGGGCCTATTGGGCAGGAAACCCAGGGACAGTTTGGCCTGGCAGGCTGGTGGCAGAGGTGGCTGGGGTGACAGCATCATTCCAGCCGAGAGTGAGATCCTGCTCTTAGATGGGACATGGGCTCTGGTCCCAAGAGAATGGTTTGTTTATTGGGATTGAGGAAGGCATCAAAATCAATACAGCCATCACCTCACAGGGCAGAAGAGCGGATGGCGGTTTGGGGAGAAGGAGGCGGTGTGCCAGCAGGAGGGAAGCCTGGCCCAGAGTTGGATGCCTGGGGCCCTGGGCAGTGCAGCTGACCTCCCTGGGCCTCTGTGGGAGGGTGTGGGGCTCCACAGTCTCCACGCCCCACCGAGGGCGTGTTCTGATACAGTGTCCTGACTCCCATCCCATAGACAGCAGGTCCACTCCCTTCCTTTCTTCTAGGTGCTGACATTCTTTGCGTTTCCTGTTTTTTCTGTTTCATAGTCGTTTTGTCAGCAAATAGGAGTTGAGTTCAAATTCTGCCCATCTGTGGGTGCTGGGGTCTCAGGTAGACCATTTAATCTCACTGAGCTGTGGTTTCCCCCTCTGTAAGTGGGCAGGATGGAGGGACAGGGACATGGTGAGTGACAGCCAGACTCGGGGCCAGTTCTCTGGGCATCCGTGGCTGGATCTGCCGCGAAGCAGCTCTGTGATCTCGAGTTGCATAAGTAGAACTCTTAGAATAGTGCCTGCCGCATACGTTTGCTGTGACAGTGATGGCGATGCCAGCTCCCCCAGGGTTGTGGGAGGAATACACGAGGCAGCGGATGAAAGCACTTTGTAAGCCACAAAGCCTCGTCCAGATGCAAGTGTTATTATTATTTTAGGTTTGTCTCTAACTATGTAAAGCCAAAACCCATACCTCTATTGGGAGGTGCCAAGTTGCATGGTGCTTGAGTGGAATTTACAAATAGTAATGAGTAGGGGTTCATCCCTAAGGGGATCTGGTTTTTCCTGCTGCTCCCTCTCCTCCTCCATCCACTGGGGGATGGCCCTGGAGAGCCTGAGCCAGGAGACATTCCGAGCTTTCCAGAGAAGAGGACTCCCAGGCCCAGAGAGGGAAGTGACTGGCCTGAGGTTACACAGAGAATGGGGCAGAGCCTCGGTCTGTGACCTCCGTCTCCTGGGTCCCAATCCGGCGCTCTTCCAGCCTCTCCCAGAGAGAGCTGATGGCCACCGAGACTCCAGCTTGTGTGCTGGGGCAGGAACCTGTGACAGGTGCAGGAAATAGAAAGGAGACGGGAAACCCAAAGAGACTTTCCTGTGGACATTGCCAGGGTCTGTTCTTAGCGCCCTGTGGCTCTGCTTAGGGAGCAGAGGTAGAGATAGGTGAGCTGGGAAAAGGGCATGGGTGGGAGGGGTAGGTGGACGCTGGAAGCCAGTGACACCGTGATTCGGGATGACAAGGGGCATGAGGGGACAGTGGAGTGTGTGGAGGCTGTTGAGTGTGTGGTTGTGTGGCGAGGACAAGGAGAATGGTGGTGGAGCTGGAGGGAGGGCAGGTGACCTGCCGTGGCCGTGCTTGGCGTCTGTGCCGGAGTTCTCTGATGGTGAAAGGGTTTCCAATGTGAACTGGGGCCATCCCCAGGCTGCAGACCTCCCACTGCTGAGCTGCTGTTGGTTGCGTGGTAAATTTTGCTTTTGTTCTCCCAGTCTTAGGAATTCTGTTTGCTTCCCGAACCTCCCAGGCTTCCCCAGGCAAGGGTTGTCTCCCCAGAGACCTGGAGGCGGGAGCTGTGCGATTTCTTGGGACCTGTTGCCTGCTTCTGCCCCTTTGCTTTATGGAAAGGAAGTCAGAGGTGGGAATGGGAGGGCTCCTTTCCGGTGCTGGAGGGCTCCATTGAGAGGCTGACCTGAGAGGGAAGATCTTTGGAGGATATTTCCTCTGGCTGAGTGTAATTGACTTAATCTGTGGTGTGGCTCATTTTTGCCTTTGGAAAAGGAGAGATGGCGCCTGACTCACCCCCTCATGAAGTACTGTATGAAGGACACGAAGCCCCCTCTCCTCGAGGACAGCCCTGCATAGGCGTATTCCGACACAGTCAGTGTCCTGACTCCCATCCTGCAGACAGCAGGTCCGCTCACTTCCTTTCTTCTGGTTGCGAGGGTGGGGCTCACCCCACGGTGATGGAAAGGAGGTCCTCGAGCCTCCCCGGGGCCTCTGTGGCGCACGGACAGTGAGAGTGGAGAGAAAACCTCAGGAGGAGGAGCTGGACTGTGAAGGGCACATTGGATTTCGATCCCAAGGTCGGTAGGGGAGGGGCAGTGGCAGTG
Source organism: Rhinopithecus bieti (assembly GCF_001698545.2). Classification (NCBI taxonomy): domain Eukaryota; kingdom Metazoa; phylum Chordata; class Mammalia; order Primates; family Cercopithecidae; genus Rhinopithecus; species Rhinopithecus bieti. Next base: position 1,839,309 of record NW_016811019.1, on the reverse strand, counting down.
GCTTGTGAACAAAGGTCTGGGGGATGAACATAGACCGGGTAGCAGAGAACCTTTGACTGGAGAGTTGGGTGCAGTAGTAACAAAGAAGCCTGGAGGGTTATTTGGGATCTGAAATGGGGGGAGTAAGAGCCATATGAGACAGTTCTGACTCCATTTTATAGACAGTGGGCAGCCATTGAAAGCTTTGTAGCAGGCAGGTGACCTGAGCCGAGCTACCCTTCAGGAAGATTATTCTGGCAGCGAACGGTGATAGCCGTGAGCAGCAGAGTATGTGAGAACCCGCCTGAACATGGCAGGATACAGGGAGCTGACCTGAGCCACTGAAGCGCGTGTAGGAGAGAGAGGGATTCATCCAGCCAGCATAGACAGAGGGCCTGCTGGTGCTCAGTGTATTAGAAGGTGCAAAATGGAAAAGTCTGGGTTGTTGTCCTTGCTGAACTTCCCATGTGAGTGTGAAGATTTCAACACACTCCCCATATACTGGTGAGAGACTATTTCAAATTACCCATGAGAAGGTGGAGGAAGAGAACAGTCAGCCACATGTGGCATCGTGATGGTGGAGTTGGGAGGAACCCTGACCAAGCACCTGTTTCGTGCCGGCCACAGTGTCAGGCGCTCTGATCCTCTCCCCAACCCTGGGGAGATTTCAGAGAGGGACTGAGGTGCTTTCTCAGGGACACACAGGCTCTTGGCAGGTGGGGCTGGTGTTCAGCTTCTGCTCTGTCCAGTTTCAGAGTCTTGGCTCTTTATGCCAAGGGCAGGGGGCTTTGAACCAGGCCTTGAAGTTAGTGGCAGCAATGGAGGTGGGGGCATATTCTATAAGAAGTCCCAGAGAGAGAGGGAGAGAGACAAAGAGAGAGAGAAGAGGGAGGAGGAGGAGGAGGAGAAGGGGGAGGAGGAGAAAAGGAGGAGGGTATGGCTGGATTAGAGACCAGGAATGACAGTTAGGGAAAGATGGCTTGCAAGTATAGTAGGCAAGAGGGATATGGTTGAAAGAGGGTGGGTGGCTGGGCTCTTTCTTCCTGTGATCTACCATGATGTCATCTTGCAAAAAGATGATGAGACTTCTGCTTCCAGTCAAGAGTGAGCAGGACAGCCTGGAATTATTCTCCCACTGTAACTGACTAGGAACTGGATAAAACATAGGGACCAGGCAATGGTGGACTGTGATTCCTTGGAAAAAGACTAACCAAGTGAGCCCTATTGTTCATTACCTAGGCTTTCTACCTGAAGATAATTCTACCATGGCGAGGGAGAACCCAAACGGAGACTGGAGAGATTACCAAGTTGAGGGGACAGAGATCAAAATTTGGAGACACCAAGTTCTAAGGTTTCTAGAATTTGTGGGACAGAATCCTAAAAGGAAGAAGCTGCAAAGAGAAAGATCTCCAGAAATCTCGATAGACGTCCCCTGGAATCTCTGGGTGAATATCAGTCTGCTCATGCACAGGGCAACCCTTTGAGAACAGAAGAGAACAACTTGCAGAGGGAGCTGTAAGACAAACAGGAGGCCGGGCGCGGTGGCTCAAGCCTGTAATCTCAGCACTTTGGGAGGCCGAGACGGGCGGATCACGAGATCAGGAGATCGAGACCATCCTGGCCAAAACTGTGAAACCCCGTCTCTACTAAAAAAAAATACAAAACCTAGCCGGGCGAGGTGGCGGGCGCCTGTAGTCCCAGCTACTCGGGAGGCTGAGGCAGGAGAATGGCATGAATCCAGGAGGCGGAGCTTGCAGTGAGCTGAGATCCGGCCACTGCACTCTAGCCTGGGCAACAGAGCGAGACTCCGTCTCAAAAAAAAAAAAAAAAAAAAAAAAAAAAAAAGACAAACAGGATAGAGCCAACACAGGACCAGGATTCATTGGAGTCCTCTTTAAAAGAATATGACAAAATTCTGCATTGAAAAATGGTAAGCCGGGCGTGGTAGCTCACGCCTGTAATCCCAGCACTTTGGGAGGCCAAGGCAGGCGGATCACAAGGTCAGGAGATTGAGACCATCCTGGCTAACATGGTGAAACCCCGTCTCTACTAAAATACAAAAAATTAGCCAGGTGCAGTGGTGGGCGCCTGTAGTCCCAGCTACTCGGGAGGCTGAGGCAGGAGAATGGCATGAACCCGGGAGGAGGAGCTTACAGTGAGCCGAGATCACGCCACTGCACTCCAGCCTGGGCGACAGAGCGAGACTCCGTCTCAAAAAAAAAAAAAAAAAGAAAAAAAAAAGGGAAAAGTTTGCAGGTTTAGAAATCCAAAAAAAAATATCTAGACAAAGAAGGAAATGTGATGGACCCACTAACAAAAAAAGTGGTCAATAGAAATGGATCTAGCAATGACAAAGATGTGATGGAATTAGCAGGAAAAGGACATGAAAATAGCTTTTTTTTTTTTTTTTTCAACGGAATCTCGCTTTGTCACCCAGGCTGGAGTGCAGTGGCACTATCTCGGTTCACTGCAACCTCTACCTCCCAGGTTCAAGTGATTCTCCTGCCTCAGCCTCCTGAGTAGCTGGGATTACAGGTGCATGCCACCATGCCCAGCTAATGTTTGTATTTTTTTAGTAAAGATGGGGTTTCGCCATGTTGACCAGGCTGATCTGAAACTCCCGACTTCATAATCTGCCCGTCTTGGCCTCCCAAAGTGCTGGGATTACAGGCTTGAACCACTGTGCCCGGCCCGAAAATAACTTTTATAAATATGTTTCATTTGATCATGCATGTAAATGAACACATCAGGATGACGGTAAGAGAAATGGAAAGTATAAAAAGACCTAGTAGCACCTCTAGGGATGAAAAATCAAAATATCAACTACAAAATCAAAAATGAAAAGCTAGATAGATAGGATTAATAGTATATTAAACAGTGTAGAAGAAATGATCAGTGAAGTGAAGCTAGAGCAATAAAACTATCTAAAATTAAGCACATAAAGATAAAATATTCCACCCTGGGCAATATGGTGAAACCCTGCCTCTACAAAAAATACAAAAATTAGCCAGGAGTGGTGGCATGTGCCTGTGGGCCCAGCTACTCAGGAGGTTGAGGTGGGAGGATCACATGAGCTCAGGAGGCATAGGTTGCTTTCAGCCAAGATGCATCACTGCACTCTAACTTGGGTGACAGAGTCAGACCCTGTCTCAAAAAACAAAAAAGGAAGGAAGGAAGGAAGGGAGGGAGGGAGGGAGGGAGGGAGGGAAAGAAGGAAGGAAGGAAGGAAGGAAAGAAGGAAGGAAGGAAGGAAGGAAGGAAGGAAGGAAGGAAGGAAGGAAGGAAGGAAAGAAAGAGAAAGACCATTGACAAAAGGTCATACACAGAGCATCGCTGGCACGTGGGACAATGTAACACACCCTAATATGTTTAATTGAAGTCTCAAAAGAACAGAGAGAGGGAGACAGAAAAAAATATTTGAAGAAATAATGGTGGGAAAACATCCAAATTTGATGAAAACTCAACCGATAATTCAAGAAGCTCAACAAAATCCAAACAAATATACGGAATAAAAATAAAGAGAATTGGCCAGGCATGGTGGCTCATGCCTGTAATCCCAGCACTTTGGGAGGCTGAGGTGGGCAGATCACAAGGTCAAGAGATCAAGACCATCTGACCAACATGGTCAAACCCTGTCTCTCCTAAAAATACAAAAATTAGCTGGGCATGGTGGCATGCACCTGTAGTCCCAGTTACTCAGGAGGCTGAAGCGGGAGAATCGCTTGAACCCAGGAGGAGGAGGTTGCAGTGAGCTGAGATTGCACCATTGCACTCCAGCCTGGTGACAGAGTGAGATTCCGTCTCAAAAAAAAAAAAAGAAAAAGAAAGAGAATTACACCAAGGCACATCGTAATCAGATTGCTTAGTAAAGATATACTCATAAAAGTAACCAGAAAAAAAAACAAAAGGGGAAAAAAAAGACACATGACATAGAGAGGAACAAAGATAAGAATGACAGTAGATGTGTGGTCAGAAATTATTCAAGGCAGAAGACAGTAGAACTGAAAAAGAAAATAGGTCAATCTAGAATTTTATACCCAACACAAATATCCTTCAAAAATGAAGATAAAATAAACACTTTTTGATGGACAAACTAAGTTGAGAGAATTCATAACCAGCAGACCTGTAGTACAAAAAATGTTAAGGCAAGTTTTGTAGGCAGAAGAAAAATGATACTAGATAGAAATTTAGGCTTCACAAAGGAGTAAAGAGGCTTCCAAATGGTAAATACATGGAAACATATGAAAGTTATCTTTTCTCATTTTTAATCTCTTTGAGAAACTGCTTAAGGCAAAAATATAAACAAGGTACTTTGGAGTTTAGAACATACATAGAAGCAAAATGTATGACAAAAATAGCACAAAGGACAGGAGGGAAGAAATGAAAGTATATTGTTGTAATTTTCTTATTTATCTTTATTTATTGTTATTAGTTTTTAGAGACAGTGTCTCACTCTGTTGCCCAGGTTCGACAGCAGTGGCACAATTATAGCTCACTGTAGCCTCAACTTCCTGGGCTCAAGGTCTTCTCCTGCTTCAGCCTCCCAAGTAGCTGGGACTGCAGGCACATAACACCATGTCTGGCTAACTTTTTGTAGAAACAGTCTCACCATGTTGCCCAGGCTGGTCTTGAACTCCTGGCCTCAAGCAATTCTCCCACTATGGCCTCCCAGAGTGCTGGGATTACAATGTGAGCCACCACGCTTGGTTGTAATTTTCTTACATGCAAAGTAATAGAATATTTGAACTAGACTGTACTAAGTTAATGTTTACTGTAAGTCCCAGAATAATCACTGAAAAAGCATAACAAAGAGGTATGACTCATAAGCCAATAATGGAGATAAAATAGAATGGCAAATAGAAATAATTCAAAAGATGGCAGAGAAAGAGGGAAAAAGGAACAAAACAATAAGACAAGTAGAAGACAAAAAACAAGACAGCAGTTGGAAATACAGCCATATTGATAATATTAAATGTAAGTGATATGAATATTCAGTTTAATAGGCAGATATTGACAGTGGCTCATGCTTGTAATCCCAGCACTTTGGGAGGCCGAGACGGGCGGATCACGAGGTCAGGAGATCGAGACCATCCTGGCTAATACGGTGAAACCCTGTCTCTACTTAAAAATACAAAAAACTAGCCGGGCGACGAGGCGGGCGCCTGTAGTCCCAGCTACTCGGGAGGCTGAGGCAGGAGAATGGCGTAAACCC
>NW_016811019.1:1827558-1831361 GCF_001698545.2 Rhinopithecus bieti | reverse complement strand
GCGCCTGTAGTCCCAGCTACTCGGGAGGCTGAGGCAGGAGAATGGCGTGAACCCGGGAGGCGGAGCTTGCAGTGAGCTAAGATCCGGCCACTGCACTCCAGCCTGGGTGGCAGAGCAAGACTCCGTCTCAAACAAAACAAAACAAAACAAAAATAAAAAATAAAAAATAAAAAAATTAGCTGCGGGTGATGGTATGTGCCAGTAGTCCTAGCTACCTCGGAGGCTGAGGCAAGAGGGTGGCTTGAGTCCAGGAGTCTGAGGCTGCAGTGAGCTGTGATTGCACAGCTGCCCTCCAGCTTGCATGACAGAGCGAGGCCCAGTATCAAAAAAAAAAAAAAAAAAGACACATAGATTAAAAGTAAGAGGATAGAAAAAGACATTTTGTGCAAACACTAATTAAAAGAAAGATGGGCCGGGCATGATGGCTCACCCTTGAAATCCCAGCACTTTGGGAGGCCAAGGTGGATGGATCAGTTGAGGCCAGGAGTTCGAGACCAGCCTGGCCAACATGGCGAAACCCCATCTCTACTAAAAAATAAATAAATAAATAAAGATAGTGTGGCTGTAAGTACCAGACAATATATACTTTGGAACAAGAAATATTATCAGAGATAGCGATGATATCATCATTTTTCATAATGATAAAGGAATCAGTTCATCAAAAGACATCATAATCCTAAATATGTATGCACCTAATGACAAAGCTTCAAAATACATGAAGGAAAAACTGATGAAACTAAAAAGAGGAATATACCAAATATAATTATATTTGGAGATTTTAACACTCCTCTCTTAGTTATTGGTAGAACAAATTAGACCAAAAAAAAAAAAAACAAAAAACCTATATAGAACACTTGAACAATCTGAGCAGCCAGCTGTACCGAAGGAATATTTATAGAACCCTACACCCAAGAACTAGAGAACATACATTCTTCTCAAGTGAACTGAAATGTTCTCAAAGACACACAACCTGTTACAAAACAAGACTCAATACACTTAAGAAGATTGAACTCATATAAAGCATGTTCTCTGACAAAAGTGGATGGAATTAGAAGTAACAGAATATATCTTGAAAAATCCCAAAATATTTGGAAACACATGCCTAAAGAAAGGAAAAAAATCACAAGAGATCTTAGAGAATATATTGAATTAAATGAAAATGAAAACAACATGCTGAAATTAGCAGATGCAGACAAAGCAGTGCTTTGAGGATAATTTATAGCAATAAATGCTTATATAGTAGTTGCCCCTTATTTGTGGGGGCTATGTTCCAGGACCCCCCAGTGGATGCCTAAAACTGTTAGTAGTTCTGAACCCTATATATGCCATATTTTTCCTATATGTACATATCTATGATAAAGTTTAATTTATAAATTAGGCGCAGTAAGATGAACAACAACTGGTAATAAAATAGAACAGTTGTAACAGTTGGTACACATTTTGTTTGTGTCTTCCACCCACAAACTTAATACCTTTTCCATCTTTTTTTTTTTTTTTTTTTTTTTGAGACAGAGTCTTGCTCTGTCACCCAGGCTGGAGTGCAGTGGCGCAATCTCAGCTCACTGCAACCTCCACCTCCTGGGTTCACGCCATTCTCCTGCCTCGGCCTCCTGAGTAGCTGGGACTATAGGTGCTCGCCACTACACCTGGCTAATTTTTTGTGTTCTTTAGTAGAGACGGGGTTTCACTGTGTTAGCCAGTATGGTCTCGATCTCCTGACCTCGTAATCCGCCCACCTCGGCCTCCTAAAGTGCTGGGATTACAGGCGTGAGCCACCGCGCCCGGCCTACCTTTTCCATCTTAACTAAGCCCTTTACTACGCACTGTAGCCGTTACTTTTGCAGTTTGAAGTGCAACAGCAAAACGCACACAAATTTATCTTTCCTTCTTCACAAGTTCACATGTAGAAGATTTGCTGTTAGCCTAGATCTTCGCGACCTCAACATATGATCTTTTTTTTCTTTCCTTTGGTTGAGAAATTTTACCTTTTCATTTAAAGGAAACACTTTATGGCTTCTCTTTGGCATATCTGAATTGCTAGCATCACTACTTTTATACTTTGGTGCCATTATAAAGTAAAATAAGGACTACTTGAACAGAAGCACTGCAGTACCTTGTCAGTCAATCTCATAACCGAGACAGCTACCAAATGACTCACAGGTGGGTAGCATGGATAGTGGGGATATGTTGGACAAAGGGATGACTCACATCTCTAGTGGGACAGAGCGAAATTGTGCTAGAGTTCATCACACTACTCAATTTAAAACTTATGAATTCTGAAATTTTTCATTTAATGTTTTTGGACTGTGGTTGACCTCAAGTAGCTGAAACTGCAAAAAGTGAAGCAGCAGATAAGGGGAGACTACTGTATCAATAAAGAAAAAAGGTCTAGGCTGGGCATGGTGACTCATGCCTGTAATCACAGCACTTTGGGAGGCTGAGGCAGGTGGATCCTTGAGGTCAGGAGTTCGAGACCAGTCTGGCCAACATGGCGAAACCCCATCTCTACTAAAATATGAAAAAAATGCTGGGTATGGTGGCACACCTGTAATCCCACCTACTTGGGAGGCTGAAGCATGAGAATTGCTTGAACCTGGGAGGTGGAGGTTGCAGTGAGCTGAGATTGCGCCACTGCACTCCAGCCTGGAGGACAGAGCAGACTCTATCTAAAAAAAAAAAAAAAAAAAGAGAGAGAGAGAGAAGAAAGGTCTAAAGTCTGTGATTGAAGCTTCTACCTTAGAAGCTTAAACCTTTAGATTTAAGTAGAAAAACTAAATCCAGAGAAAGAAGCAGAAAAAAAAAATTAGTGGGCAAACATTACAAATCAGTGACTCCAAAGCTGGTTATTTGAAAAGGTCAATAAAATAGATAATCCTCCAGCTAGATGATTGGGAAAATGAGGGAGGACACAAATGACCAGTACCGGGACGCAGGTGAGCATGAATACAGATACTACAGACACTCAGAGAGTCATAAGATGATGTCATAAACAACTGTGTGCCAATACATTGAATGACTTAGATAAATTGGACAAATTACTTGAGAGGCAGAAACTATCAATGTTGAATAGCCCCATATCCATCGTAGAAACTGAATTTTGGTTTAAAACCTTCTACAAAGGAAACCCCAGGCTCAGATGGCTTCAGTGCTGAATTTCATCAGACATTTAAAAATGAAATAATACCAATACGACATAAACTTCATCAGAAAGTAGAAGAGGAGGGAACGTTTTCCAACTTATTTTATGAATTCAAGATTGCCCTGATATCAAAACCAGACAAAGACACTATAAAACAAAAACTGCAGATGAATATCCCTCATGCACATGTAAGCAAAAATCTTTAACAGAATATTAGCAAAGAAAACCTGGAAATATATAAAAAGAATAATATGTAATGACCAAGTAGGGATTTGCACAGAAAGGCAGGGTGGTTTTAACACCTTAAAATTGTTGCAATTTAACATTGTCCTACTGAAAAGGAAAACCCATAAGATCATCTCAATTTTGCCAAATGCAGAAAAAAGCATCGTATTTAATAGAGAAAGTCTGAATGTTCCCTTTTTAACCAAGGTTGGCTTTATGAGCACATGACTTGTGCAGTCTGGAAATTCTTAACAATTTTATTTATTTATTTATTTATTTATTTATTTATTTATTTATTTATTTTTGAGATGGAGTTTCGCTCTTGCTGCCCAGGCTAGAGTGCAATGGCGCAATCTCAGCTAACTGCAGCCTCTGCCTCATGGATTCAAGCAATTCTCCTGCCTCAGCCTCCCAAGTAGCTGGGATTACAGGCACACAC
>NW_016811019.1:1802453-1827242 GCF_001698545.2 Rhinopithecus bieti | reverse complement strand
TATTTATTTTTGAGATGGAGTTTCGCTCTTGCTGCCCAGGCTAGAGTGCAATGGCGCGACCTCGGCTCACTGCAACCTTCGCCTCCCGGGTTCAAGCGATTCTCCTGCCTTAGCCTCCCAAGTAGCTGGGATTACAGGCATGTGCCATCATGCCTGGCTAATTTTGTATTTTTAGTAGAGATGGGGTTTCACCACGTTGGCCAGGCTGGTCTCAAACTCCTGACCTCAAGTGGCCCATTCACCTCAGTCTCCCAAAGTGCTGGGATTACAGGCGTGAGCCACCATGCCTGGCCAACAATTTTACTTTTGAACTTACGTGTTTTGCAACTGAAGCCTGCTGAGACAATGGAACATGCATATGTGCTGAAGAAATACATACAATATGAGTGCCTGCCATCTGTGGTTGTCCCATTTGCATATTTGTGTGCGATGCTCCAGCAACATGGAGTTCTGGTGAATTCACAATGTCTGGGAGTTAAGCAAGACGCAAACAAGACAAAATAACATGTTGCGTCCACAGCTGAGTAAGCTGAGGTGCTGGCGGCTCTGAGATTTCGTGCTTTCTGTTCAAACTAGAACTTGCTTCGAATACAGAAAGAAATCAGTGACATTCTCAGAAACGTGAACATCCCATGCTGCTTCCCTGTATTGGCCAACCATTTAATGCTGAAATTAATGGCACAGAAATAAAAGGGGATGCAGGACACACCCTAATAGCTTTCAGTCCTTCCTTACTCATTATAAGCTGAAGATAGTGTTAATAGAAAGTGCATGTATCAATAAATGAAATAAAAACAGTTGAGTTTTCTGCAGCCTTTCCACTGTTTTTGTTTTTGAGATAGAGTCTCGCTGTGTCGCCCATGCTGGAGTGCAGTGGTGTGACCTCAGTTCACTGCAATCTCTGCCTCCAGGGTTCAAGCAATTCTCCTGTCTCAGCCTCCCGAGTAGCTGGGACTATAGATGCACGCCACCACGCCCGGCTAATTTTTGTACTTTCAGTAGAGACGAGGGTCTCATCATATCGGTCAGGCTGGTTTTGAACTCTTGACCTCAGGTAATCTACCCCCCTTGACCTCCCAAAGTGCTGGGATTACAGGTGTGAGCCACCACGTCAGGCCTTTTCCACTGTTTTGGTTAAAAAAAAAAATACATATATGCATATGAGCCAGGAAATACTATTTGCCATGTAAGGCAATTTTCCATGTGAGAAGGTTGCAGAGGGAGGTTTTAAGGGACTTTCCAAGGAGTGATAGAACAGGAGACACTTTGGCTCCAAAGCCAGTGCTCATTCCGTGGCATTGTACTCCCTCCTGTTGTAGGGGCTGGAGGAGGACTTGTTGACTAATGGTGTGAAGGTTAATTGGTGTCCCTAGACACAGGCAGCCACTATGGGCTGGGAGGTAGTCGGTCAGTTCAGCACGGGCAGGTGGCTCTAGCAGCTGCTGGCACTGCCGTGAGGGTCTTCCCGGTATGAGATGTGGAAAGGGATGGGACGGGAGCTGAGCCATCCAGCCGCGTGGCAGGGTCCTGGGGCCAGGATGTGGAGCTACACTGCAGGGCTCGAAATCCAGCCAGTGCACAGTGACGCAGTCAGCATTCCACCTCAGAGGCTGGATAGGCAATGGGGGAGGACCAGGGGACGGGAACGCACTTGAGAGCTGTTGTGGTTTGAATGTTCTTGATGTTCTGAATGTGCTTGAATGTTTGTGATCAAATTTGAGTTTTGTTGAATCTGTGGATACAGAGGACTTACTGTGTACAAGGCAGTGTTTGAGGATGGAGCCTTAGAATGTCAGCACAGCCAAATTTGGGAACCATTGACATACATTGCCTTCCCAGGTGATGAAAATGACCTTGACTCACTCAAGCAGACTCGGAAAGCTGGAAAATTGGGAATACAGTTCAGGAGTAACCTTGGGAACTTATAATATGCCTAATAATAATAGGTAACACTTAGACGTTTCATGTGTCTGGCACACTCTGATGCTGGGCTCTTTACGCACATCGTAGAGGATTCTTCAACCCACCCTGAGATGGGTCTGTGGTTATTTGCATTTCGCAGGGGAGGGAGTGAGCTTAAAGTATGGCAACTTCCAAGGCCCAGGCCCATGATGGAGATGGAAATTCCACTCCAGCCTGAGTTTGGAGCTGCATTCCTCACCGCCGTGCTTTCCTGTCCCGAGTGTTGGCCTCACCGAGAGGAGGTGTGTGTGTGTGGAGCGGGGGAGTGGGCTGGGACATGTGGTCATGGGGGCCCACAGAGCCAGATGCCAGGGGAACCGAGCACCCTCAGGAGCCATCACGGCCATAGCTGCATGATGCCGGTGAACCCCTTGGGACTCTGGGCCTGGTTTTCAACCTCTTGGCAGCCCCGAGTGTTCCCAGGCTGTGAAAATCCCCGCAGGTGCAGTGGCTGGCCTGGTCTCCGAGGGAAAGGAGCCGTGGAGCTCACAGGTGGAGGGCTAGAGAGAGTAAGTGATACAGTTAGGCTTTGTGTGCCCACGGAAATCTCATCTTGAATTGTAATCCCCATCATCCCTGCGTGTCAAGGGAGAGACCAGGTGGAGGTAGTTGAATCATGGAGCGGTTCCCCCCATGCTGTTCTCGTGATAGTGAGTGAGTTCTTATGAGAGCCGATGGTTTTATAAGCGGCTCTTCCCACTTTGCTTGGCACGTCGTCCTGCTGCCTTGTGAAGGAGGTGTTTTGTGACCCTTTCGCCATGATTGTAAATTTCCTGAGGCCTTCCCAGCCATGCTGAACTGTAGGTCAGTTAAACCTCTTTTCTTTGTAAGTTACCCAGTCACAGGCAGTTCTTTACAGCAGCATGAAAACAGACTAATACAGGAAGAAAGCTGGGGCTGCTCAGAAGTTAAGACCAAGAGTGAGCCATGGGGTGTCACTTGTGGGGAACTGTCGGGTTGGTGATGTGCACCCCTTTGTGCCAGCCAGGCCCAGTGTCCGTCTAGCAGAGCCCCAGGGACCGGCTTGCCCTGTGCAGCAGCTTACCTCACCCACTCAGGGCACATGGCAGCCTCCTTGCCAGCTGGGCTTCCCCCTTCCCCTCCCCAGGGCAGGCTCATCCAAGTGAGTGAGAGCAGTGAGTCCGGGGGCTTCGCCCGGAACCAGCTCCGGTTTCTAAGAGTAGAGCCTTTGTGCTGCTGGGAGCTGGATGATGAGTGACGAGGACTGGCCTGGCAGCATGGCTCACACCCATCTCGGGGCAGGGGTCTTCTCCCTTCACTCCTGGTGGTCATGACCCTGAGCTTCGGGATTTCTGTGTCAAGGCGGAGCAGGAGGGCAGAGTGAGGTGACTGGGTTGTGTACTCAGGTCTTGTGGGAAGATCTTCGAGAGGTTTATCTCCCCACCTGGCCCTTTGCAAGGTCCAGGTGGAGGTGAGGTGTGTTTGCTAAACACGGTGTAGAGAAAGGAGGCTCAGATGGGCTTGATGGAGCAGCTAGATTTTGAGGGGGAGGCTGAAGGTGGCCAGGTGGGGAGGGGTGTTCTAAGTGTGTGCTTCCCACACTAGGGGAAGCAGGGTTGTGTTTGCTTGGCGCATGTGAAGCCATAGGATGACCGTGGAGTTGGCATTTCGTTTCTTCCTCCGTCCTCCATGTATTCATTCCTTCACCCAGCAGTCGGCCTGCCGGGTGCTACTGAGTGCTGGGAACACAGTGGGGACTGGGACAGATGTTGTCTCTGCCCTAGTGGCGCTTACGCTGAAACATGGACACGTCTGTTTGGCAAATATTTTTAAACACTTAAAAATACTAATACAAACATGGATTTTATTGACTAGAATGCAGGATCCACATATATTAGCAAGTAAAATGAGAAGCTTCCTCCCCAGGCACTTTCATGGGGAAGTTTAAGAGCTCTCAAAATATGGGCTGCAGCATGTGCTGAGGTCAGGAGGCCAGTTGGGGACATGCTGAGGACGTCAGTTTGGCTAAAGCAGTTGGTTTACCTGAGGCAGCTGTGGGGCGGGGCTGGGGTGGGGGGTGGGGTTTAGAATCAAGTTCATGATAAAGCCCAGAGTATACAGGACCCAGAATGAAGATTTTGAACTCTTGGACAATTGGCAGCTATTGAGGTGTTTTGAGCAGAAGGTGGTACTTGCAAAAATATTATTTTGGAAGATTAATGTGTTCCGGGGTGGACTGGCAGGACCAGGGAGATGAGTCCGTCCCCAGCCCTGTGGGAGGTGAGGGTGTGAGCCAGGTGGTGCCAGCAAGAGTGAGGAAAAAGGAGACCCAGAGGCTTTTCCCTGGAAAGACCAGCTGGGATGAAGGACCTGCTGGAGGCACAAAAAGGAGCTCAGTGAGACAGAGCAGGCTGGTGCTGGTTCAGGTGTTCAGCCAATGTTACTGAGGACCTGCGCCATGTTGGGTGCTGTGTTCCTAGCTGGGGTGCAGCGTTGGCAGAAGTGGGACCTGTGGATCAGGGCTGGTTAGGCGAGACTGTGACAAGCTTGGGTGTTCGCACTGACTTTAGCGTTTTCCACTCCTGGTCACACCGTAAGGTCTCTTGGAAGCTTTTCAGCAATCCCAGTGTCTGGGCCTCTGGTTCCACTTTTGTGGATACAGCCTGGTGTAACTCCCCAGGTGATTCTAAGGCACAGCTGAAGTTGGGATCTGCTGAGCGAGGGTGACGGGAGCACCTGCAGGTGGTGCTCATCAAGACAGTGGAGGCTGAGGAACTGGAGTTTAGGAGAGGTGCTAGTTCACCAGGACCTTGAACTTGAATTTTGGAATTTGGAAGTCTGTCATGTGATTAAGAGAGTACATTGAGAGGCCTGGTCCATGACCTGCCATAGTCCTTCCAGACCAGAGTCCCTCAGGACAAGAAGAAGGAAACTTGGAAAGGACTTTAAATCTGAATTGAAAACCAGGGAACTGAATTAAACGCAGGAGACATGAAGCAGCATCAACAGGTGGAAAGCACCGCTGTGGATGGAGCTTTGAACGTGTGAGAGACATCCCGGTCAGAAGGGAAAATGATGGTAAAAAGGTACCTAACTCAGGGTGAGAATGAACCAGGGAGCAGAAGACTGTTAGAAAATGAGGGCCGGGCGCGGTGGCTCACACCGGTAATCCCAGCACTTTGGGAGGCTGAGGCGGGTAGATCACTTGAGGTCGGGAGTTCAAGACCAGCCTGGCCAACATGGCAAAACCCTGTCTCTACTAAAAATACAAAAATTAGCCGGGCATGTGGCAAGCACCTGTAATCCCAGGTACTTGGGAGGCTGAGGCAGAAGAATCAGTTGAACCTGGGAGGCAGAGGTTGCAGTGAGCTGAGATTACACCACTGCACTTCAGCCTGGGCGACTCCGTCTCAAAAAAAAAAAAAAAAAAAAAGATTAGAAAATGACAATAAATGCGTAGAAGAAAAATAGGGGTTAGGCATAGGAAGATGGCCTAAGGCAGCACTGTGAGAGTTTGGTTTAAAGACCCAGGAAGGCTGGAAGCTCTTTGCCTTATTTTCACAGCTACTACTCCACTTTGAACAGTGATTTCATAGAAGAGAATCACCTGGAGGAGGGCACAGATGCAGATGCCGGCGATTCTGTGGGCTAGGACCCTGGAATCTCCCATTTTAACCAGTTCCCCTTGGGATGCTGGTGCACCTGGCCCAGAAACGCTGAACTAGAAAAATAGCAACTCGGGAACAGTGCGGAAGGGTTGCATCAGAACCAGTGACTAGAAAAAAAAAAAAAAAAAAAAAGTGCTGAATGCCCCTGGGAAGACAGTGAGAGGCTGTAGGGAAGAGGGAATTGCTGAGAAACCCCTAGAAGGGCTAAAGAGGAGAAAAAAAAATGTATCAAATCCCCAAGGAGAAAGCTGTGATTCAGGAGAGCAGATGATGTGGTTTTTGCTGCAGAGGGTGTGCAAAAAGTTTTACTCTCAAACTGTCCTTTTCTGAATTGAAAGGTAGGGAGTTTTAGAATCCAAAGAGTTTGCTGTGTTCCATGGGCACAAACACGAGAATAAGGGCTTGGTGTTTTTGTGTCATCAGTGATCTGTTCCCGTCAAGTTTCTACATTTTAAGTTTATGTGATAATCTATCTGGATTCCTAAATATCCTCTGTCTCCAGATCATACATTTGTCTTCCTCCAAGCTGGTACGTTTGTTTTCCAGTTCCCCTGAAGTTAGTTCCAGAAAGTCAGGATCTGTGTAATAAATGTACCTAATACTGCTTATAGGTAAGGAAGCTTGAGCAAAAGCACGGAGCCCTTTCATTCCTGCCTCACTTAGTATTGGCCGTCAGTTAGAAATTGGTTTGAATTTTCTTTATCATCCAGAATCTATATGTTCAAATATATGTGAAAGCTCTGTGTTTTCAGAACGTGTGAAAACTGCAGCTGAGTGTGGCCAGCCCAAGCTTTCCTCCCTCGTGGGGGCCTTTGCTGACTTCTCCCCTCTCCCCAGAATCAAGCTGCTCATCCTCTGTTCACTGCTAGTTTTTTTTTTTTTTTTTTTAAGAGTATCTTTGTGTTGTCCAGGTCCAGGCTAGAGGGCAGTGGTGAGATCTCAGCTCACTGCAACCTCCGACTCCTGGGTTCAAGCGATTCTCCTGCCACAGCCTCCCAAGTAACTGGGACTACAGGTGCCTGCTACTATGCCCAGCTAATTTTTTATTTTTAGTAGAGATGGGGTTTCACTGTGTTGGCCAGGCTGGTCTTGAATTCCTGACCTCGTGGTCTGCCCGCCTCTGCCTCCCAAAGTTACAGGCTTGAGCCACTGCGCCCAGCCCCTTTTTTTTTTGAGACAGAGTCTCACTCCATCACCCAGGCTAAATGGAGTACAGTGGTGTGATCTTGGCTCGCTGCAACCTCTGCCTCCCGGGCTCAAGCAGTTGTGCCTCAGCCTCCCGAATAACTGGGACTACAGGCGTGTGCCACTGTATACCCGGCTAATTTTTGTATTAGTAGAGACGGGGTTTCACCAAGTTGCCCAGGCTGGTCTTGAACGCCTGACCTCAAGTGATCCACCTGCCTCAGCCTCCCAAAGTGCTGGGATTACAGGCGTGAGCCGCTGCACCAGGCCACTGCTAGCTTCTTTACTGCCAGTAGAGTCAGCTCCTTGAGGTAATTTTATAATCTTCAGGGCCCAGTATGGGGTCTGCCACACCACTCACCAGAGTACTCAATAAGGTTGAACTGACCTTTTTAAAAAGACCTGAGACCAGACATGATTTGGCGTTAAAATGGGCTTCTTTAAATAGCATTGGGATTATTTGGCCTGGAGAAAGAGACCAAGGTGACTAAATAATGAGGTCACATCAATAAGAGAAGACAGGGAATGCTGTGAGCAGATGTTAGTGTGTCTAGTGAAGCAGCAAAAGGAGTGGGAGCTTTTGAGGAGTTTTGTGGTTCTCAGTCATCTGGGGTAACAGCTCCTTAGGAGAATCTGACAAGAGCAATGGACTTGCTTCCCAGAGACAGGCAAAGTGTGATTTCTCCCCTACTGTTAGGGGCTCACCAGCTCCTCCAAAGCCCAGTCCAAGTGAGTAATCCCTGGGTTAGGATAAGATGGCTACCTCTGAGCTGTCCATTCCTGCATGGAAATGGGGAGGTTGACCAGATGGCCTTCTCTGGCTTTGACTACACCCCTGAAACATGGGCCTTCTGGGTGGGTGCATTGATCAGGCTGCTGTGTCTTTACATTCAGTAAGTATCAGGAGCATTCTCCTCTTAGCCCACAAACTCTACAATTGACATAAATCTACTTGTTCACACCATTGCTTCAGAGTTCATTGTTCTCCAGTAGAAAAGGTTAAGGAAAAGCTCATTGTGAACACTTGGGAATCAAAAAGGAAGACGGCGTTGTTCCAGGCCAGGGTTTCTCAGCGTTGACTCCATTGACATTTGGGGCTGGATAGTTTTTGTGGTAGGGGCTGCCCTGTGCAGTATAGGATGTTCAGCAGCATCCCTGGCCTCTACCCACTAGAGGCCAGTAACACCCGCCCTCCTAATCGTGACTGTCAAAAACGTCTCCAGACACACTGCGGAATGGCCTTGGTGGTGGGCGGATCACCTGTGGTTGAGAACCATTTCTCTATGTTTATCTTCATTTTGGCTTCCTTATCAAGGGGGAACACTTCAGGAGAATGAACTGTTGTTTCAACTTCTTTTTACCACTGTAGCTGTTCACACAGCTCACATTTGCTGTGTCCCAATAGCTGTGCAAGGCCCTGGGGCTACAATGTAAGTGACGCACCTGGCCTCAGGTACTTACTGTATCCTCTTGGGAGATACACACACAGATGCATCGGGAGCTGCACTGAGGGAAGGCTGTGCCTCGTGCTGTAGGGGTCTTCCTTGCACCCAGAATGCCTTTCCTTCCAGCCTCTCCCGTGGCTGGGTCTTGCTTGGCATTCACTTCTCAGTTGAAATGACACTACTTCTGGGAGACCCGTCCTAATGTCAGTGTTAGCTGTTTTCACCTAATGCTGCATAACAGCCCAGAACTCGGTGGCTCATGCCAATTCCTCACTCGCACATCTGTGGGTCGGCTGGGGTGGGGCTGATCTGGGCTGGGCTCAGATGGCTTTGACTCTAAGCTGCAGCTTGGGATCAGTTCTGCTGCATCAGTTTCTTGTTCTGTTGTACCAGCGAGGTTCTTGGTGTGTGGTGTTCTGGTGACGGCAGAAGCACGAGAGGAAACGCCAGCCCTCACATGCATTTCAGAATCTGCTGCTGTTATAGATGCTGACATCTTTTTGGTCAAAGCAAATCACATGGTCAAAGCCAGCAGGAGGGAAGGAGACTTTTCTTTTTCTTTTTTTTTTTTTCTTGAGACGAAGTCTCGCTCTGTCACCCAGGCTGCAGTGCAGTGGCGTTATCTTGGCTCATTGCAACCTCCTGGTGCTATCTTGGCTCACTGCAACCTCCACCTCCTGGGTTCAAGTGATTCTCCTGCCTCAACCTCCCGAGTAGCTGGGATTACAGGTGCCTGCCACCACACCCAGCTAATTTTGTACTTTTAGTAGAGATGGGTTTCACCATGTTGGCCTCCTCCTTCCCACCTGCCCAGATGTTCCAGGTCCTGACTGGATCCTTAGCTCTTGGGGAGCCCCCTGTGCCCTGGCTGTAGCCCTGCCTTGGCAGACACCCATCACAGTTCAGCTAAGGAGATAGTAATGAGGGAGGGGAACCCTGGCCCCTGGGGGGAAGGAGGTCTGGGTTTTGGTCTCAGCGCTGCTGGGTGACTGGGGGGCTTAGAAGCTTATTTCTCTGGCTTTAAGTCTCTTTTGCAAAACGAGAATAAGAAAACTGTCCTTTTGTTTTGAGAAACAAATAGGATGATGAACATGAAGGCTCTTGTAAAACATCCTCAAAGTATTATTATTAGGCACGAATTTGCCTTCTGAGGAAGCAAAGAAAAAGTCATGGAAGTGTATTTTGTCCCAAGCCCTGTGTGAGGTGTGTGCGGTCTTTCTGTCTTAGCGGAACAGCCTGCGGGGTTACTGCAAGGGTGAGGAACCAAGTCAGAGACGAGGCAACTTGCTCCAGGGCACACAGCCTGTGGGCGGCCGTGTGCAGGTCTATGTGACCTCGAGGCCTGACCTCTTCCCGCCCCTCCATCTACCAGTTGTCGCCTGTGACTTCCTGTGGGCCACAGTCCTGGGTGCTGGGGAGCCAGCAGGGAAACAACGCGTGTCCCAGCTGCCTGGAGCTCGCTTTCCAGTCGACGAGGCGAAGGAGTAAGGACAGAGAAGGGCAAGTGCAGAACATTCAGTGCTGGGCCTCAAAGCAGGACTTGAGAGTGAGTAGGGGTGGGCCGGGAAGGCCTCTGAGGGGTGGGGACATTTCATAGGGACTTAAGGAGCCACTGCAGCAGCCTCTACAGGGGTCTGCAGCGAGAGTGGCCCCAGAGGTGGGACCCATCTGTGCTGTGGCGGCCTCACGGGCTCTGGTTGGGCCTCCTTGGGTGGGAGAAGGCTGGTTGTCTTTGGAGGACCACCTCCCCTCCTTCTTCCTGTCCCATGGTTGCTAGGAGACTTTTTCCCAAAGCATCTGAGTTTTAATGACGAGGCTCCCGTGCGGCTGGCCTCCAGCCGTAGAATATCATAGGGCTCTGTGGGCAACACAGGCACTGCACCCTGAGCAGCTTTCTCTCGTTCAGCTTCTTCTCCACAGTTCCAGAGTGTTCTGGAATCTTCAGGCTAGAATGAGCTTATAGGAAGAGATTGGTTTGGGCAATCTCAAACTGCCTCCAATGGGGTGACTTCCACTCCACAGTCCCACTTAGCGCAGCGCTATTTCCCTACAGGTTGTTAGCTAACGTGCAGGATCTCGCAATGCGTAAACTTCCAGGAGGGAGGATTTTGTAAAGGAATGTTCTCATGGTTGCATTCTGAGCCAGGATATGAGAAACACTTTGTCAGGCTGTCATGGGTTAGATGATGCTTTAGTCTGAGTGTTTATCGATTTGGGAGATGCATTTTATTATTTTAAAATGTTGTATATTTTTAAAAAGTGGAACAATTCTTTTGAAATAAGTAGTTATTTCCAGGAAAACTTTAGGATTAAGGAAACTTGTAAAAAGATCTACAAATAGAGACCCCCGTGGCTGCGCACCTGTCACCACAGAGCCTGATGGTGCTGTGCAGTCTTAAGGGGTCACGGGGCAAGAAGAGGCGACTTTGGTCATGTCTAGAGCAGGCTTCTCAACCTCAAGGGTTTGGTGAGTCATCCCAGGACCCAGGGCTGGGGAGTGCAGCCAGCTGCCGGGTATAGCTGTTGCCCCTGGGCCCAGAAGCAAGGGTTTGAGCACCAGCTCTCTCGCCCCAAGCCAAGGAGCCTTTTCCCTCTGTCTGGTGGTCAGATGGTGCCTGTGTGTGCAGAACCCTGAGCGGGAGCCCTGGGAATAAGTTGTTCTTCATGATTCCAGAAAGGGAGGAGTCTCCTGTGTGCCACTCACCTAGTGTGGTGTCTGAGCTGGTCTTTGTGTTTCAGAGAGACCCCCCCCATCTTTCTTTAATGCCCACGTCTTCGTGAAGCCGTCCTCAGCATCACCCCGATTGGATGTCATCTCCCCAACTGTTCACACCTCTCTTCCTGCCTCTTGGTCCGCTCTGTCTGATGTTCTAGATCATTCCCAAAATGCACCCTGTCTGCTGTCCTCAGGGGAGTGATCGAGCCTCGTTCCTCTGGCTGGGGTGGATTGGGGTAGGTCGGGGATGTTCACTGGAAGGCTAGAAGCAGCGAAGCTGGGTCCCAGGAAGGACCTGGGGCCGGTCGTGTTTACTGATGGCTTCTGCTCCACTCGCCTGCTGACCAGAGGCTGAAGCGGGGAGGGGTGGGCAGTGAGTCTGTGAGTGTAGAGTCGTAACCCACATCTGTGCCGCCCAACAGCGTGAGGCTTCCTGGGCGCCTAGGGCTGGATGGGGCCAGGATGGGCTGAGGACACAGATGTGAGGACAGTGCCTGTCTTCCTGCACGTGGTGGCAGGGCCATTGTGTGGGGGACATGGGGGAGGAGAGGGGCTGCCTTGGGTGCAGCAGTACAGGTGACAGAGCAGATGGGAGGTCTCTGCAGGGCTCCCAGGTGGACAGGAGCCTGCCAAGCGGGCCAGATTGGGTGGAATGGGGTGAGGGGTTTGCAAAGTGGTGGGTATGGGGAAGGCTGCCCTGGAGTGAGAAGAGTTCTAAAAAGGAAGGTCTCTTCTCACTCTTACCTTGGAGTGGGAGCACCGGAAAATTAATCCCAGATCAGCAGAGCTCAAGGCCTGGTGCAGAGAAAGCCATGTGTCATAGTGATGTGAAAGACCTATTTCAGATTCTCCCTAGGGTTCAAGTTTTCCCCAGAGGCAGAATTTTTTCCTGGGTCTTCAGTTCTTCACCTGTAATGAGAGGCGATCCTGAGGGATGTGTTTTAGAGGAGTGGCAGCTGCCCTGCTTATCCAGCATCAAGTCCTTCCTGCAGCCACACTTGCCTGGCCCTGGGGACAGGGACAGTGTCATGCCACCGTCCTTCCCAGGGCCCCACCCACAGCTGAAGGAGTGAAACTTACTTTTTACAGACATATTTTGAGGGGCACATTCATTTTGCTAAGTGAGAGACACATTTATAAATATGAAGCAGGAAGTTTCTGAATCTTGATCGCTTGGAGATAGTGGCCACCGCTGTGTATGGAAGCCATGGAAACTCTGCACGTGTTGTTTCAGATTTAAAATGCGTGCAGCTCACACCTAAGTGCTGTAGGGCTGGTATCTTCATGACCACCTACATTTCAGTTTAAAAAAATCTCTAGGCCGGCCGGGCGCGGTGGCTCAAGCCTGTAATCCCAGCATTTTGGGAGGCCGAGACGGGCGGATCACGAGGTCAGGAGATCGAGACCATCCTGGCTAACATGGTGAAACCCCGTCTCTACTAAAATACAAAAAAAAAAACTAGCCGGGCGAGGTGGCGGGCGCCTGTAGTCCCAGCTACTCCGGAGACTGAGGCAGGAGAATGGCGTAAACCCAGGAGGCGGAGCTTGCAGTGAGCTGAGATCCGGCCACTGCACTCTAACCCGGGCAACAGAGCAAGACTCCGTCTCAAAAAAAAAAAAAAAAACAATCTCTAGGCCCAGTGTGGTGGCTCACGCCTGTAGTCCCATTGTTTTGGGCAACTGAGGCAGGAGGATCACCTGAGCCCAGGAGTTCAAGACCAGCCTGGGCAATATAGCAAGACCCCCATCTCTACAAAGAATAAAATTAGCTGGGACTAGTGGCGTGCGACTGTTATCCCAGCTACTCAAGAGGCTGAGGTGGGAGCCTCGCTTGAGCTCAGGAGTTTGAGGCTGTGGTGAGCCCTGATTGTGCCACTGCAGTGCAGCCTGGGCAACAGTGAGACCCTGTCTCTAGCTGCATCACATGCACCCCGGCGCCCCCCCCCCAAAAAAAAGTCTACACTCCTTTCTGGGAAAAGATGGGGTTGTGAAATATGTAAATAAGTTAAGGAGTGCTTTAGGGAGGGGTTTTGAACCATAGAATAATGAGATTTGAATGCGGGAGATCTCACCCTCTAGTTTTAACACCTTGTTTAATCTCAATTCCCTCTGTAAAACCAGAGTGACATCACCTGCCTCAGCACTGGTTGTAAAGTTAGAGGAGATGAGGCTGACAAAGTGCATGCCTATGTCTAGGACTTAATGTTGTGATGCTGAGGTGAGGAAACAGGCCAGGAGGGGGACCCCTGCCTAGGCTGCATGTCAGTGTCGCCCAGGAACACTGCTGCCGCCCTCACCTCCCGCCCACTGCGTGAGCGCCCCAGGGTGCTGCCATCTTCCCAGGTGACTGTGCCGCCCTTGCCTCCCGCCCACTACGTGAGCCCCCCGGGGTAGTGCCATCTTCCCAGGTGACCGTGTTGGGAGCCTCTGCCACCACCAGCACACCACCTCCAGCTCACTCTGGAATCTTCTCTTTCAAAGCCGGCTCCTACTTCCGGCTTGAGGTTTTCTGGGCTTGGCAGCATCACCAGATGGGATCTGTGGCCTGGCCCTGGAGGCTCTGAGTTGGCCTGTAGGGCTGTGGCTGAGCCTCCCACCAGCTACACCCATGGGGGGCCGGCGGTGGGGTGTTGGGGGTTGCCAAGCTCCTTGCAGGCCTTGTAGCCATGACTTTGTGGGAGAGAGGGACCATGGGGATAGAACAGGGGGGCAGCTCCCCAGGGGTTCCTCCTCCTCAGTTGAGGCAAGTTGAGAGAATTGGGGTACTCTAGGAAACCCAAGACCTGGCACTCACGGAATTTTCTAGTAACAGTGAGCTCCCTGGGAGGCAAGGAGGGAGTTCCCTGGCAGGGATGGGACCTGCAGACCCATGTCCCTGCAGCAAGCCTTATTGAAGCCAGAAGGGAACTGTGAGTGCAGGTTGGGAAGGGGAGGCCTCTGTGACTCGGGGGAGGCTCAGGGACTGGAGCCAGCCTGACTCTCTGACCAGTCTGGGAGCTGGCTGCCTCTCCTTCCCTCCAGCCTCCTTTCCGCCTGGGCCTCTGTGGGTCAGGTCTTCTGGCCTTGCTTCTCTTTCCCCTTGGAAGAGAGGCGGACAAAGACCAGACAGTGTCAGGGCTGGAGGGAGCTTTAAGGGAAGCTGATTCTCAGCTCACCGATGAAACTGGAGCTCAGAGTAGCGATTGGACCTGGAAAGTTGCCCAGCTGGTAAGGGGCAGGGTCAGAGTCCAGGGTTCCCCCCGAATTTATGTCCCCTATTGTATGTACCTACAAGTGGAGTGAAAAAGCGGATTTTATTTTTAAAAACTTGCAGATCAGTAAAAGAAATACTGTCCTGCATAGCGGGTCACCAGGCATGAGCCAAGCCTGACCCTGCTTCCAGCCTTGGGTCATAATCTTTGGTGATTGGTGTGGAGTTTTTCTGAGATAGTTGTTCTGGTGGTCTGCACAGCAGGCCTTAGGTGGACAGCTGGGGGGAAAATGACTAACTCCTTGCACAAGCTCAACACTGCTCACTCGATAGAGCCTGTCCCATCTGTCCCTATGAGATGGCCAGGTGGGGCATGTCCTTTGGAAGCAGGAAGACCCCAGAGTGCAGAGTTCTTTCCTCAGCCCAGCGTGACACTCAAACGGTTGTGGCCCCAGGGCAGCCTGCCTTGTGTGGGGCCCTTGGTGCAGGGTCGCCTACCTACTGGCAGTGCGGGGCCCGGGTGCTTGGTGCGGGGTCACCGACCCTGGCAGTCTGGAGCCCAGATGCTCGGTTCCCAGTTGGCCTCCACCTCCCTGTGCGGCTTCCCCCTTGGCCTCCAGGACCCGGAGCGCCCTGGGCACTGATGTGTGGCCTGGTGAGGAAGCCTGACCTTGTCCCCAGCTCTCCTGGCTTCTGGAATCGCGAGCTTGGGGGCAGGCAGACTTCCAAGGCCACACAGCCCCTGCAGGAAAGCGGTCTCTGGGCTGGTGGAGGTGGTCTTGAGCTCAGCACAGTCTGTGGGTTTTGCTTTGACTCCTTCAACACATGTTGGCAGCTTTTTGGCCAATCAGGTGTTGACTGAGTGGCCTGAGGCCATATGGTACTGACCACACAGACAGGGGCGGGTTGTCCTGCCCCAGCAGACTTGCCCCACAAACGGGGTAGGTGACTGGGGCTGCTGAGACCCAAGAGGTCAACAGGTCATTACAGTCTGGAACCAGACTCCAGCCGAGCTTGGGAATCTACACCTGGTGACTTGCTGACCAGCACTGAGACTCGCCTGACCTCCTGATTCATGATGAAGCGGGCCCTTGTTGAGTGCCACAGAGGCTGCAGGAACATTCTGCCAGGTGTGGTGGTGGTTGATCCTCAGGGCAAGTATTGATCAGCTCTGATGAAACACAACACAGTTCAGAGGGGATATGGCATAACCAAGAGAACCGAGAAAATTCATGTCAGAACCAGCCTCCCTTATTGTCTATTAGACCATCTTGTTTAAAAATTAAAAATTGACTTCCCTGCCTTTTTCACCTATCCCAGAATCCATTCTACTCTATGAGGCTAACCTTTTCTCCCCGAGGGCCAGAAACTGAGAAATTCTTCCGCTTCTCTTCCCATCCCATTTCTCAACTCCAAACTCAGTTCCCAGAAACCACACCTAGCAGATGAGGCATCTGGAAACCAGGGCTGGGAGGGTGGCCACAGCCTTGGGGGAAGGGCATGGAGCTGGCGCCAGGGAAGCTGCAGGAGCCAGACCAGGAAAGAGGCCTTGCTTGAAAAGACTTACTGAGGCCAGTGGTGTTGGAGAAGTAGGAAGGATTAGCACTTGGTCCAGACATGTTGGGTCCCAGTCATGGCCAAAGATTGGAGTAGCAGCAGCCAGGCCTGGACACCAGGCAGGGTTGGGATGTTCAGATCTGTACCCAAGGTTACCCCAGCAGGAGACCATCAGATCTGCAGTCCCTACAGCCTATGGAAGTGGGCCGGGACACCTGGGGCATCTTCAGGGTGCCAGGGATGGGGAACGGGCACTTGATACCCCAGAAGCCCTTTGAGCCAGTGCACTGACCTCGCAGGCAGTGGGGGAGACCTCAAGTCCCAGGATACCCCCACAATAACTTGAGACCTGAGTATTGGTACTGGGCACCCCTCACCTGCTGGCAGGTGGGGTTAGCTGAGAGGATACCTGTGAATCCCAGAAAACTAGAAACCTGTGACACATGTGTAAGGTAAACATTGTGACTACCAAATCAGCCTAGGACCTCTTCAGGGGTCCTGCAGCATGCCAAACCATCTGAGCTTTTAGGATTACACCGTCCTGCTCAGTGGGACCTGGGATTTGTGCACCCTCCTTCCCAACAAATCGGCACAGTGCTGCTTGAGCAAATGCATGAAGGAATGAATGGGTGGCAAAGGGTCTGCTCAGTCCTCACAGCTGGAGGTACTGGCCAGCCTTGCTTTGTTGGGAAGCTGGAGGGGGAACCACAGCCCCTCAGGCAGCCTCAAACGCCTGCACCGTGCCCCTCGTGGAACCTTTGAGTCTTTCAGGCCTTGAGCCATGCCCCTGGGTGGACCACCCATCCATGGTACATTTGGTGGTGTCCGAGGCTCTGGGGTCCAAGGCTCTGCTGGGCCCCTACCTGGACATTGGGCAACTTGAAGTTTGATTTTGGTCACCACCCACCCCACCTCCTCCATCCCCTTTTCTGAAGACATGCCTTCACCCCTGGCCTTTTCTCTCTTCTTCCCTGGGGTGCAGATCCTGGCCAACGTCTTCCTCTACCTGTGCGCCATCGCTGTGGGCATCATGTCCTACTACATGGCTGACCGCAAGCACCGCAAGGCCTTCCTGGAGGCCCGCCAGTCGCTGGAGGTGAAGATGAACCTGGAAGAGCAGAGCCAGCAGCAGGTGAGGCTCTCGGGAGGCCTCCGGCCTGGAGCTTGGGCTCAGGGACTGTGGCCTTGTCAGAGGGAGAGGAACCAGAGTGGCAGCCCCTGGCTCCGTGGGGCTTGGCGTTCATCTGCCCTGTTCAGGTGTTTGCTTCTGAACTTGGCCTTCTGGGCTCCTCGCCATTAGAGGGCAGCTTCTGAGCTTCAGGGAGCCTCTCACTCCTAAATCTTCTTCTGCTTGACCCGGATCTCTCCTCGTCTGCCTTCCTGCTGTTTGCTTTGTTTTGTTTCTGTAATGAAAAACTTTTCCATTTAAAGAAATGCATCGCCCAAGCAGCCAGCTACGCCTTCCTGCATTCCTTTCTCCGATGACCTCGGGACCAAGGTCAGGGTCAGGGGCATCATGGGCATCCCTTCACGTCACGCCTGCCCCGCCGCTCTTGCTGGTCCAACCGCAGATCACCCTGTGCGCCTGCTCATGCCGTGGGCGGGGCCTTGACCCATCCTGCGGCCTCAGGGCCCTGCTGGGTGAAGTGTGTCAGCCTCACGCCCCCACTCGGGAGCTCCTCTCCCTTACCTTCCCATCCGAGGTCGCTGCTGAAGAAGGAAAACCAGCCTGTTCCTCGGGGATGCCCCTGTTTACATTCTCCATCTGGAGAGAGGCCTGGCTGTCCCTGCCTCGGTTTCCTGGCTTCCCTCCAGTCTCTTCCATGGCCGAACCATCCTCCCAGTTCCTATGTCCCTCAGGCTTTTACATAGTTTTGGCCTGGATTCTTCTCACATGCTTTTTGAAGGTCTCCAGAAATTACATCCACGAATTTCCTGTTATCCATAGGTTATTTCCCCTTCAAAAACAAGCTCTCAATAGGTTGACACTATGATTCTCTGCTCTGGGAACCACATCGTTTGTGTTCAGGAGGCTCTGTGTGCTCCTGATGCACTGAAATTGCTGTTTTCGTAGATGGTGCCACTCAGGTGGACAGGGCCTTGGTTTCGGGGGCCACTCTAGAGCCCTTGGCTTACAGGAGCCCCACCGTCAGGCCTCACTCACGTTCTCTAGACAGTGCTGTTCCGAGGCACACACTAAGTCATTTAGCTGATGGGTCCCTGATTTCACTGTCCTGGGGATTTTTTTTTCCCTCCCCATTTACCAATCTCATTCCTTTCAGAAGGCCCCCATAGGAGGGGATTTTCTTAGCCCATCGTATGTGCCCCTTCCCCTGGGCCCTGTGACCTGTGGTTATTGAGGAGCTGCTGTGGCCTGTGAATATTTAAAGAACCTTCCTTTCCTGGCTTGTAAAGCCCCTTGAAAGGCATTCTTTAATTTCTGTTTTTTTTATACTGTCTCATTTCTTGTTTGTATCTGATCTCGCACTGTGGCAGCCTCCCTCTGGGTTCTCTACACTTAAAAAAAAAAAAAAAAAAAGCATGTGTCACCACCTAGCTAGGCGAGCATTCTTTTTATATAACATTTGTGCAGTTTTCAGCATGTCTGTCTGCATTGATCTTAGCTGTCTCATATTGTACAATCTAGGACATCTTAAGTCACACTGAACGGTCTTGTGGGGGCCCCTGGTGTGATGAGGAAGGCCCTGTGTCTCACGCTGGGGCTGTTCTCTTGTAGATAATTTAGATAAGGTACCCACCCTGCAGAGCCTCACTTTTCCTCATCTGCAAAGTGGAGGTATTGACATTTGTCTTGTAGGTTTCTTGAGGGTCAAATGAGAAACCCAGAACTGCTTTGTAACCCTTAGAGCTTGTTAGAGGTAGGCCAAGGGCATGGGGCCATGAGGCTTGCTTTCTAATGCCCAGGGCCATATGCTCCCTCTGGACAGGGTCAGCGCAGGGAGCCTGGGCACCAGCAGAGAGGGTCATCCCTGGGTGACCCGGGGCTCCTGAGGGTGCTAGCAGCCTACCTGGGCCACACTGGTGCTTCTCTGCACTGCCTGCCCACGCCGCACTGGCAGAGCAGTCACTGGCCCCGGGACGGAGAGGTCCAGGTTAGGTGGAAGGGAGGTGCAGAGGTGTGGGGGGAGTTGAGGGGTGAGGTGCATCCTCAGGCCTAGCTGGGCACACAGCCGGGGCCTGTAATTCTCCGAGTGGAATGAATCTGTCTAGCCCGGCTCTGTCCTGAGTGTGGCCTTGGGCTTGTTGCTGCTGCTCTTTGAACTTCAGTACCCCCATATGTAAAACCTTCGAGAGATTTTTTTTTTTTTTTTTTTTTTTTTTTTTTTTGAGACGGAGTCTTGGTCTTGTCACCCAGGCTAGAGTGCAATGGCACGATCTCGGCTCACTGCAACCTCTGCCTCCCGGGTTCAAGCGATTCTCCTGCCTCAGCTTCCCAAGAATCTGGGATTACAGGCACCTGGCACCACGCCCAGCTGAATTTTTTTTGTATTTTTAGTAGAGATGGGGTTTCACCATGTTGGCCAGGCTGGTCTCAAACTCCTGACCTCAGGTGATCCACCCGCCTCGGCCTCCCAAAGTGCTGGGATTACAGGTGTGAGCCGCCGCGCCCTGCTGAGAGATTGTTTTAAGGGTAAGAAGGAACCTGTGTGAATCCCACTGGGACTGGTAAAGCACTGTTACCATCAGGAAGGTTGGAATCCTGCCCCCTGGGTGTTTCCATTTACCTACATTCTCCTTACGTCTTCTGTGACTGTTCAAGAGAGAAACCTGCCTGCCATTTTCCTTCCTTTCCATGCACTTCACAGGTTTTGGTATTACGGTTATGCCCAACTCATTAAATAATTTGAGAAGTGTTCCCTCTTTCTAACTCCCGATAGTTTGAAGATAATTTGGGTTATTCGTTAGATTTAGAAGTCACGGCATGTGGCTGGCCTGTAGGTGTGGCCAGGCAGGTGGCTATGCCTATAATACCAGCACTTTGGGAGACTGAGACAGGAGGATCACTTGGGTCCAGGAGTTCAAGACCAGCCTGGGCAACAAAGTAAGACCCCATCTCTACAAAAAATGAAAAAATTAGCTGAGCGTGGTGGTGCATGCCTGCAGTCCCAGCTACTTGGGAGGCTGAGGTGGAGGATCGCTTGAGCCCAGGAGGTTAAGGCTGCAGTGAGCCGTGACTGTGCCCCTGCACTCTAACTTGGGCAACAAAGTGAGACCCTGTCTTTTTTTTTTTTTTTTTTAAAGGCACTAATGAAGTCCTGTGGGCCCGGAGTGTTCTTTAGGGGAAGATTCTGTTTCCATCATAGATAATAAGGTTGTTCAGATTTTATATTTCCTTTTGTATAGGTTTTAGAGAGGTTTTTTTCCCCAGAAACATGTCCATTCAAATTTTCAAAATTTTGGCATAACATTCTTAATATTTTCTTTTTACCTTTTGTCTGAAATGTATAATGTTCCTTTTTTTCATTACCAAAGATAATTTGTGCCTTTAAAAAATTTTTCTTAATCAGTATTGCTAAGGCTCATTGTTTTAGCCTGTTCGGCAGACCACCTTTAATCTTTGTTGCCTTCTTTGTACATTTCTTATCTCTTATTTATTTATTTTTGAGACGAAGTCTCCCTCTGTCACCCAGGCTGGAGTGCAGTGGTGCGATCTCGGCTCACTGCAAGCTCCGCCTCCTGAGCTCACGCCATTCTCCAGCCTCAGCCTCCCAAGTAACTAGAACTACAGGTGCCCACCACCACGCCCAGCTAATTTTTTTGTATTTTCTTTTAGTAGAGATGGAGTTTCACCATGTTAGCCAGGATGGTCTCGATTTCCTGACTTTGTGATCTGCCCGCCTCGGCCTCCCAAAGTTCTGGGATTACAGGCGTGAGCCACTGTGCATGGCCTCTTATCTCTAAGTTAAACTTTGTCATGGCCTCTTTATTCTTTGGGCTTAATTTGTGTCCTTTTTTACCTTCTTAAAATGGAACTTTATTGTTGTTTTTTGGAGACTGAATCTTGCTCTGTCACCCAAGCTGGAGTTCAGTGGTGCAATCTAGGTTCACTGCAACCTCCACCTCCTGAGTTCAAGGGATTCTCCTGCCTCAGCCTCCGAGTAGCTGGAATTACAAGCACGCCCCACCACACCCGGCTGATTTTTTTGTATTTGTAGTAGAGACAGGGTTTCACTACATTGGTCAGGCTGGTCTCGAACGCCTTGGCCTCCCAAAGTGTTGGGATTACAGGCGTGAGCCACCAGGCCCAGCCAAAATAGAACTTTAGATGACCAAATTTCAACCTTTCTTTCCTAAAACATGCATTTAATGCTACAGATCTCACTCATTACATTGTTTGAGCTTTATCTCACAAGTTTTAATATGCCATATTTTCAATGTAATTTAATTTTAAATATTTACTAATTTTCATTGAAATGTCTTTGATCCATGGGCGATGTAGAAGTGCACTAAGTTCTAAACATTTGAGGATTTTGTTTACAGTTTTTTTTTTTTTTTTTTTTTTAGCTTTATTCTGGTCAGAGGAACATACTCTGATTCAAGCCTTTGGAAATTTGTGGGAACTTGTTTTTGGCCTAGCAGTGGTCATTTTGATGCACTTGAGAATAATGTGTATTCTGCCAAATCTGTCAAAACAAAATCTTTTAAAAATGAAATAATGTCGCCAGGTGCGGTGGCTCACGCCTGTAAAATCCCAGCACTTTGGGAGGCCAAGGTGGGCGGATCACGAGGTTAGGAGATCAAGACCATCCTAGCTAACACGGTGAAACCCCGTCTCTACTAAAAATACAAAAAATTAGCCAGGCGTGGTGACGGGCGCCTGTAGTCCCAGCTACTCCGGAGGCTGAGGCAGGGGAATGGCGTGAACCCGGGAGGCGGAGCTTGCAGTGAGCTGAGATCACGCCACTGTACTCCAGCCTGGGTAACAAAGCGAGACTCCGTCTCAAAAAAAAAAAAAAAAAAAATAATGTCAACTATGTCATATTTGCATTTGCCCCAAATTATTACTACCTCTTTAGTCAATGCAAGGATCTCAAAACCTTTTAACTTCATTTCACAAGCCTCTGCCCCCCACTTTCTGGCTATTAGTGTAATGTGTTTTAGTTCAACATATTTTAAACCCCGCAAGCCCTTATCGTGATTATTTTATATAATATTTTAATCTCATTAATATTCTTATATTTACCCACAGTTTTACCCTCTCAATTGTTCTTCGTTTCTCCATTTCTTTGCTTCATTTTCTGGTAGAATTCCCTTTAGTATTACCTTTTATGCTGATCTCTTGGTGTCAAATTCTCCCCATTTCTGATTACCTACGAGTGTGTTTATTTTGCTTTCATTTTTGAAAGATACCTGTCTTCGTCTGTGTTGTGCTGCTACAACAGAATACCTGAAACTGGGTAATTTATAAAGAACAGAAATTTACTACTTACAGTTCTAGAGGCTGGTAAGTCCAAGATCAATGTACCAGCATTTGCTCTGGTGTCCATACATGGCAGAAGGGCAGGCTAGCTGAATGTCGTGTGATGCCCTTTTTAAAGGACCTTAACCCTACTAAAGAAGGAGCAGCCCTCGTGGCCTGATCCCCTTGTAAAGGCCCCACCTCTTAATACTATTACACTGGCAGCACCTGAATTTTGAACGGACACATTCAAATCATACCAAGACTTTTTGCAGATAAAGAATTCTAGGCTGCCATTTTTTACTTCTGGCCCTTTAAAAGCATCATTTCACTATTCTTCCGCTTCCATCATTCCTGTTGAAATACCAGTTGTCAGATAGACTGTTGCTCCTGTTACATTAATGCATACTTTTTCCTGTGGTTGCTTTCCCAATGCTCTTTGGTTTTGGTTCTCAGCAGTTTTACGATGCTGTGCCTGGGAGTTTTCTTTGCAGTTCCTCTGCTTAGTATTCACAGAGCTTCTTGAATGTTGGTTTGATGTCTCGTCAGTTTTGAACATTTTCAGCCAGTATCTTTTTATTGCTTCTTCCCATTCGCTCCTTTCCTCTAGGACTCCATATCCTTGTTAGACACTTTTACCATGTTCTAGAAGTATCTCTTCTTTTTCTGAATCTCTTTTTCTTTCTGCATTTCAGACAATATTTTGTGGACCTAATCACAGTTTACTAATCCTGTCTTCCTCTGGTTTGTCAGATCAGTGATTGAGCTCTTCTAATGAGTCATCAATTTCAATTATTATTTATTTTTCTGTCCTAGAATTTCCATTTGATTTTAAAAACTGGATTTCAGTTCCTTACGTATTTCTATTTTGTCAACTATTTTTTAGAATATATTAAACATTTATTTTAAAGTTCCTGACTGGCAACCATAATACCAATGGGTGTGCATTTTTTGTTGTTGAAACCTTGGCATCTTGGCTCTTTTTTTTTTTTTTTTTGAGACAAGGTCTTGCTTTGTCACTCAGGCTGGAGTGCAGTGGCTTACTGCATCTTTGAACTCCTGGGCTCAACCAAAACTCCCACCTCAGCCTTGTGAGTAGCTAGGACTGCAGGCGTGTGCCACTATGCCCAGCTAATTTAAAAAGTGGTTTTTTGTAGAGATGGAGTCTGACTATGTTGCCCAAACTGGTCTCAAACTCTTGGCCTCAAGCGATCCTCCCACTTTAGCCTCCAGGCATTTTTAAGAATTAAATACTAGATGTTGTGGATTGGAAATAGTAGTGGTTCTGAATAATGTTGTCTCTCCAGGGAGGATTTACTTTTCTTGTGGCAGATGGTTAGAGCAGGGGCAAATAGGAAATAGCTTTTCAGGGGTCTTAACTGGAAGGCTGGTCCTTTTCTCATGGTAGCTTGAACTCCTTAGCAACATGAGACTGCTGAAAGCTTAGCCTCTTAGCTCTCAATTTCTGCTTGGATTCTTGGTCTCTTGCCCCATGCAAATACTAAAGGGGAATAGTCGGACTCACTGTAGTAGGGTTCTCTTTCCCTGGGGTCTTAGCCCCTCTACTCTCTCTGCCTTGGAATCCTTGCTCACAGTCCTCGTTTCTCCAACCCCTTGAAAGCCCTCCTCACTGCTCTCTCTTCAGCCTCTCGACCCCAGTCCCAAGGGAAAACGGCAGAGTGCATTGGGCTGACCGAACTGTGTTTCCCTTCCCCCTGAGAGCTTGGCCCCTCAAGTCCTGGCTGCTTTGGTTGTTTCCATTGCCTTTAAAGAGCTGGGTTTTTATGTATTTTATCCAACTTTTACAGTTGTTCTTGGCTGGAGGGTTGGCCTGCTAGTAAAATCCTCTATAGCAAAAGTATACGTGTATAAAATCATAAAAGTATGAAAAAGGGTATACTAGGAAAAGTAAGTCATCCCACCTTCATTTCCCCTAGCCATCCAGCCCCGTCCACCAATCACCCGTCACTATTATCTTTTTAATGTACCCTTTCAGAGGTTTATAGAATTTATACACACACACGGTAGCCTATTCACTCTTTTGTACTAAACCTTTTCTTTTCTTTTCTTTTCTTTTTTTTCTGAGACAGAGTCTCACTCTGCTGCCAAGGCTAGGGTGCAGTGGTTCAACCTCGACTCACAACTTCCGCCTCCTGGGTTTAAGCGATTCTCCTGCCGCAGCCTCCCGAGTAGCTGGGACTACAGGCATGCACCACCACACCCAGCTAATTTTTGTATTTTTAGTAGAGATGGGGTTTCACCATGTTAGCCAGGCTGGTCTTGAACTGCTTACCTCAAGTGATCTGCCTGCCTTGGCCTCCCAAAATGCTGGGATTACAGGCACTAGATCTTTTCACCTACTATCTTAGCGTTCTAAGTCTATATTGCATTGCCACATCCTTTTTAATGACTGTGTTCAGTCATTATACAGAGGTAACATAATTTATTGTTGCGCTCTTGGTAGACTTCTAGGTTATTTACGATCTTTTGCTACTATAAACATTGCTGTAATAAATACCCTTGTAGCAGTATTTATTATAGTATATATGTGCAAGTATATCTGTGGAAGAATAAAAACCTAGAAGTGGAATTGCTGGATCAAAGGATATTTGCATTTAAAAAATTATATATATATATATGTGTATATATATATATATATATATA
Source organism: Rhinopithecus bieti (assembly GCF_001698545.2). NCBI lineage: Eukaryota > Metazoa > Chordata > Mammalia > Primates > Cercopithecidae > Rhinopithecus > Rhinopithecus bieti. Next base: position 1,802,473 of record NW_016811019.1, on the reverse strand, counting down.
TATATATATATAGCTACTGT
>NW_016811019.1:1743316-1800511 GCF_001698545.2 Rhinopithecus bieti | reverse complement strand
AAAAATATATATATAAATATAAAAAATATAAAAAAATATATTTATATATAAACCATCACAGAGGCTTATTCCTTCAAGCCTTTTTTTTTTTGGTCCTGATATTTGAGAGTGTCCTAGCCATGTTTTATCCTGAGTAAGAGATAATAAATGTAACACCTTCCTCTCACATAGCATAGCAGCCAAGAACCAAGTACCGGAGTCTCTGCCTCTCTCCTGTGGTGTTAGGGGAGGTAAATGTTAAGTAGTTATTAGCACAGTGCCTGCATAGTAGACACTCAAACTCTCTACCGTCATGTGATTGTTGGATAAAATTTTGAAGATATAGAAAAGTAGAAGAGGCCACCAAAACCTCCCTTAATCTGGGAGTTTTTTTGAAAATAATTTTAAAACTAATAAGGTATTATAAATTAGGTTTGCAGTTAAAAAAAACTCAGGTTTGCTTGATTTTTTTTTTTTTCCTTTTAGTAGAGGTAAAATGCACATAAAATAAAACCCCTTAAAAGTGGTTTAGTACACTCACCATGTTGTGTCACCACCACTTCTAGCTATTTCCACAACATCTTCCTCCAAAAGAAAACCTGGGACCCAAGCTTGATTTTTAAAACCAGATAGAAAGGGACCTGGTGAGCGCTGGGACAGGCTTTGCATGTGAGGACAGGGGACCCAGACCCTAGCACGCTCCCACCGTCCTATGCTCCAGCCTCATTTTGTGGGGACACCAGAGTCTGTACTGGCGGTTGGGGAAGGATGTCCCCACTGGCCATCCTGGACCTGGGTTTGCATCCATAGCCTCTGCTAGCATTTTTGGGGGAACAGTGAGCCCTGGCTTTCTCTGTATGGTGGTGGCACTTCACCTCTCTGGTCTTCAGTGTAATTTTCTGGAAATATGACATTAAAAATAATACCATTGTTAGGGGATAGTTTGGGAATCACATGAAATAAGGCAGAGGGGAGTCTAAAAACCACGAAGCCCTTTGGGGCCTCCGAGCTGCTGTCACACTGGCCCCCAGCCCCTGGGGAGGCACAGGCTGAAGTCGGGGTGGTGAGATAGGATGGGAGCTGGCTGGGGCCTGTGCACCCTTCCCCTTCTCTCGTCCAGCCAGGACAGAGGTCACTCCCTCCCAAGGCACTGGGACTGACGTTGGGAGTGGCGTGGGCTCTGGGCTGATTTGACGTTTCAGAAACATCAGCTGACGGGTCTTCAGAGCTGAGTGCAGGCCAGTACTAGAGGCTGCATGACCCCGTTTCACTTTCCTCCTGTAAAAGCTCCTCATGAGAATAAAAATGAGATAATAGACGGAAAAACACTTTGGAAAGGGCCGCAGACAGTCCTAGTAGGAGAGGAAACAGAACCTGGTTTGGACATGGCTCCAAAGAGCCATTCGAGGTCAGTGTCACAGCAGGCTATCCCTTACATGTGTGCTTAATGTCTTTTTTAAGAAAATTCTCTATTTAAAAAAATTATTTGGGTGTCTCCTATAAAAAAAAATTGTTAGTCTACCCTCTGCAAAAGAGGGGCCTCCTTCCAGAATTGATTGCCCAGGGTCCATGTCTCACTTTTTATTTGATCAGGTGCTTTTATCTTTTATCTTTTTTCTTTTTTCTTTTTTTTCTTTTTTTTGAGATGGAGTCTGACTCTCGCCCAGGCTGGAGTGCAGTAGCGTGGTCTCGGCTCACTGCAACCTCCGCCTCCCAGGTGCAAGCGATTCTCTTGCCTCCGCCTCCCATGTAGATGGAACTACGGGTGCCCACCACCACACCCAGCTAATTTTTATATTTTTAGTAGAGATGGGGTTTCGCCATGTTGGCCAGGCTGGTCTCAAACTCCTGACCTCAAGTGATCTGTCTGCCTCAGCCTCCCAAAGTGCTGAGATTGCAGGCGTGAGCCCCGTGCTTGGCCATTTATCTTGTTTTCTAAGCTGCCTTGAGAGTGCGCAGCTGAAGGGCAGCACCCGGCCATGTGGCTGTCCCAGCAGGTGTCTCCTCGCTGGACCTCAGCTTCCTCCTCTGCTGTGAAGTGAGGTGGAGGGATGCGCTGGTGACCTGAACCTGCTTTCTCTGTTGCCATCCCCTGGGAAGTTGTACCTTCTGTTATGAAGATGACCAGCCTCCTGCTAATGACAGTCATCTCCTGAATGGGTGGGCAGCCAGCCATGGTCCAGGAGGGCAAGGCAGCAGTCCCTCAAGCACAGGCATCCCCTTCTGCCTCCTCAGTGGGGTGAGCATGTCCATATGTCAAAGGGCACGTTGAGGCAACAGAGCATTCGGGTAATGCAAGGGTCTCAGCTTCCAGTGGCTTCGCTGCTTTAACCTCCCTGGTTCCAGTCTCCTGCAGGGGGGTAGTGGAGCCTGCCCTGCACTGAGGCCTTGTGGATTTGGAATTCTCGGTGCAGCCCTGGCATGCAAAGCGTCCTCTTTGCCTCTGCCGAGCACATATCTGGCTTCGTAGGCAGTGCCATCATGCTTCCTTCTGGTGTGGGGCTGCCAGGGTGCACGCTGGCCTTGGTCCAGCCTCCCGGCTCTGTGGGCATGTGAGGGTAGAGCAGGAGGCCCAGAGGAAAGAACTGGAGTTGTTTGTCTTTATTCCCATGTGACCACACTCCAGGGGTTAGTTGGGGACCTTGAGGGTTGCTAAACACCCCAGCCGCCACCTGGCAACAGGTGGCACCCAGAAAACCCATTCAGCACACATCTGCTGTCAGGTGGAGCTACAGAACTGAGCCTGAGTCATACTCAGAATCACTTCCCAGGGATTGGAACGTGGTTGATGGAGGATGTGGGAGGATGGAGGGATGACGGGCAGGCCTGGGCTTCCTTCACACGCATCCTGCATGGTCAACTGGCCCTGTGCCAGGTCCTCCCTCGGGGAGTCGAGGACCATCCACAGTCCCACCCTCAGACAGGAGGAGGCTACAGCTGGGGCACGTAGAGGGAGAGCCCAGGGCAGACTGCACAGGGTCTAGGGCGGAAAGCCATCCCCGTCTTCACCCATGGGACCTTGGGGAGCTGGCTGAGGTGGATGCTGGGTGGGTTTCCATGCAGGTCTTGGACTGCACAGAGGGCACAGCTGCCTCTCCCCACATCTCCTTCTGCTTGAACCGACATGCAGAGTCACCTGTGAGTAGGAATGGTGTTTTTCCTTCCTGCTGGTCTTACAGGGAAGAACTGCCCATTGACCACAAGTATCAGACCCCTCTCCTGGGAGCCCTGGAGCTTGGGATGCTGGGAGGCTGCCATTTCCTAAGCTCGGAGTGTATCTCTTGCTTTTCTGAATGTCCTTCCTCTGTGACCTTTGCCCAAGCCTGTTTCCCTCAAGACCTTATGCTATGAAGACAAGGTGTCATCAACCCTGAGCCCTGTTCTTATAGGTGCTTGGTAGGGGGGAGGGGAATCGGAGCCAGAGGCCGGTTGCCTCTTGGCCTGGGGTTGGGCTTCTAGTGCCAGGGCCCACCATGCCACTGTTATCCTGGCAACAGTGAGGTCGGGGCTGGGGGACCACTAAGAGTGGGAAGAGGGGACGAGGCTGGTGTCTAGTGGGAGGGCTGTGCCTCTGCCTCTGGATCCATAGCTGCTCTGCGTCTTGCTCGTTGCACCACGGCTGCATCATAACTTTCTCGGCGTCTAATGTAATGGGTCCAACCCACTGTCTGTTTCACAGGGGACACAGACATGTGCCCACCCCCAACATCAGCCTTGCGTTGTAATCGCTATCTTAACTTCTTCACAGAACCACCCACAAAGATATCTAATATTTTTAGTTTTTCTTTTAGCCTCAAATGCCTCTCAGTGTGAGAAAAGCCAGGTGTGTTCCCCATGATGTGAAGTAGGCACTGGTCCTTCTGTTGGTTCCAGCTCTCACCTCCTGGATGTCACAGAATGCTCTTCATTTCAACATTCCAGGACTTAGCAAAACAAATCCACATTTTAGATAATGCAGATGATGAACCCAAAGAAAACAGGTTGTCCTAAAGCAGTGGTGGGTTCCTGGTGGCAGTGGGAGGATGTTGGCTGTGGACATGAGCAGAGCTGGTGAAGACAGTCCTGCTGACGGCCCATGGATGGGCTGTGTGGCCTCTGAGCCGGGCTCTGCTGGGCTGTGGCAGGCCGTAAGCCTTTGCCACATCCTCCAGCAGAATTTTTCTCCAAACAGTTGTAGAATTGCTGGAGAATTGTAGAGTTGTAGAATTGTCCATTGTGGCCAGTGTTGTGGTGCATTTTATATTTATCTGGCTGTAAGAATGAAGTTTTGTTAGTAATAAGTGTAGTTTTATTGAATGTTTACTTTGTGCCAAGCCCTGGATGGTGTTTTCATTTTATTATTCCATTTAATATGAGATCTCTCATTTACTAGCTGGCACTTCCTCCTGGCTCTATTTGAGATCTGCTTACAGGAAGAATCAGTTAGGTCATCCTTGGACCATAGCCGGCCTGTGGGTATCTGTTTGACCTTCCCAGAGTGTTAACATTTTCTATTACTTAAACATTTGTACATTCTAGATAAAAACCTGGATTTTTGACTCGCTTAGAAAATGGAACGATCTGGCAACAAAGGCTGCGAGTAAGACTTGCATTCACATTCTAGCTAGGTCACTGAGCTAAGTACTTACCTCCTCTTGAGCCCAGAGTCCAACACCAGACATGGCAAGACCTTATCTCTACAAAAAACTTAAAAATATATATCCAGGCTTGGTGGTGGTGTGCACCTGTAGTCTCAGCTGCTTGGGAGGTTAAGGCAGGAGGATCACCTGAGCCCAGCAAGATCAAGGCGCAGTGAGCTGTGATTGCACTTCAGCACTCCCGCCTGGGAGACAGTGGGAACCTGTCTCAAAAACAAACAAAACCATTCAGACCACAAGTATTTCAGGCACTTTTCTAGGTACTGGGGATACAGTTGTGAGCGGAACAGATTCTAGTGCGGGCAACACACATTAAACAGATGAGTATGTGCTATGTCAGGAGCTAGGAAGGGCTGTGGAGAAAAAGCAGAGGAAGGAGTTTAGGGGGTGCCACGGGTAAAGGTGGAAATTTTGTCTGTTTAATTTTCTTGGGCCTTTATGCCCAGGGTGGTACTGAGTTGCTGCATCTGGGTCAAGGACAGAAGCAGGTGGTGTTTGCTTCTGTGGCAGACATTGCAAGCGCACTTCCCGCCAATCACAGATACGAACCCTCTGCATCTTTCTCAACCCAGGGCTCCAGGCAGCTGCTCTCTGCCCATCAGAGTTGGCACAGCACTTGTGACTACAGTGTTCTAGAACTGCACTAGGTAGCAATATAGTAGCCACTTGTCATATGTGGCTATTTAAATTAATTAAATTTAATTAAATTTTAAGTCACTTTCAGTAGCACTAGCCACATTTCATGCACTCAATAGCTAAATGTGGCTGGTGGCTGTCATATTGGACAGCAAAGATACAGAACATTTCTGTGATTGCAGGAAGTTCTATTAGCGCCGTCCTAGAGGATGGTGGCTTGCCCCTTGGGCCAGGTCTCCTAGTTGACAGCTCGTTAACTCATCAAACCTCTAAGGAGTACCTGCTCTTTGCCAGATATTCATGGCGAGGGCTCCAGGTACCACACACGTGGCCATCTTTGGGCCCAGTGGCCTGTCTCCTGAGACTGCAGTCACCTTGGCCCACCCGGTGGCCCCTGTCTCTGGGGACTGCACAGGAGGCCAGGCCAGTGACCTGAAGTCCCACGTGTTCAGCGTCCCCTCTCCCGCTCTGGCAGGGTAAGGGCTCTGTGTGATTTCCCGCACTGTTCCAGATGACATGGCCTGTTGGCTCGTTAGTCTGGCTCCGCCAACACTGAGATTAAATGTGGCCCTGCTTCTCTTGGGGCCTGTTGATCTGGGGACACTGGCCTGGTGCCTGTTCTCATGCTAGAGGTCTTGTTTCCAAATATGCTGACTTTTAAAGTTAGGCAGCTCCTCCCTCCTCTACATTCCCACAGCATTTGGCTGAACACTGAAGAACTCCAGCCCTGGGAGATGAGTCTGTCCCCATGTGACCATTGCCCCACCCATCCAAGCTCTTTGGAGTACTGTTTACCTTTGACCTTCCCAGCATTTAGCTCGGGGACATGCATCGATGACCAGTGACTGTTCTTCGAGGGACTGAGGTGGTGAACATATCTCTTGGGCAGGGGCAGCACACATGGGCCCCCTCGTCTAAATGGTGGCAGTATTGGAGTTTCCAGATTTCACACAGTGTGGTCCTTCATCCCCTCATTAGGGAGAGGTGAGCTGTTTGTGCTCTGGCCTCCCAAAGTTACTAGGCCCGGTCCTTCTCTTCATTCCCTGCCTCCCACAGCCACCTCTGCTTGGGTAATCAGGCCGTGATGGATACCCTGGTGGGGTGCAGTGACTTTTTGGCTTCCAAATTGGCTGGACACTCTAAGAATCTGGATTAATCGGGACCAAGACAGACTGGTTTGTGAAACATCTGTGAGTATGCTCACAGCCTGTGATGGGTTACAGTGACATGTATTTGTTGTGTGTACTCAAGCACATGACATTTATGACACGTGAATACACACGGACACACCCACCCTACAGACAAGCAGACTTCATATACATGCCTCATGCAGACACTGTAGACAGTAGACACGTACATGCAGATGCATGTGTGTACATGTGCAAGCACTCACGCATGGACACACACACTCCACATTCACACTCACTCCCAGCCACCTGAGCACTGTGGGTCTCTCTCAACCTATCTCCCTCTTATAAGGATGTTGTAGAAACTTAGCTTCTCACCAGCCAACCTCATTTATCCAAATCCCTCCTGGCCTCCTTGCTGTAATTAACTCCTGAATGCCTCATCAGAGCCTCAGCTGTAACAGCTCAGAGGCCCGGAACAGTGCTGGCCGCTTCCTTCCACCTCGGTCCTGAGCCAGTGCGAACCAAGGCCTGGCAGGAGTCACCCCTGAGTAGAAGGGGGCTTGGGTGGTTCCTTCTTGGAGCCCTGTGGAGGCCATGCCAACAGATTGCCCTGGGGTGGTGGGGCTCACAGCCCACCTGAGAAACTCAACAAATCTGCTTTCGGCTGAGATCCCAGCCCAGCAGGCCCGGCATCTTGCCCCAGGTCCTTCTCCACCCTCCAGCCCACCGCAGGCCAGCGCATTGCCCAGGGCAGCCAGGTCCTTCTCCACCCTCCAGCCCACCGCAGGCCTGCACGTTGCCCAGGGCAGCCAGGTCCTTCTCCACCCTCCACCCCACTGCAGCCCACCGCAGGCCTGCACGTTGCCCAGGGCAGCCAGGTCCTTCTCCACCCTCCAGCCCACCGCAGGCCTGCACGTTGCCCAGGGCAGCCAGGTCCTTCTCCACCCTCCAGCCCACCGCAGGGCAGCCAGGTCCTTCTCCACCCTCCAGCCCACCGCAGGCCAGTGCGTTGCCCAGGGCAGCCAGGTCCTTCTCCACCCTCCAGCCCACCGCAGGCCTGCCAGGTCCTTCTCCACCCTCCAGCCCACCGCAGGCCTGCACGTTGCCCGGGGCAGCCAGGTCCTTCTCCACCCTCCAGCCCACCGCAGGCCTGCACGTTGCCCGGGGCAGCCAGGTCCTTCTCCACCCTCCAGCCCACCGCAGGCCTGCACGTTGCCCGGGGCAGCCAGGTCCTTCTCCACCCTCCAGCCCACCGCAGGCCAGCGCATTGCCCAGGGCAGGCCTGGTTGTTTCTTCCCAGGATCTGGGCAGGTTCTTGCTTTACCCAGGAAACCTACTAGGAACTTTCAGGGCTTGTTGTTTTTCTCTGGATGTTGATTCTTTTCCCAGGGAGGGTCAGGGCCTTGACTTTTATTACCATGCTGTATTTTTAGGATAACCATCAAGGACTTGAGGGCTGAAGAGCCTGAAGACTTTACCCTCCTTCCTCTCTATGCAGAGCCACATCTCGGCACCCAGGCCTCAACCCCCAGGGTTGGTCACACCCCCCTCCTCCGGGCCAGCCTTCCACCCGTGCTTGGCTCCTCCCATGGTCTTCTTCTGGGAATGGGAGTTTACCACCTCTCAGGGCAGCACATTCTTTGAAATGTTTGACTCTTAAAAATTCTTCCTTCTCTGACAGCAACACCCTGTTCCCCAGCAGCCTTTCCTCATTAGCTTTCTCTCTTGGGGCCTCCAAAGCAAGTCTTGTCCCTTTTCTTCACAGCAGCTTTCCTCGGACTGAAAGACAGCTTCCTAAAAAGAAGTGGGTAGGAGGACCTGGGGCTAAGGACACAACCTGGTTGAGCCGGACCAGGGCCCTTATTTTCTGTGACACAGCCCAGAGCCAAGGGGCTTGTTCAGGCAGCTACTTTATGCTGGGAATTCATTTTATTTTTTTAGGGATGGAGTGTCGCTCTGTCACCCAGGCTAGAGTGCAGTGGTGTGATCTCAGTTCACTGCAGCTTCTCTCTCCCGGGTTCCAGTGATTTCTCCGGGTTCTTGTGTTTCAGCCTCCCTAGTAACTGGTATTACAGGTGCCCGCCACCACGCCCTGCTACTTTTTGAATTTTTAGTAAGGATGGGGTTTCACCATGTGGCCCGGGCTGGTCTTAAATTCCTGACTTTAAGTGATCCACTCACCTCAGCCTCCCAAAGTGCTGAGATTACAGGCATGAGCCACCATGCCCGGCCTGGGAATTCATTTTAAATCTAACAGCATCTCAAATGGTAGATGTCTCCGCTTTACCCCCTGCAATATTGGTACACTCTGCCTCTCCCATTGTTTTCTCCTGCAGTTGGTTTTGGGGACTCAAGTAGAGACTATGACCTCTATCCCTTTTGAATTTCATCCTGTATGTTGCACCAGATTTCAGCAGAGCAAAAACCACATGAGCCGCTTGTCCCAGTGACACACCGGCCATACTTCTAAATACATCCTCTATCTTCTGAGAAGTTCGTCTTCTGGAGGGATTTACACTTTAAACAAAGAGGCCTAAGAGACTCCCCCCACTTTTTTTTTTTTTTGAGACGGAGTCTCACTGTGTTGCCCAGGCTGGAGTGCAGTGGCGTGATGTCTGCTCACTGCAAACTCCGCCTCCTGGGTTCACGCCATTCTCCTCCCTCAGCCTCCCGAGTAGCGGGGACTACAGGTGCCTGCCACCACGCCTGGCTAATTCTTTTGTATTTTTAGTAGAGACGGGTTTCACTGTGTTAACCAGGATGGTCTCAATTTCCTGACCTCGTGATCAGCCTGTCTCGGCCTCCCAAAGTGCTGGGATTACAGGCGTGAGCCACCGCGCCCGGCCGAGACACCCATTTTATAGATGAGGAATGAAGCCCCCAGGGTGAAGTGCCTGCCCGGGGCATGGGGGCCTTTGCAGCCAAACCCCAGACCAGTAAGCTTTGCTCTACTCCCCAAAACCCCAGGGTGATGTGGCTGCTCCTCTGACAGATGTTCTGATTTTAAACATGCTTTGTTTCTTCAGCAAAGCCACCTTTGGGATTAGTCATTACTATCTTACCTCAACGGATACTCCTCTGTTTAGTCCAGGCCATCAGATAAAAAGCTTCAAATGAAGGAAGGGTCCTTTTTCCGTAGTCCGGTTCTCTGGAACCCTGCCACCTCCCCAACCGAAAGTCACAGTTCAAGAGTGAAGCCACCACAGGTCACAGCTTCAAGACGCCACAGCCTGAAGAGGTGCAGTCCTGGGAGAAGTGGCCTGTGTGTCAAGTAATTTTTATAAAGGAGAGACACCACCAAAGGGGCCTGAAATTGATCGCAAGAATTCACACCATGATGAATATCACCATTCAATTGTGTACTGATTATTATATGTCCTTATTCAATGGCTATATTCATTGTATATACAGGTTCAGAATATACTTTTTCAGTGTGTATGAATAGTGATGTTCAGTGATGGGCATTGAATAGCGATGGAATGTCCAGTGCCAGGAGCTTTCAAGAGGTGGGGCACACTGGCCAGGCATGTGGCTCACGCCTGTAATTCCAGCAGTTTGGGAGACCAAGGTGGGCAGATCACCTGAGGTCAGGAGTTTTGGACCAGCTTGGCCAACATGGTGAAACCCCGTCTCTACTAAAAATATAAAAATTAGCCGGGTGTGGTGGTGGGCACCTGTAGTCCCACCTATTTGGGAGGCTGAGGCAGGAAATCACTTGAACTCGGGAGGTGGAGGTTGCAGTGAGCCGAGATTGCGCCATTGCACTCCAGCCTGGGTGAGAGTGACTCCATTCTGAAAATCACACTATAAAACAATTGTAACAATAAAAAAGGATTACAGGAAAAGAAAGCATACAAAGAATATGGAAGCTGCCAAGTAACCCCTGCCCCCTGGCCACTGCCCCGCTGCACCTTCCCCTGCGGCAGCTCCTCACAGTGGGGTCCTGCGCCATACCTGGGCTTCGGGAACGGGGCGAGGTCGCTGCACGTCATGTCCTGAGGCGCACAGCCATTTCCACCTCGAAGCGTGTCACACTGGCTTTGAGGGTCATGTTTTCTGCTTCTTCCTTACCCCCCAGTCCTCGGTTGCAGGTTTTGCCTCCTAGTTTGATATGGCTGGAGGCAGTGCCTTTAGTAGGTAGACTCTTAAGAATGTTGTACAAATAACACTCTTCCACACATGCACACACGTGCACACATACACACGCATGCGCACCCTGCAGCTGCTCCTTTCCCCTAAGTTTCTTTTCCTTCAAATCTTGTTCCTCAAGAGACACTTCTCAAACTTCAAGTGCATGTATGTTCCTCAAGGTCCGTGGCTTCCCCACCCTGATGAGCACGGGTAATGCTGAGGCCATAGCCCCACCAGCCACACTCTGGGTAGGGCAGCCTGAAGTCCTGGGGATGGGCTCAGCTGAACCAGGGCTGCGTCCCCCGCACAGGCTTGGCCACTTCGTGTGGCAGTGACGAGGGCGACCTGAGTTTCCATGGGCGTCAGCAGCTCGGGTCCTCGGGCAGTGGCTCCTGGCGCATGGAGAGGCAAGCAGGGGCCTCCTGTGGGCGCCGGGGAGCAGCAGGCCTCTGTCGAGGTCCAGGGCTGTCCTGGATTCAGGCTCCTCACATTCAGCCCAGTTAGGTACTTTCTGAGTACACGGTAGCCACTCATGCCTGCTCTGAGACAGGGCTTTGCCACATGGGCCCCTCCTCTCCTCAGCCTGTGAGGAGGAGCGCAGGGCAGTGAGGCCAGGGAGGATGGGTGACTCACCAGTGTCCTTAGGCCACAGGGTGGGGATGGAGCCATGGAGGCAGCACCCTCCTCTTCCTCCTCTTCCTCTTCTCTGTTCAATGTGGGTCCCAGGGAGGATTCCAGGAGCCGCCACCACCACTGCCCCTGTACCCCCACCTCTGCCTGGTGTCTGGCAGTGGCAGCCACTGGATGTCTTTGAGGACATCAGATGCCATGGGGACAGTGGATTGCAGAGGAAGAGCAGATCGGGGTGCTGGGAGACACATCAGAGGCTGTTGCAAGTTCCCCCCGAGGCAGCCGCAGGGCCATTTCTGTGAGGAGGACCCACTGGGAGGGGCTGCCTGATTCCCAAGGCCGGAGCAGCATGGAGCCCTGGGGAGGGTGTCCAGAGCCAGAGCCGCAGTGGCTCAAGCCTGTAATCCCAGCACTTTGGGAGGCCGAAACGGGCAGATCACGAGGTCAGGAGATCGAGACCATCCTGGCTAACACAGTGAAACCCCGTCTCTACTAAAAAATACAAAAAACTAGCCAGGCGAGGTGGTGGGTGCCTGTAGTCCCAGCTACTCGGGAGGCTGAGGCAGCAGAATGGCGTGAACCCGGGAGGCAGAGCTTGCAGTGAGCTGAGATCCGGCCACTGCACTCCAGCCTGGGCGACAGAGTGAGACTCTGTCTCAAAAAAAAAAAAAAAAACCCTTCTGCCTTTATTTCTATGCACACAAAGATCCTGGCGTCGGCTTCACGGAATACAATTTTGCCCTGCTCTTCTCTCTGTACTTTATTGTTGCCATGATAAACAGTACTGTTGTTTCATTATGGTCATTCTTAAGGTTGTAGAATCTTCCATCCAGAGGATGTGTCATTTTTATTAGCCGTTTGCTGGGTATTTGGGTGACTTAGTTTTTCCACAAGTGTTAAGTCAAGCTGCAATGCAGATCACCTTCTACGTTTATCTTTACTTCTGTTGGATTTGGGGGGATAAATTCTCAGAAGAGCTATTAATGGGTCAAAGACTTGGAACATTCTTGTGACTCTTGGAACATATAGCAACTGCTTTCTTTGGAAGAGCAGGCTCTGCCTCCATGCTGGGGAGACCAAGCCACATGGATCATCCCTGGGGCCCTGAGCAATCCTAGGCTGCTATGGGTGGCCTCTCTTCCCTGCATTCCTGTCCCCTGCTGTGGGACCCATTTGACAAGTCACCTGGATCCCAGCCTCCTTCCTTCCCCAGGAACACAAATGAAAGGATGTCATAGTCTTTAGCCAGGGCCCTGGAATGGTAATCAGGGATCTTCTGTGTGTGTGTATGAGCATTTTTCTAGAAGGTCCGTAGCTGGCATCACGCACTCATGAAAGGGGCCAGGATCCGGGAAAGGGTTTAGAATCTCTAAACTCTTAAGGGCAAACAAGGTCAGCACCAATCGAGAGGCACCAACAAAGTGGGTATCAGTGAGGAGGGAGGAACAGGCACCCCTGGGCAGGGGCCAGGGGCTCTCTGGAGAGGTGACATGTGAGGTGGGTGTCGAAGGTGTGGGGAGGGAGGGATGTTCCACAGAGAGTGACGCCAGAAGCAGAGGACAGGGAGGGGTACCGAGAAGAGGAAACAGTCTAGCTCATCTACCCTGAGGGGCCGCAGGGAGAGCCGTGGGTGACAGGACTAGAAAGACAGGCCAGTGCCACGGTGAGGGGGATCGGGGTGCCACTGAGGGTGCTGGGCACCAGTGTGACACAGCTTAGAGGACATCCAGACACCACGCCGAAGGTGGACTGAATCAGAGGAGCCAGCCGGCACCAGGGAGACACATTCAGAGGCGGTTGCCAGAGGCCCTGAGGCTTGGGGGGTGGCAGGGGGAGGGCCCCTTCCTCCCGTGGGCCTTCGCCTCCCAGACCCTCCTTCTCCCTTCCCCTCTGTCAGGTTCCGCGTGTCCTTTCTTCCGCATGCACTGACGTCTTGTTTAAAACCCGTCTTGTTACCAGAATGACTCCAGGTGGACTGTTGGCCTGCTTCACTTTTTGGGGCTGACTATAAGGTTTCCACAAACCACAGAGGGAATTCGCAGCCTGAATTTACAACCATAGCTCCTTTCTTGTTCTTTAAGTTTGATATTCATTGATTTTCTGCTTTCAGAACTCATATGTGCTCTTAGCAAAGGTTATGGAAATATATAATGGAAAAAAATGGAAATTCCCCCGTCCCACCCCGAGAGAGAAGCTCATGGCTGCTTCACTCATGTGGCCCTTCCGAGGCTCCTGTTTTGGGCTCCAGGGCTGCCCTGGTTTTGTGCCTCTACCGCTACTTTTGTTCTGTATTGGTAGACAGTCTCAGAGATCCGAGCCATGCCAGGAGGAGGCAGGTGTGGGTCACCCCCGAGGAGGCTCAGCAGTGTCCGGAGGGGAACCAGTACTGTGGTCAGGGGCATGGAACTCCCACAGGACTGGATTGGACTCTCGGGTCCGCAAGGTTCCAAGGGAGCCTGGAAAGGATTTTCTGACGGGACAGAGCTCTGAGGTAGACCCGGGGCGGCGGGGAGGGGAGGGGCGGGCAGGAAAGGCCTATGTGGGCTGTGGCTGCAGAAGCCACTGCATGTAGGCTGGGAGGGAGGCCAGCACAGCGCTGTGATGTTCTTAAACCTCGCGTTCTATGTCCCTCCCTGCCCACACACCTGACCGCACCTCCCCACACTCCTCACACATCTGCGCCCTCCTCCCCCAAGCAGCACCCTGAATGCATACGTGGCTGGGGGTGCTGAGACTCAAATGGAAGGTAGGACCCTTCCTTGTGTCCCCTTCGTTGTCCCACCTGCAGTAAGCAGAGCTCCCGAGGCCGGGCTGAACGACCCTGGCACATCTCACTGGCACTCAACCTAAAAACTTCTGGCCAACTTCAAGACCCAGAGGAACATTAGACCCTGTCTTTCTGAGCCACCTGCTGTCTCCACACCCTCAGTCACTCAGTCACACTTTCTATCATGTGACAGTAGGAACAGCTAGACTACGGTGAGCGCTTCCTGTGGGCCAGGCACTGTTCTAAGTGCGTCCCGGCAATGAATCGTGTCCTTTCTGCTTTCCTGCCTAGGAAACCAAGGCACAGGGAGGTTTAGTAACCTGCCTGGTAGCCACAGTGAGTGTAGGCAGGGCTAGGGGCTGAGCTAGGCCAGCACCCATGATCCTGACAGCTGCCTCCTCCTGCCCCGAGAGCCTCAAGCGCACCAGGACCGCACACTCCAGTGCGGGCTGGGATCCCAGGGATTACTGACCAGAGAAACCCAGCCCCAGCCCAGTGGGTGCTGCCTCCCACCCGCCTCCTCCAGACTTCTCAGATCTGCCTGCCCCTCAGGACTCCCAGCAGCTGTCTGCCTTAAGAGACAGCTCTCAAGAGTTGATAGGGCCCTATCTCTGGCTTTTCTTGAAAACCTTCCCAGAGGCTCATCTTTTCTGCAAGCCCAGAGCTTTTTTCCACAATGTCTGGTTAGTTAGGTTTCGAGATGGGTCCTCGGGTCCCACCGAGCTCTCCTCCCCCCATTTCTTTGCATTGGGCATCCTCTTGCCACACTCGACTGGCAGAGGGAGGGGAGTTGCCAAGCACCAAGGTTGCCCAGGTTGCTCTTCCTGGGCTGCAGGGCCCTGGGAGAACCAGATGCCACTTCCCGGGCTTAGGTGGAACCAGGGCAGGACGCACTGGGGTTACTTTGGCTTCTCATTCCTGAGCTGTAATGCCACACTCAAGGTTAACAGTGAAGAGATATCGCTGTGGAAATGGAAGAATAAGAGTGTCTTAGTCCACATTCATGCTGCTGATAAAGACATACCCAAGATTGGGAGGAAAAAGCAGTTTAATTGGATTTACAGTTCCACATGGCTGGGGAGGCCTCGGAATCATGGTGGGAGGTGAAAGGCATTTCTTACGTGGTGGCAACAAGAGGAAATGAGAAGCAAAAGCGGAAACTCCTAATACGCCCATCAGATCTCGTGAGACTTATTCGCTATCACGAGAATAGCACATGAAAGACTGGCCCCAATGATTCAGTGACCTCCCTCTGGGTCCCTCCCACAACATGTGAGAATTCTGGGTGATAGAATTCAAGTTGAGATTTGGGTGGGGACACAGCCAAACCATATCATTCCACCCCCGGCCCCTCCAAATCTCATGTCCTCACATTTCAAAACCAACCATACCTTCCCAATAGTCCCCCAAAGTCTTAACTCATTTCAGCATTAACCCAAAAATCCATAGTCCAAAGTCTCGTCTGAGACAAGGCAAGTCCCTTCTGCCTGTGAGCCTGTAAAATCAAAAGCAAGTGGCCAGACATGGTGGCTCACGCCTGTAATGCCAGCACTTTGGGAGGCCGAGGCAAGTGCATCACCTGAGGTCAGGAGTTCGAGACCAGCCTGGCCAACATGGCAAAACCCTGTCTCTACTAAAAATACAAAAATTAGCCTCACATGGTGGTGGGCGCCTGTAATCCCAGCTACTCAGGAGGCTGAGACAAGAGAATTGCTTGAACCGGGGAGGCAGAGGTTGCAGTGAGCTGAGATCACACCATGGCACTCCAGCCTGAGGGACAAGAGCGAGACTTTGTCTCAAAAAAAAAAAAAAAAAAAAAAATAAAAACACAAGCTAGTTACTTCTAGATACAATGGGGGTATAGATATTGGGTAAATACAGCCATTCCAAATGGGAGAAATTGGCCAGAACAAAGGCGTTACAGGCCCCATGCAAGTTCGAAATCCAGTGGGGCTTCTTTGGAGCTCAAATTTTAAAGCTCCAAAATGATCTGCTTTGACTCCAGTTCTCACACCCAGGTCACGCTGATGTAAGAGGTGGGTTCCTGTGGTCTTGGGCAGCTCTGCCCCTGTGGCTTTGCAGGATATAGCCTCCCTCACAGCTGCTTTCACAGGCTGGCGTTGAGGGTCTGCAGCTTTTCCAGGCGCATGGTGCAAGCTGTCAGTAGATCTACCATTCTGGGGTCTGAAGACGGTGGCCCTCTTCTCACAGCTCCACTGGGCAGTGCCACAGTAGGGACTATGTGGTGGCTCCGACTCCACATTTCCCTTCCACACTGCCCTAGCAGGGGTTCTCCATGAGGGCCTTGCCCTTGCAGCAAACTTTTCCTTGGGCATCTCCATATATCTTCTGAAATCTAGGCAGGGGTTCCCCATATCTTAATTCTTGACTTCTGTGTGCCCACAGGCTCAACATCACGTGGAAGCTGCCAAGGCTTGGGGCTTGCACCCTCCGAAGCCACAACCCAAGCTCTGCACTGGGCCCTTTCAGTCATGGCTGGAGTGGCTGGGACACAGGGCACCAAGTCCCTAGGCTGCACACAGCATGGGCACCCTGGGCCTGGCCCACGAAAGTACTTTTTCCTCTTAAACCTCAGGGCCTGTGATGGGAGGGGCTGCTGCAAAGGTGTCTGCCGTAATTTTCCACATTTTCTTGGTGATTAACTTTCAGCTCTTCGTTACTTACACAAATTTCTGCAGCCAGCTTGAATTCTCAGAAAATGAGTTTTCCTTTTCTATCGCATAGTCAGGCTGCAAATTTTCCAAATTTTTATGCTGTTTCCCTTTTAAAACGAATGTCATTAATAGCACCCAAGCCACGTTTTGAATGCTTTGCTGCTTAGAAATTTCTTCCACCAGATACCCTAAATCATCTCTCAAGTTCAAAGTTCCACAAATCTCTAGGGCAGGGGCAAAATGCCACCAGTCTCTTTGCTAAAACGTAACAGTCACCTTTACTCCAGTTCCCAACACGTTCCTCATCTCCATCTGAGGCCACCTCAGCCTGGACCTTATTGTTCATATCGCTATCAGCTTTTTTGTCAAAGCCATTCACCAAGTCTCTGGGAGGCTCCAGACTTTCCCAGTTTCCTGTCTTCTGAGCCCTCCAAACTGTTTCAACCTCTGCCTGTTACCCAGTTTCAAAGTCACTTCCACATTTTTGGGTATCTTTTCAGCAACGTGCCACTCGACTGGTACCAATTTACTGTATTAGTTCATATTCATGCTGCTGATAAAGACATACCTGAGACTGGGAAGCAAAAGAGGTTTAATTGGACTTACAGTTCCACATGGCTGAGGAGGCCTCAGAATCATGGTGGGAGGCGAAAGGCACTTCTTACATGGCGGCAGCAAGAGAAAATGAACAAAAAGCAAAAGTGGAAACTCCGGATAAACCCATCAGATCTCGTGAGACTTACTATCACGAGAATAGCACAGGAAAGACCGGCCCCTCGTGATTCAATTACCTCCCTCTGGGTCCCTCCCACAACACGTGGGAATTCTGGGAGATACGATTCGAGTTGAGATTTGGGTAGAGACACAGCCAAACCATATCAAAGAGCAAAACCACTGTAACCGCTTCAGGCAGGGGCCAGTGCCTGCCAGGCATGCTCACCTTGTCCTAATGGTGTGATTTCCTGTAAGAAAGGTGATAAATTCTCCCCATGAAGCTACAGAGTGCAGACGACGGGGACCTATAGCAGAGCTGATTCTCCCAAGGGAGGCCTCTGGTTTACCAGGTGCTGAGGGCCCGAGTACAACAGCAGACTGGGGACCACTTGGAGCTCCGCTCAGAGGAGTGGAATTGAGCCTTCACCACCTCCTCCTGCTCCAGAGCAGGCACATCTGACATCCAGGGTGAGCTGACTTCTTTCAGGCCTCAGGGACCCCTGAACTCAGCAGAGCCAGAGCAGTGGGGCCTGCTTCCCTGCCCAGACCTTGTCAGGAGGCGAAGTCCCTGGCTGCTGCCCCTGTGACCTGGGATCTGCAGCCATCCAGTCAGGCCCTGATTGCTGAGGAGCAAGCCACTAGTTCTAGGTTTTCTGGCCACCCTGGACCCAGGGTGGTAAAGTCTGGGATCTGCACTCTAGATACAGAGCTCCTGGGCATCCTGAGTCCCTGCCCATGTGCTCCTCACCTTTCAGCAGCCGACCCCATGGCAACACGGGCCTAGCCACCTGGAAGCCCTCCACCCTGAGGGTCAGTGGCCACCTGTCCTCCAGCCACATCTCTGCCCTCCAGTTCCCTGGCCTCTGCCTGTGCCTGCTGCGGTTTCATTGGTATCTTGACCCTTCTCTGGATACACTTTCTTTAGTTACGTCCCTGCCATGAGCCAGTTCTCATGTCCCTTGGCCTTTTACAGTTTCCATCTTGCAAAACCTCAACTTGAGGTTCTCCCCCAAGTGCCCCCCACCGTCCTTCACCAGACGCCATCATCACCGTCCTCCCCTCGGGGACGGGGGCAGTGCTGCCCTCTTGACTGGCTCCCTGCTGGGCCTCCCGCCCCTGGCTTTGTCTCTGCAGCACCACGTTCTGTCCCTGGTTTTCTCTCCCTACTGCTCATCCAACCTATGGCTTCCAGGGCAGACGGTTCAGCCCATTCTCCTGAGCGCTGCCTGCAGGTGCCCGCACAGAGGCCCCGCAGCACCTCAGAACCAAACCCTGTCTTTGCCCTCACATCTGCCGCTCCTCCTCTGTTCCCCGTTCCAGAGACTGGTGCCACTCAAGCCACAGACCTCTTCTGACAAGAGCCACATAGTAAATACTTTTGGCTCTGTGGGCGACACGGTCTCTGTCGCCTCTACCCCACTCTGCCAGTGGAGTGTTAAAACAGCCAGAGACAGTATATCAACCAATGAGCATGGCTGGGTGCCAGGAAAACTTGATGAAAACAGAGAGGATGGCTTGGGCAACGTGGCAAGACCCTGTCTCTACAAAAAATGTAAAAATTAGCTGGGTGTGGTGATGCATGCCTGTACTCCAAGCTACTTGGGAGGTTGAGGTGGGAGGATCACTTGAGCCCAGGACGTTGAGGCTGCAGTGAGCCATGTTTGTACCACTGCACGCCAGCCTGGGCAACAGAGCAAGACCCTGTATAAAAAAAGAAAGACAGCAGCAGTCAGATTGGGCCCACAGGCCACAGTTTGCTGACCCTGATCTAAACCATGCCTAGCTCTCAAGCCATATTTCTGTTTTTACTTCCATGGAAGTCCCTGAAGGACCCTGGTACGCTTTGCGTGTGTCTGTGACTTGGTGTACATGGCTGCCTCTGACAGGAGTGCCCTCAGCATTGTGTCTTGGGCTCGGCCAAGGCTCCTTCAGGAAGGCCTCCTTGATGCCTCCTCCCCAGCCGACCTCGGTCCCTGCCTCTCTCTTGCGCAGTCCTCTGCTCTCTTTCTGGGCACAGAACTTGCCATGCTGCACTGGGCATGCTTACCTGTGTCCCAGTGAGACCCTCTGCTCTCTGAGGTGGATGTTCTTGCTGGTTTTGTGTCGCTGGCACCTTGTGTGGTGCCTGGTCTGCTGTCAGTCTTTGATCGGGTCAAAGCAGAATTTCGTGAGCGATGGCTCTGTGCAGCCATGGCGGGTGGCTGAAGTGACCCCACAGGGCTACCGGGAGCACTCATGGTACAGCAGCCCACGCAGGACTGTTGCGCTTCTTGTGGCACGAGGATGCTGAGCACAGAGTCACGTTTAGGATGCTTCACTGCATTTCTGGCTCCCCTCAGTTGCTCTGAAGGGGCCATTGCCACCCTCAGCCTCGTCAGGGCCAGAAGCTGCCTGTCCCAGACCCCTGGCTGTTCCCGAGGCAGGTCTGTGAGGTCTCTCTGGAGGGCAGCGTGGTTCCCGGCTCATGTTTCTTGCCAGGATTGGGGCGTTTCTTCCAAGAAATATCTGAACTTGCCCCTAGCAGGCCCTACCGTTGCCTCTGACCCTCTCCTGTCCCTCACAGGAGAACCTCATGCTTTCCATCCTGCCCAAGCACGTGGCTGACGAGATGCTGAAAGACATGAAGAAAGACGAGAGCCAGAAGGACCAGCAGCAGTTCAACACCATGTACATGTACCGCCATGAGAACGTCAGGTACGCCGGCTCTGATGGCAGAGCAGGCCGTGGAGGGCTGCGTCTTTGCAGGACCCACTAGGCGCTGTGGGCTTCGCGAGGTTTTCCAGGGACTAGAAGCGAGGCTCCCCACGGCACTCATCAACCCGGCGGGAGAAGCTGCCGGCAGGTGTTTAAGCTACAGTGTGTTCTAGGCTGCCTGGTCCAACCCCATCATAGAACAGACATCACCCAGAGTGGGGAAGGGACTCCTGTGAGGTCACCCAGCTGTTCAGGGCCAGCACTGGGGCTAGAGCCCTGACCTCTGATTCTAGGAAGAAGGATGAGTTCAGCCCGGGCAGGAGTGGGCAGTGTGGGGTGGTCCCCAGGCGCTACAGGGAGGGATGCCTGCAGGGGGAAGTCCGCTAGGACAAGTGCAAGGTCAGAGCCCTGACTTTACCTGGAAGGGCCAGGGTCTCACTGCCCTGGAGGGGGTGAGGGAGGACCTTCTCCCACCCTGATCCTGGCTGCCCTGTGGGTTGGAGAGGGAGCGGGCACACCTCGCTGCCTGGAGCCTCACCCCCACGGTTCGTTCCTCATGCAGCATCCTCTTTGCCGACATCGTGGGCTTTACCCAGCTGTCTTCTGCCTGCAGTGCCCAGGAGCTCGTGAAGCTGCTCAACGAGCTCTTTGCCCGCTTTGACAAGCTGGCAGCTGTAAGTCCCTGGCCCCGCCTGGCTCTCCAGCAGGGCCTGCCCTCATGGCCTGTGCCTGGCCACCATCCCCAGCCCCATGATTTTCTCCCTCTGTCCTTCCTCTGCTTTCTTGGCCACTCCTCCCTCACTGATGAGGGGCTGGAGCATAGACCAGGCCCTCCCCTTTCAGAAATACCACCAGCTTCGGATTAAGATCCTGGGTGACTGCTACTACTGCATCTGCGGCCTGCCTGACTACCGTGAGGACCACGCCGTCTGCTCCATCCTCATGGGGCTTGCCATGGTGGAAGCCATCTCGTAAGTGGGGTGCCTCTGGGAGGGAGGCTCCCAGAGCAAGGGCCCCAACCCTGGACCCAGGGAGAAGCAGGTCTTCTGCGCTGGCCACAGCCCCTGGGTGGGGGATCGGCTGGAGGCAAAGACTGTGCCCTGCTGGGACACAGTGCTGGTTGACGGGTGGCACAGGCCCCTGCTCTGGAAGCTGGGATGTGGCTTACCTTCCTCACAGCCCAGGGGACCTGTAAGCCTCCCCCAGCCTGTGGGGCCCACTTTTCCAGCCTTAGTCCACATATTCCCTTTTTGCTGGAAGTTGCAGTTGTGAAATTCCTCACACTTCCTCACACTTGCTAGCACCCACAGGTGCTCCCCATCTCTCCTCAGTGTTTTCTCACCATGACCCCCAAAGGCACTGCCCTCTCCATCTTGTGATGCAGTGACTGTAAGCCCCTGGCAGAGGGGCTCAGGGCTGGGGCTGGAGCCCACCCCAGCCTCTGTGCTCCAGCCTAGGCTGTGAGGGAGGCAGACTCATGTGCTCACTGTCCCCACTGTTGCCCCTGCTCCAAGTGCACTTGCAGCTCTCAGATGGGCAGTCCCTCTGGTTGACTTCCAGCCTCTGGGGAACCCGGGGTGACATCAGGCACCAATGCGGAAAGGGAAGCTCCTGCCAAGGCCCCTCCCCCATGGGATGGAGTCCTGGAAGTTGCCCACCCTTTACCCTCTTCTCCGAGGGGGCAGCTTTGCATTTTTACCATCTTCCAGGTTAAATCCCATCTAGTATTGCCCTGGAAAGAAAGCAGCGTTGGCCGGGTGCAGTGGCTCACGCCTGTAATCCCAGCACTTTGGGAGGCCAAGGCAGGCAGATCACCTGAGGTCTGGAGTTCGAGACCAGTCATGACCAACATGGAGAAACCCCGTCTCTACTAAAAATACAAAATTAGCCGGGTGTGGTGGCACATGACTGTAGTCCCATCTACTCCGGAGGCTGAGGCAGAAGGGCTTTAACCCAGGAGGCAGAGGTTGCTGTGAGCCGAGATCGCGCCATTGCATTCCAGCCTGGGCAACAAGAGTGAAACTCCGTCTCAAAAAAAAAAAAAAAAAAAAAAAAAAGCAATGTGGCCTTTATCCCAGGGGCAGTAGTCCAGGAACTCTAGCATCCTCTCCCTTCTCTGTCAGACACATTCAGGCAAGGGACTGTTCACGGCTATTTTGTTCACCTCTATGTCTGCAGCACCTTGAACATGCCTGGCACATACTTGATGCTCAGTGAAATATTAACTGCATGAATGAATAGAAGAGTAATCGGCAGAAAGAAACTGGAGGCCCCTCAGGAAGTGGGGATAGATAGGGAGGAGAGTCTCTTGGTGCCCTTGTCCTGCTGGCCTGTGATGCCTGACTCTGGGCTGGCCCTGGCCTGCCTTACCCCCGACCCAACACCATGGGTTACTGGACATCAGTGCAGGCGGAAAGCTGTGGGGACCTTACCAGGCCCCCTCTTGTGGAGGGGAAGAGGCCCACGATGAATTTCTTTTGCAGGCTGGCTGTCTTGTGAAGGCCACGCCCTGACCCTCCTTTCTGTGTGTCCATGGCAGGTATGTGCGGGAGAAGACCAAGACTGGGGTGGACATGCGTGTGGGGGTGCACACGGGCACCGTGCTGGGGGGCGTCCTGGGCCAGAAGCGCTGGCAGTACGATGTGTGGTCGACTGACGTCACTGTAGCCAACAAGATGGAGGCCGGCGGCATCCCTGGGTGAGTGCCCTTCCGCGGGGGCAGGTGTGAGGATTGGGGAGGGGACCGGACCGTCCCGTCCCCTCCATACCACAGGGCTGTGACCCTGATGAGGGACAGGGGGCCTCAGAGAAGGTCCCCCCACCACCCCGGAACAGCATTCCTCCTGTCCTGCGCCAGCCCTGGCTAAGGCCGTTCTGACCTGCCTTGGGGTGAAGCCTCTTTGGGCCTGATGTTAGATGTGTGTCCAGGCTTCTCCTGCCTGGACCCTGCAGTAGCCTGTCCTCCTTTACCCTTTACCCACTTAGGGGGCTGCCTCCCCTTTACCTACTTAGGGAGCTGCCCCAGCTCTCCTTATGCCAGCGCCCAGGTCTCCCCAAAGGGAGAGTAATTAGCAGTCGTCAGTGGCTGGCTCGGAGGCAGTGTTTTGCAGGTCGCAGTGCAATTACATGTCTTACTTGAGCTCCTTTACAGGATCAGTGAGTAATGGAGGCCCTGCCTTTAGCAGGGCCAGGCTGAGGGAGGATCAGCTCAGCCTTCCCCATCTGGGCCAGGCAGCTTCCTTCAGTGGCATTTAGGATTCTTGCCCTCAGTGGTGACTCCTCAGAAACGGGTTTTGTTTTCCCTTGGCAGCAGGGGTTGCAACTGAGAAATGTGCAAGGTGGGGGATAATTGGATCTTGTGGCTCACACTTGTAATCCCAGCCCTTTGGGAGGCTGAGGCGGGTGGATCACCTGGGGTCAAGAGTTTGAGACCAGCCTGACCAACATGAAGAAACTCCATCTCTACTAAAAATACAGATTTAGCCAGGCATGATGGTGTGCACCTATAATCCCAGCTACTCTGGAGGCTGAGGCAGGAGAATTGCTTAGAACCTGGAAGGCAGAGGTTGCAGTGAGCTGAGATCGCACCACTGCACTCCATCCTGGGCAACAGGGCAAGACTGTCTCAAAAAAAAAAAAAAAAAAAAAATCCTTATCACATTTGATCCACTTCACAGTGGATCAAAGATTGAAGAAAGATTGTACTCCTGTGTCATGGCTCCAACACTGAGGCTGAGATGGGAGTAGGTGCCACACGGCCCACACAACTAGTTAGTGGGCCACACAGCTAGTTAGTGGCAGATACTCCACTTGGCCCCTGCCTCCACTTGGCCTCTGCCCCCACTTGGCCTCTGCCCCACATGCCCGAGAGACACGGGGCCGAGCAGCAGCCAGTGCATCTGTGGTCCATGGACTGTCCCCGGGGGTTGTGAGGGCCACCTCTGGCCGGCGCTCAGGGCCTCTCTCTCTGCAATTCAGGCGCGTTCACATCTCCCAGAGCACCATGGACTGCCTGAAAGGGGAGTTTGATGTGGAACCAGGCGATGGGGGCAGCCGCTGTGATTACCTAGAAGAGAAGGGTATTGAAACCTACCTCATCATTGCCTCCAAGCCAGAGGTGAAGAAAACAGCCACCCAGAATGGCCTCAATGGCTCGGTGAGTTCCCCCACCCCACTCCCAGATTAGGGGGTTGGAGAGGAGGAGATTAAGGAAAGATGGCAGAAGAGTTGCAAGACCCAGTGGTGGCTGGCTATGAGAGGTGAGTGGCAGGCTGGCACCCTTCCCGATGGATAGCTGGTTTCTGGGGGAGACAGTGAGTGTAATTCATGGCAAGTTGCAGTGGAGGTGACTGTAGCATATCCTAAGACCCCATCCAGAAGGGAGGCACTGGAGATGTGTCGGTGGCGCCCAGGAGAGCAGCTGGGCTGGAGCTCAGAGTCTCCTGCACGGCGGAAGTGAGTGAAGCCACCGGAGTGACATGGATGCTCAGGGAGAGGCTCACAGACGAGGCTGGGAGTGGGGTGACTGGTCATGGGGAAGGAGGACCAAGGCCAGGAAGGTTTCCTGAGTGGGAAATGAAGGAATGAGATAGAAGTAATAGAGCAGGGGTGTCCAATCTTTTGGCTTCTCTGGGCTGCATTGGAAGAACAATTGTCTTGGGCCAAACATCAAATACTGCGGGTTGAACAAGCTTGCAGCAGAGCATCCTATGGGCCTGCCCTCTGGCCTGGTCTTCGTGTGGGGGCCCCGGAATATCTACAGACCTGAAGCAGTCAGCAGCTTCCCCAGGCCTGTCCACCAACCCCCAAACACCTCCTGTCAGTCTGATTAGAAACCAACAGCAGCTGTTGCAGAAATTGATCCCTTTACCATCCCCTACTGAATCTGGAGGTTGTTTATTTTTTGTAATCTCTCATGTCAAAACCGTTTCCTCCAGTATGAGAGTCCATCTAACAAGACTTGGAATTAAGGAGCGTGGTGGCTGTCAGGGAAATTGCGTCATCTGAGACTGCTCAATGGCTGAGGCTTTGCCTAATTATGGCTAAAGCAAAGCCCACTCTGGTGAGGCTGCAGGAGCGATGGCTGATAGACTCCCTGTTGATTCTAACCTCGATGTCGGTCTCATCCAGTGTCATTTTAAAGGCCTTCTCTTGGGATACAACTCCCAAATTTGTATCTCCAGCCCCAGTGGCTTTCCTGCACTCAACATACAGCCACTTGTATGCCTCCATTTGTACATATAATAGGCATCTTAAATGCCACCTGTCCAAAGCTCCTGCCCGCCTTCCCACTCCAAAACCTGCTCTCGGTCTTCCCATCTCAGTTAATGGCAGTTCCATCCTTTTATTAATAATTGCTCAGACCAAAAAGTTTGAAGTCATCCTTGACGCCTCACTTTGCAATCCACAAGCAAGTTCCATGGCCTCCGCTCGCTCTCTAATCCCACCACTGCCTTCCACACACTTGTCACTTCCAGCCCTGTCTGTGCCACTTATCCCACGCCCGGATCATGGCTGAGCTCTCCTTTCCTCTAGGCCCTGCCCAATGGAGCACCAGCTTCCTCAAAGTCCAGCTCCCCTGCCCTCATTGAGACCAAGGAGCCCAACGGGAGTGCCCACAGCAGCGGGTCCACGTCGGAGAAACCCGAGGAGCAGGATGCCCAGGTATGTGCAGGGCTCAGGGCAGGGGCCACTGAGGGGCCAGATGCGGGCAGACACCAGGAAGCAATACATTCCTGCAGCAGGAGTCCTGTGCTGGGGAGACCTGGCCACCACCCAGGACCTCCTCCTGCTTAGCATTGTAACCATGGGCAGGTCACCCCTCCAGCCCCACAAAACCCTACTGTCTCCTCATCAGTTACATGTTGGGGTGACCTGGAATCCTGTAGATTTGAGATCAGTGAGGACCTCCATGGAAAATTCTATAGGATCTGAGACAATTTTGGAAGTGAGATTTCAGACCTGGACTCACCTCTCTGGCTAGGTTCAAACCCAACAAGTTCCATGCAAGATGGGATATTTCCGCAGCCCCCAAAGGTGAGGAATTAGCATGCTGTCCCAGAGTGCAGGCTGCCTCTTGGGCCAGAACTGGTCCCTGACTGCAGGGCGTCTGGAGCATGTTTCCTGATGGAGGTCAGTGCTGCAGAGATGGGGTGTCTGCCCTGCCGGGGCTGCCAGGCTCACCTTGTGAGGGGGACAGGAGAGCTGGCCCTGGTGCCATTAGAGCAGATGCTGTAGAACAAGATGGTAGACGGGGCTTAGGGTAAATTAGGTTTTTCTCAAGTCCCCCAACATTCAGCAAGTTTTCCTTATTGCAGTTTTCTTGATAGAAAGTGGAGGTACAGACTCAAGGCACTCACTAGCAAGGAGGACACAGATATAGCTTTAGCAGCCTGTGATTTTTTGGGCCCTGACCCTTAGCCAGGCCCACGCTGCTCCCGGATCTGCTTCAGGAACAGGTTCCTGCTGCTGCCACAGACCATCCATGTGATTTTACAGAAGAGGAAGATGTGGCTGGGGAAACATTATCTGGGGTCAAACTGTCAACCAGTGGCACACCTGTGCTGATGCTTAAGACCAGGGAGTCTTTTTTTTTTTTTTTTTTAAGATGGAGTCATGCTCTGTTGCCCAGGCTGGAGTGCAGTGGCATGATCTTGGCTCACTGCAACCTCCGCCTCCTGGGTTCAAGTGATTCTCCTGCCTCAGCCTCCCGAGTAGCTGGGATTACAGGCGTGCACCACCATGCCTGGCTGATTTTTGTATTTTTAGTAAAGACAGGGTTTTACTGTATTGGCCAGTCTGGTCTCAAACTCCTGATCTCAAGTGATCCACCCACCTCAGCCTCCCAGAGTGCTGGGATGACAGGCATGAGTCACCGCACCCGGCCCCAGGGAGTCTTGACTGTGGCTCCCAGATGCACTGTTGAACCCTTTCAGACAGCTCTCAGCTATTGAGCGTGCCAGTCTCAGTGACTGTTTAGACTGATGGCTGTGTCATCACAGCCAGGATTCCTGTTTTTGGAGTTGATACTTTTTCCTTGGAACTGGGAATAAAATGGTAGTGGGTGCCCCAGCTCCACCTACCCGCCGCCCCTTGTCAGCCCTCTAGTGATGAGAACATTCTTTTCTCTCCCATCACTTTCCCCCTCAGATCTTCCTTTCCAGATGAGCCAGATGGGAGTTCTTTTAATAGTTCCCTGAAGTCCTAGAGTTGGGAGCCATGCATGTCCCCAGGGTGCCGATGTATATGGCCCCCACATCACAGCAGGAAGTGCCAGGACTGTCCCAACCCGGCAGCTGTCTCGATCACAGGTCTCTTACTCAGGAGCCAGGGGCTGCTCCCTACAATGCTGTCATTCGCGACCCTCCCTGCAGAGCTCTGGTGGGGCCCAGGGAGCCAAGAAGGCCTGGAGCATTGGGTGTAGACCCAGGCCACATGGAGCCACACGGGAGCATGGGGAAGACTTCCCGGAAAGGGACTTGAGAGCTGGAGGGATTGGTCCTCCGAGATGCCCTCTTTGGTTCCTTTCCTCCTCCACCTCCATCTTTCTCAGCTCCTCCCCGCCACTCGGTCCCGTCTCCCCCACTCACGCTGCCTCCCTGGCTCACAGGCCGACAACCCCTCATTCCCCAACCCGCGCCGGAGGCTGCGCCTGCAGGACCTGGCTGACCGAGTGGTGGACGCCTCCGAAGACGAGCACGAGCTCAACCAGCTGCTCAACGAGGCCCTGCTCGAGCGAGAGTCTGCCCAAGTGTAAGCGCCACCCGGAGGCGTCCAGGCCCACCTCTCCTCCCGGGCCCTGACAAGGGATTCAGGAAACCGGGCATCCCAAATACGGTCCCCCTGCTAGGCCGAGGCAGGTGTGGCATTTGGGATTCATGGGGCTTGTTCCCACTGCAGAGTAAAGAAGAGAAACACCTTCCTCCTGTCCATGCGGTTCATGGACCCTGAGATGGAAACCCGCTACTCGGTGGAGAAGGAGAAGCAGAGTGGGGCTGCCTTCAGCTGCTCCTGTGTCGTCCTGCTCTGCACGGCTCTGGTTGAGATACTCATCGACCCCTGGTGAGGGAGGGGAGGGCCACAAGTTTCCTCGGCTGCGGCGGTGCGGGGAGGCAGGTGTCTCAGCGGGAGCCTGACACTGGGGAGCAAGCCTTGTCTCTGCTCCCTGACCCCCACTGGGACGGCCCCACGGGCTCCAAGAGTGCTAGGTGGCACCCTGGGCTTCCTTCCTGTATGTTGCCCCAGGTTTTGGAGCAGTCCTAGCGTCAGAATGGGGATCTGGCCAGGATCAGAAAGCTGGAGACCTTGGCTGGATGGGCCCACAGTGATTCTTGGGACAAAGATGGGGACACTGCATCTGCCTCAGTCACCAAGGCTGACCTGGCCCCTTTCTTGGCTTATCTTGATAAAGATAGATTTTAGGCTCTGGGCACAGACTGACCCCTCTCGAACACAGCAGCAGGCCCTTCAGGGCAAGGTGGGCCTCCTGGAGTCCCCAGCTGGTGAAGCCCTGTCTGAGGGTGATGACCACTCTCTCGTTCTCCCTTTCTCCCCTCGGCCAATCGGGGATTCCCCGTCACAGAGGATTACTCCTGACAAACTGTAATCCTGCTGGGAGCCTTGGGCTCGGTCACACCATCTAAGATTGTGGGGGTGTGACCATGTGCAGGCCACTGCAGGCTCCGGCACCATCTGTTTCCTCATCTGTGAAATGAGAACAACCCCTGCCCCAGCTGACACTCAGGACTGTGGTGAGGCTCAAATTCACTGATTCCATGAGTATTGATTGGTTGTCTGCTTCATGTCTGGCGATCAGGGGCTGGGGCCATGGCAGTGATACGGCATACAGAAACCCCTGCTCTCGTGAAACCTGGGTTCTGGTAGGGGAAGCTATAGACATAAGCAATTAAACAATTAAAATACGCATCCATGCAGGAGTAAGTATTGCAAATCCAGGGCAGGCAAGGAAGGAAGTGGGTATGCTGCCCGGGGGCTTTGCTTTGTTTGCATTTTGATGTGGGATGATCAGAGCAGGCCTTGCTGGCAGGGTAATATTTAAGTAATGCCCGGAAGCAGGTGAGGGGCGAGGCTTCTGCTATCTGGGGGACACCTGCTTCGGATAGAGGTGCTGAGGCTGGAGTGGCCTGGCCCCTGGAGGCACGGTGAGGAGGCACTGCAGCGGGAACAGGGGCCACTGGAAGAGTAGCAGGAGTCCAGCTCAGAGACGTGGGGCCTCAGACGCCACCGCAGGGCGCCAGCTTCCACTCTTAACACAGGAGGCCGCGGAACAAGAGAGCAAAGTTGTGACATATGCCCGGAGAGGCTCACTTCTGCTGAGAACAGTGCTTAGTGAGCACAGCAGGAGCAGTGAGACCAGAGGAGACCAGATAGTGACCCAGAAAAGCCACTGTGGCAACCAGGCCAGGCCGAGGAGAGAGGAGGATCAGTGGTTGGATTCTGAATTTTCTGGATTGATGGATGGATGCTGAATGTATTTTGGTGACAGAACTGACAGGAGTTGCCGGCAGATTGGTTGTGCGGCGTGAGTGTGGAGTTGAGGACGTCTCCTGGGCTTCTGATCTGAGCAACTGGCAGGACGGGGGTGCCGTTAACCAAGATGGGGATGAGGTGGCAAGACGAAAGGGCAGACGCAAAGATCAGGAGTTCGGTTTGGGACGCGTGAAGTTTTTAATGCCCACAAGCCAAGGAGGCCAGAGTCCATGATCTGGAGTTCAGAGGGCGGGTGGGGTTGGAGACGTGAACCTGGCGTCGCCAGCATGCAGGTTGTGCGGTAACACAAGACTCGCTGAGCTCAAGGCAGTGTGTCCAGATGCAGGGACGGAAAAGTACCACCAGGGACTCAAGAAACCAAGTGAGAAAAGTGTCTCAAGGAGGGGTGAGAGGTGACTGAAAATGGGACGTGGATTTAGCTACCAGGAGGCTTCTGGGGCTCTTGGCAAGGGTACCTTCCAGGGAGGGGTTAAATGGGGATGGGTGTGAGCAGAGGGTATGGAGAGCAGGTTTCCGGGAGTCGTCCGGTTAAGGTGGATGTGTTAAGAGTGTGTCCCCTGTGAAGCTGGGGGCGGCTGCCATAGGCGGACTCTTAGCAGCCCCCAGCAGCGAGGGACCGATGCTGCTCCGTGCTCTGTCCCTTTAGCACAGCGACATGGCAGGGGCGCATTCCTAAGATCCCTGCCCAAGTTTATCCTGGGCTGTGCCCAGGCCACCTGTGAGTCGTTCCCTCTCTGGGAAATGTCCCAGGCAGCAGCTGCAGCTGGAGACTGGCCTGCTCCCAGGCCAGCACTCAGCTGGCGGCCCCTCTCATCAGGGCCTTTCTCCTGTTCTGCATGGCAGGCAGCAGCAATTCCCTGGCACCGTGTGGAGCTGTACAGGCACAGGCATGGACTCGTGCTGTGCCGAGGGGCCTCCCCATCCCCTGCCCCCTGTCCCCTGTCCCCGTCCCTTCCTCTCCTAGCCCCTCACCCCATCTCACTGTCCCCTCTGGCCCCTCCCAATTGTCTTCTCTCTGTCACAGGCTAATGACAAACTATGTGACCTTCGTGGTGGGGGAGACTCTGCTCCTCATCCTGACCATCTGCTCCCTGGCTGCCATCTTTCCCCGGGTAAGAGGCACTTTTCTGCTGAGCTTGGAAGCCTCTGGAAGTGAGTGGCACTCCCTGTAAAACTGGGTGGTGATGGAGTTATTCTTGCTGTCAAATCCTGACAGACAGACTCTCTTCTGTTAGGACGGTCCAGGCACTTGCCCATCCATTCATTCACCATCAGCAGAGCACTCCCTCTGGCTGGGCCACCAGGCCGGGGCTGGGCCATAGTGGACTGTGGCTGGCCGATGGTGGGCCTTGGTTGGGCCGTGGCTGGGCTGTGGCAGGCTGTGGCGCTGCAGCACACATGAGTATGGCAGAGTCTGAGTAAAGAGGAACCTGGGTAGAGAAGCAGTTGGACGGCCGGCTGGAAGGTGGGTTGGCCCTGACTGTGAAGGCCCTTAGAAGCCAGACTAAAAGGATTAAAGCTTTATCCCATACGGCACTGGGGTACCAAGCAGAGGTTTTTTTATTATCAGAATGACAAAGGTAAAGCAGTGTTTAGGAACATGAATCTCACAGGTGACTCGCCAGGTCACTTGGAGCCAGGACAGGCAGGAGTAGCTCTCCAGAGACGAGCAGCCCTGAAAACGGTTCTGTGCCCTGGCCTCGCCTCGTCACCGCATGTGCTGTGGAGAGGGCTGCGCCCTGGAAGCTGTGCTGTTGCACAGGCACATGGAGGAGGTCCGACACAGCGCCAGAACTCCCACACCCTCTTCTCCGCTCTGCCCCTTTGTCAGCTGTCGGGCGACTCCCAGGCACAGCCCCTCTTGAGGCTCCTGGAACTGGAATATGGGAGCAGCCTGAGTTGCTGGCAGTCACGTCTGCAGGAGAAAGGGCTGGCAAAGGCTCATGGCTCTTGAAATTCCATTCCTTCTAGGCCTTTCCTAAGAAGCTTGTGGCCTTCTCGACTTGGATTGACCGGACCCGCTGGGCCAGGAACACCTGGGCCATGCTCGCCATCTTCATCCTGGTGATGGCAAATGTCGTGGACATGGTGAGCTCCTGCTGTCCTTGTTGAAGGGACGCCCCTATTCTCAGTGGAGAAGGGCTTCTGTTTGGGTCACACGAGCAGTTTCTCAATCCGTCCCTCCACTGTCATGGAGATTTGGAGTGGCTCTTAGGTTCCCAAACACATCATCCCTGCCTAGTGGAAGGAGTCTTGTCCCTGCCATCCAGGGATCCTCTGGGATGAACTTGTTTCCTTGAAACTCCTCTCCCAGAGTCCAAGAGCCCAGTTTCATGTGCCCAGGCCTGTGCTGGATGCCTTATGTATGTTGATTCATTTAATCTGTGAAAAAGTCCTGAGCAGTTGTACTAGTATCTGCAGTTTCACATGGAGAAACAAACGCTCAAAAAGAGTCATCAGCCAGGCACGGTGACTCACGCCTGTAATCCCAGCACTTTGGGAGGCTGAGGCGAGTACATCACGAGGTCAGGAGTTTGAGACCGGCCTGACCAACATGGTGAAACCCCATCTCTACCAAAAATACAAAAATTAGCCAGGCGTGGTGGTGCGCACCTGTAATCCCAGCTACTCGGGAGGCTGAGGCAGGAGAATCGCTTGAACCCAGGAGGGAGAGGTTGCAGTGAGCCGAGATTGAGCCACTACATTCCAACCTGGGCGAACAGTGAGACTCTGTCTCAAAAAAGTAAATAAATAATAATTCACTTGCTCTAGGTCACACAGCCAGGAAGTGACAGAGTCCAGAATGGAGGCAGTTCTAAGTCCCGGTCCTGTGTGTTCTTCCTCCCTGAGGGGGCAGCCAAATGCTTTCTTGGGGAGAAGGGACAGGAGTTGGGAGCCCAG
Source organism: Rhinopithecus bieti (assembly GCF_001698545.2). Classification (NCBI taxonomy): domain Eukaryota; kingdom Metazoa; phylum Chordata; class Mammalia; order Primates; family Cercopithecidae; genus Rhinopithecus; species Rhinopithecus bieti. The sequence goes on along the minus strand of NW_016811019.1, from coordinate 1,768,107 downwards.
ATCTATTGGTTTAGAACCACTGGGCACGTATTGAGCACTACATGCCTGGAGCTGTTATCAAGTCCAATGGGGGCTGGGCGCGGTGGCTCATGCTTGTAATTCCAGCACTTTGGGAGGCTGAGGCGGGCGGATCACTTGAGGTCAGGAGTTCCAGACCAGCCTGGCCAACATGGTGAAACCCCATCTCTACTAAAAATACAAGAATTAGCCAGGCACAGTGGCACGCACCTGTAATTCCAGTTATTTGGGCAGCTGAGGCAGGAGAATCGCTTAAACCTGGGAGGTGGAGGTTGTGGTGAGCCAAGAACGCACCACTGCACTCCGGCCTGGGCGACAGAGCGAGACTCCCTCTCAAAAAAAAAAAAAAAAAGTCCAATTGGATTGAGGAGTTAGGGGCTCCAGAGCCTACCTTGGCCAGGGGTTGCTGGTGCCCACTACCCAGGGAAGGGAAGCCCCAGGCCCCCTACATGTCACAAAACGCCTGGAACCTGGCACCCAGGTGTGGGGGTCACCACTGCACAGGGTCCTGGACACTGTACAGGACACCTAGAGATGCTGTCACTCATGGAGGAGTAAAAAGCTTAGGGAGGTGCAACAACTGCTCATGCTAGAATATAGATATGCCAGGAATCGCGCAAGCAAGATAAGCCCCCTTGGGTGAAAGTTAAAAAAACGTGGGGTTGATTCTGATTGTGGATACACTTTCTCCTGGCCGCATCTGCCCAGTAGCAGAACCAGTGAAGACTCCAGAAGGCAAAGTGTCCCCCCAGTGGAAGGATTTGGGCAGAGCCTAGCTGTCATCACGGGGAGGCTGTGAGTGGAGCTCATGGCCCCGTGGTACCTCCTGAAGCAACAGTGTGATGTGGGGAAGAACATGTTGGATTTGAAGCCTAAAGACTTGGCTCCTACTTCTGGCTTTTCTGCTTGCTAATTGTGTTTGGGCAAATCTGGCCTGAGTTTTCTGTACAACAGGCACAGTACTAAAAATACTCGAGTGTTTTTGTGAATGTCAAATGAGGCAACAGTAAGGCTCTTAGCTGCAGTTACTAACTTTTGTATGATTAGTCCCTGGTAAATTTCCCCATCTTTCCCGGTGTTTCTGGGGGAGCCATGGGAGGTGGCAGCTGAGCACACACTGCCATGCACAGCTCTGTGTGACCAGCACCTGCTGTTCTCTTGAACGTGTGTCCCCTCCTGCCATCCTGGCCTCCAGCTCAGCTGTCTCCAGTACTACACAGGACCCAGCAACGCGACAGCAGGGATGGAGACAGAGGGCGGCTGCCTGGAGAACCCCAAGTATTACAACTACGTGGCCGTGCTGTCTCTCATCGCCACCATCATGCTGGTGCAGGTCAGCCACATGGTGAAGCTCACACTCATGCTGCTCGTCGCGGGCGCCGTGGCCGCCATCAACCTCTACGCCTGGCGCCCCGTCTTCGATGAATACGACCACAGGCGTTTTCGGGAGCATGAGTAAGATGAAGCGCGACTGGGGATCTGTATTGCCTCTTTCCTCCCACCTGCAAAGTCCTCAGTTGAGCCCATGGGCCTGTGCTGAGGTGGCTTTCTGCCACTAGGGGTCCTCAGAGGCTTGTTCAAGAGCCAGAGTTCCTGGCGGCTCACAGACGCATCACTGGTTGGCTAGGACCTGGGAATAGATTCTTCCCATTCTCCCTGAGTGGAGGACTTGGGATACCCCGGTGTCTGGCTGGGCATCAGGCTCTTGTTCCCAGATGGGGCCTGACTGTGCTGTTATCTGTCCAGCAGCTTACCTATGGTGACCTTAGAGAAGATGCAGGGATTCACCCCTGGGCTCAACGGCACTGACGGGTAAGGGCCACGGCTTCCCCTCCTGGCCTGCGCTCACAGTCCCTCTTCTAGAGACAGGAATACAACAGGCCCAAGCCCTGTGATCTCACCCTCCAGGAGGCATGTGACCTAGCACATGCAGGTTAGAGGAGCTGGCATGGGTTCCTCCAGGAGGGCTGCAGCAGAGGCAGGATGATTCTGATAGGGACCGGGACATCCAGGCCTCTGCGTGAAGGGCAGTGAGGAGGGAAGGAACTGCCAGGTGAATGGCAGCTGCATGTAACTGGCTGACAGGACAGACAAGCAGGAAAATGAGGGAGGAAGGAACACACTTTGGATTTAGACCTGGCTTCTGAGCCTGCAGCAGGCAGTAATTCTCTGTGGGTCACAGGCAGGTCAGTTTCCACGAGTGGCAGTTTCATCTCTTGAGGAGGATACTGAAGCAGAAGTTCTCTAAGGTCCCTGCCAGTGCCAAGGTTTTAAAATTTTATGACTCAGTGACTTGAATTAGACCTTCAAGAAAGTTTAGAAATAAAAAGATGACCTAATAGAAGAGGGGTAGGACCTGCATAGCCCTTCACAAAAGAACTCTAAATGGCCACTAATAAATGGCACTCAAGTAATCAAGGAAATGCCAGTCACACCCTAATGAAATACCATCACACACGTACTGGTCCAGATAAGTCTGACAATATCAAGTACGGCAGTAACTCTTACACTCCTGATGGGAGTATGAGTTAGTACAGGCACGTTAGAAAATATTTTGATCTATTTAGTAAGGCTGAAAATAAACCTGTGTCCCAGCAATTCCACTCCTACATACACGCCCACGCAGACATGTGTATATGTGTATATATATACATATCTTAGAGAAATTCATGCACATACTCATGTCCCAGGATATATGTATGAGAATATCCAAAGTGGCACTGTTCGTAATAGACATACCCCCTCCCTCGAAACAAATGAAAACAACCCAAATGACATCAACAGGAAATGGATACATAACTGGTATATTCAATACAGTAATGGAAACTAACCACAGCTCCACATAAAAATATGGACGAACGACATAAAAAGCCATGGTGAGATTGTACCCCAGTCCCATGGCTATGAAATCCCATCACTGATGTCTCTTCTGCAAATTCCTGCATGGTCGTAGCTACCTCTGTGATCAGTCAGGCAATGCAGTGTTTCTTAAACACCTGGGGAGCAGCGCCCTGATGTAAATCCCAGGTGTAGCCAGGAGGGGCCAGGGGTTGCCTGGCTGTTGGAGAGGAGGCCAGTGAGTTAAGAAAGCTTTACTGCCCAGGGGGAGCCTGACTTGATGTGAAAGGGCCTAAGGAGCTGGGGTGAGCTCTGGGGCTGGATTGGCAGGAAGCAGCACCGTCTAGTCAGAGGGAATCAGGCCCCCTCCGGGAGGCCCTTTCAGTTGCATGCGCTCTGCCCGGCAGGCTGCCCCTGGTGCCTTCCAAGTACTCCATGATGGTGATGGTGTTCCTCATGATGCTGAGCTTCTACTACTTCTCCCGCCACGTGAGTGCCGCCTGCACGATCCCCGCTCTGTGCCCACAACCCACAGGGCCTCCTGAGAAGCAGCCCCAGGACCTAAGAGACCAAGCTCCTAAGGACTGTGGCTTCCCTTTACCCAGCCCCACACGTGAGCCTGGTCAGGCCACCGCCTTTTCTATATTCAGGCTCCTTCCTCAGTCACACAGGAGGACAGTGCCGCACCTCTTCCATCCGACCCCTCCAGGATGATGAAGGAAGCATGGGAGTGAGGGCAGGAGGGGACAGAGCGAAGGCGCAAACATCTTGAATCAAATCTCTATCCCCTAGGCCAGGGGCTCATGGCCCCTGCACTCCCCATGGTGCTGGGGGACATTAGCACAACTGACCACGGAGCCGGAAGAGAAAGGGAAGGGAGCTGATGGACTTTCTGTTGGGTTAAAAGGAAAAGAGAAGGCCGGGTGCAGTGGCTCATTTTGGGAGGCTGAGGTGGAGGATCACTTGATTCCAGGAGTCTGAGACCAGCCTGGGCAACATGGTGAAACCCCGTGTCTACTAAAAAATACAAAAATTAGCCAGGCATGGTGGCCTGCGCCTGTAATGCCAGCTACTTGGGGGGGTTGAGGCAGGAGGATTGCTTGAATCTGGGAGGTTGAGGCTGCAGTGAGCTGAGATCACACCACTGCACTCCAGCCTGGGTGACAAGTGACGCCCCCCCCTCCCCACCAACCCGACAACAGAGGAAAAGGGAGGGAGAGGGAGGAGAAAGATCCTGTTAGCTCAAGTGCCCCCTAGTGACTTCAGGAAAGCACAGCCTTCCCAAGCCACTTCTCATCCAAATAGTGCCTGCTTAGAAAGGGGACTCCCCTCTGAGCTGGGAGATCCCCACTGCTGCCACCTCCACGAGACAGACCTGCAGCTGAAATTAGGTCCCAGAAGGCCTCCTGGATATCTGCTGTAACTATGGGTCTGGGAACTGCACTGCACTATCGGGTGGCCTTTTGATGAGGAGGAATCCTTGCAGGGTCTTACTTCCCTTGCCATTTAGCCATCTTCCCTCCAGCCTTTCCAAGGGGAGCTCCTCTATTCATGTTCCTGTTTTTCTTCTTTTTTTGAGACTGAGTCTTACTCTGTCGCCCAGGCTGAAGTCCAGTGGTGCAATCTTCGCTCACTGCAACCTCTGCCTCCTGGGTTCAAGTGATTCTCCTGCCTCAGCCTCCCGAGTAGCTGGGATTAACAGGTGCCCGCCACCATGCCCGGTTAATTTTTGTATTTTTAGTAGGGACAGGGTTTCACCATATTGACCAGGCTGGTCTTGAACTCCTGACCTCAGGTGATCCGCCTGCCTCGGCCTCCCAAAGTGCTGGGATTACAGGCGTGAACCACCATGCCTGGCTGTTCCCGTTTTTCATCCTTCTATCCAGTGGCCAGCTCAGAGCACATGCCTCGCCTTGTCTGTGTCTGTAGGTAGAAAAACTGGCACGGACGCTTTTCTTGTGGAAGATTGAGGTCCACGACCAGAAGGAACGTGTCTATGAGATGCGACGCTGGAACGAGGCCTTGGTCACCAACATGTTGCCTGAGCACGTGGCACGCCATTTCCTGGGATCCAAGAAGAGAGATGAGGTGAGGGGTGTGGCCTCAGCCCGGAACCATGAGGCCATGTGTCTCCATCTGTTCTTTCTTTCAGGGAACCCCCCTGGGCCCAGGCCTTCTCAGGGACAGGGGACTGGGGGCCAGGTAGGGCTGAACCTAAACAGCAAACAATGTAAGCAAAAGAGGAGTTTCTCCGGCCTCTCGTAAAGGGCAGTGCTGTAGGCATGGTGATGTGGGCCATACAGCTCTGAGGCCATGTGTCAGAAGACAAGACTTTTCTCTAGAGCACACCTTTCTGTTGCCTGTGAACTTCGCCAAAGTGGTTCCCAGCTCCACAGTACCCTCTTCCTCACAGCTGGGGCTGTTAGAGGAACTAGAGAAGCTGTTTTAAAATTGATTCAAAGTAGTGGCCAGGCACAGTGGCTCACGCCTGTAATCCCAGCACTTTGGGAGGCCGAGGTCAGTGGATCACCTGAGATCAGGAGTTTGAGACCAGCCTGGGCAACATATAGTGAAACCCCGTCTCTACTAAAAATACAAAAATTAACTGGATGTGGTGGTGCACACCTGTCGTCCCAGCTACTTGGGAAACTGAGGAGAATCACTTGAACCCGGAAGTGGAGGTTGCAGTGAGCTGAGATTGTGCCACTCTACTCCAGCCTGGGTGACACAGCAAGACTCCGTCTCTCAAGGAAAAAAAAAAAAAAGTAGCAATGAGCAATTTTTAAATTATTCAGAGTTGGGATAATCTACAGCTGGGCATAGTGGCATGTGCCTGTGGTCCCAGATACCTGGGGTTTGAGGCCGCAGTGCACTTCAATTGTACCTAATCGTGCTTGTTTATTGCCACTGCACTCCAGGCTGCGAAACATAGCAAGACTCAGACTCTTTAAAAAAAAAAAAAAAAAAAAAAAAAGGCTGGGATAATCTAACTGATGTGTGAATACAAAAAGCTGAGTACACATGTCGTGTGTGGAAGAGAGATGCATTTCTCCAGCACATCATCCAGTCAGTCAGACATGCTTTGAACACTTCGGCCCTGCCTCTTTTTAGGAGCTGTACAGCCAGACGTATGATGAGATTGGAGTCATGTTTGCCTCCCTGCCCAACTTTGCTGACTTCTACACAGAGGAGAGCATCAACAATGGCGGTATTGAGTGTCTGCGTTTCCTCAATGAAATCATCTCAGATTTTGACTCTGTGAGTCCCCACCCAGCCCCACACTCTGGCGATGAAGCCGGCCCACTCCACATCACATCCTAGGATAGGCTGCAGAGGCCAGAGAAACCGGCTCCACCATCCCAGATAAGCCCCTTCCGCAATACACAGACTTCTGCAGCCACCTGGAATTACTGGGCTGGGGAAGGGGAGGGGAGGTGGGAGCCCGGGAACTCACCCACAGGGTCACAGGGTAAGGACTGGCCAAGCAACATCTGGAGACCTCTCTGTCCTGGGACCCTCTCCTCAAATTCAGAGCCGGTCAGCACTGATTGGGTAACCTGTATACCAGGGAGAATGCTTTTCCACACACGCGCAGCCCCCCTAGGAGACTGGTGATTTTATGTCAGTGTTGAGGTGGTGGAAATTGAGGCCCAGAATGTCAGGAAGTTCTCCCAGGATCACGTGGCAGATGAGCGGTAGACTAAGTAACAACTATGATAGGAAAGTGTCTCTTGAGTTTAGTGGGGTCCTTGTAAACAGGTACATCTGTCACTGGGTTGGGTCATTCATTTGCCTTGACTGCTGACAATTCTTTTCTGAATCCTGGCCTCAGCTCCTGGACAATCCCAAGTTCCGGGTGATCACCAAGATCAAAACCATTGGCAGCACGTATATGGCGGCTTCAGGAGTCACCCCTGATGTCAACACCAATGGCTTTGCCAGCTCCAACAAGGTAGCTAACCCCAATAGCCAGAGAGGGGATGAGGCTCTGCCCCCAAGCAAGAGATTGGCAGCCCAGACCTACCATGCGGGAAACAAGAACTGCTGTGCAAAGGAGTCCCAGACACATACCACCAGCACCATGTAAATATAAATAGTAGGGTTTATTGAGAAAGTCTGGCAAGCAGAGAAACAGAACACACACACAACCTCCTGCTGTTCACAGCTCAGGCCTAAGATGGTTGTGTTCTGTGGCCAGGCCCCCTTAAGGCTCTGTGCTTTCATAGGAACTGGAGAGCAATTGTTAACAAGGGAAACTTAAAAAGTGTGGCCTTCAGAACTCTGGTCAATGGTAGCCTGTTCATTTGTTAAGCTAATTTAGACCTGTGTTCAGCTACCAGGAGAGAAAATGAGGTGTAGGAGCCCTGGTCCCAAGCTCTGGTCTTAAAACATCATCATCCTGCTTTACCTCTAAGACCATCCCATGGCCCTCTCTATTGTATGGATGAGGTTACAGAAACACGTCCAAGGCGGGTCACCCCCTCCAGTGCTTATCACCTAGTTGAGGGATCCAAACAAGGACAACTTGACAATCACCTAAGGACCAGGCCCAGCCAAGGTGAAGGAGCCCGCCTCACGGTCAGACTCACGGGTCCGTCTCCTCTACCCCCATTGCCCAGTCTTTGCTTAGAGCTGCTACGTGAACTTTGTCACAGTGGCAAGTCGGAGCTAGCGCGGCTGCTGACTCCTTTGTGGGAGGAAAGGAGCCTTGAACATCTAGCTGTGGGGAATCCACCCCCAGAACACTACCAGGGAAGGCAGCAGAGCAGCCTGCTGCGATGAGCGGCCCCTGACACTTTATCCACGGTCCCCTGGCACAGGAGGACAAGTCTGAGAGAGAACGCTGGCAGCACCTGGCTGACCTGGCCGACTTTGCGCTGGCCATGAAGGATACGCTCACCAACATCAACAACCAGTCCTTCAATAACTTCATGCTGCGCATAGGTGAGCGCCCCCAGCCGGCCTGCCGTGGCAGGGGCCTGGCCCACCAGCAGGAGAGACATGGAGGCTCAGGAGGACTGAGGCATTTGGGTGGGGAGGTTCACGCACTCACAAGGCGAGGGGACCTGAAAGACCTTTAGTCCAGACTCCTCTAGATGACTAAACCAAAACCCAGCTGATGTGATGGTCAGGCTATACTGTGCCTACTGTTTACAACAGAAGCCTGGCCTGCCTGACTGAGAAGTGAGTTTGTGATCCATTTCCAGAGGGGTTTCTGTGCCTGCTGAGGGCATGGCTTCCCAGACAAGCCTGCTCTTTGAAAGGAGTTAAGATCACCTGCTCTTCCACTGAGGGGGTCTCATTCCGGAGCGAGGTCACAGGAGATTTGAAATACCAGGTGTATTAGAACTGGCCATTACCATGCTGAGTAAATCTGCATATGGGGGGGGTGGCCGCTGACACTGCCAAGCACACAGATAAACAGGAGACGTGACTGCCACCCTCCAGTAGTATACAGGCAAGTTGAACGAGGACAATGATGTGTTACATAATTAGGAGCTTTGTGGTACAGGTCTGGTGACAAGTTCTATAAAAGAGGAGTTGGTTTCTGAGGCTCATGACAAGGTTTGGCCTGTGGCTGTGCTGAACTTGATGCCTCTACCCTAGGCATGAACAAAGGCGGGGTTCTGGCTGGGGTCATCGGAGCCCGGAAACCACACTACGACATCTGGGGCAATACGGTCAATGTAGCCAGCAGGATGGAGTCCACGGGGGTCATGGGCAACATCCAGGTAAGTCCAGCAGCAGAGCCGGCGTGTGCTCAGACTCGGAACAGTGCTTTCCCATGTGCCCGCCTCCCACCCTGGCCCCGAACAGTTAAGTCCGCAGACAGAGGCATGGGGTGAGTGGAAAGGAGTCCCCGCAATAGCTAGCCTCAGCGCAGGAGGAAATGCTCCCACCCATCCACAAAACCTGGGTTGAAGTTCTGGGTGCGTATGGCCTGCCTCTGGGTATGAACCTTCCGATACCTTGTGATCTCTCAGTGGGGTCTGGTAGAAGAGCTCCACGAAAGGGGCAGAGGGATAGAAGAGCAGGCAGTGGCAGTTTCCAGGCAACAGTGCTGCCACCCAGGTGACCATGGCTGTCCTGGGCAAGAGAAGGCCCCCAGCCAGTCACTCCAGGGCTCTCCTGCCCACCCGCTGCTTGCTGGGGGTGGAAGGAAGGGCTTGGCCAGGGTGCTGAGGGCCCGGTACTGCCTGGGACCCATGGATCAGTGCTCAGCTCCAACCACCCAAAGCCCTACCCGCCCTCAGTCTAGGCTCCCCCAGTAACGCCACATTCTTGCTCCCCATCCCTCTACAGGTGGTAGAAGAAACCCAAGTCATCCTCCGAGAGTACGGCTTCCGCTTTGTGAGGCGGGGCCCCATCTTTGTGAAGGGGAAGGGGGAGCTGCTGACCTTCTTCTTGAAGGGGCGGGACAAGCCAGCCACCTTCCCCAACGGCCCCTCTGTCACACTGCCCCACCAGGTGGTAGACAACTCCTGAACGGCCTCAAGCCTGCAACAGTCCAAACTGGGAGCATTTATTTTTTGGAACTGAAGGACGTCCTGGCCTTCCTGGATTGAAGTGCACACTGGCGGACTTTAGGTTTAGAAATCTCCTCAGCCTTTGTTTGCTCGTGGATGTGTGAACTCTGAGGGTGGCCCTGCTATTCCTCCATGTGCCTGTAGCGTCCCCAGCGTAGGGGTCTTAGGCGTAGGGCTGAACAGTCCTTCTACAGCCCTCGTTCCAATCTCTGCTATCCTTGCCCCTGAGGGGCCCTGGCCACTGTGAGCAGGAGGGTGGCAGAGCTGGGACGAAGCGGCCTTTGCCACTGGGCTGACCGGGACTGTGGAGGGAACACAGGCGGGGAAGCTCTGCTTCAGACGGGGCTTGGTGGGGCGGGACATGGCTGGCAAACGTTTTGCTCCCATTCTGAAGGGAGGTCAAGCAGGATACCTGGTGGTCTCCACGTGGTCCAAGTGAGGTGAGATGGCCCTCGTCCTGGTGTTCCTCATCATCTTGAAAGGTTCTTCTGGAACCCCCGTCCCCTTAGTCATGAGAGCAGAAAGTGCAATATTTCCTTTCACCTGGCAGGGGAGGGGGGGTTTATTTCTGAAAGAAAAATATATAAACAGATCTTCTACATTTATATTTTTAATCTTCTGTTAAATACACTCCGACATTGCCTTGCCTTTTGAGCTCTTGCTACAGTCGCCTTTGCTACTGCTTTAAGAGAATTTACAGGTATTGGTAAAGAACAAGACTGTTTTATTAAAAGCTTTAATCAACTTGAAAGTGATGGTGGAAACTGTGGTAATATCACTTATCTGAGGAGTGCTGTACTTTGCTGACTCATGCCACTGGTCCCCACCATAGGCCTGGAAGGCAGGAGCTTGAAGGTCTCATCATAGCTCACTGTACCCCGGAACTCCTACAGCCTGGCCCTCTTTTATTCTTCAACTGCTTTCTTCTAAAGGGTACTCCAAGCTGGCTTTAGTCCCCTGCACTGTTCCCGGAGCTCTCCCACATGGAGGTTACTTCATGACCGTGAGGTCTAGGAAGTGGCCATTGCAGGTTAAGTCTGAATGTGGTCTTGGGCCAGTCATGACTCCTGACTCCTATCTGTGCCTGGGCAAGGGAGAGCTAGGGACAAAAACAGGAGAACCTGGTCAGCCAGACACAGGTCTTCATATCTGACCCACACGCCAAGGAACCAGGGGTGCCAGCAAATTGGGACACTAACCTCAGAGCCTGCAGGAGAGGGAAGACCCAGGGGGCGCCTGAGTCCCCCTGAGTTTATGGGCAGATTTCTAACCGTGCTTTTTCAGCGGGGACTTCTTAGTACATTCAGAGCTCTACTAAACTGTTTTAGAAAAACAAAATATGAGACAGATTGAATGCTGATTATTTTATCCTACTGCTTTCTCACACCATGTTTATAAAGCAGTGGCCTAGAATACACTGCACCTAACCAAACACCGAAGAACTTCCTTTTCAAAAGTTTCAAAGAGGAAAATGAGGAAAAATTACTTAAAGCTTCCATAAAAGCTAGAAATACTTTCCTTTAAAAAAAACATTGGGTCTTCTTTATTATCTTCATTAGTGAATGTGGGTTGTTTTTCCATTTATTTATATCAGTGTTTCTCAACACAATCAAGCTACTGCAGTTTGAGTGGAGTGCTACATTTCTGTGAGAGCCCTTTTAAAATTTTAGGATTTTTGGCATCTCTATTCCTGCCATTAAATTAGTAGCATTTGGCCGGGCACGGTGGCTCACGCCTGTAATCCCAGCACTTTGGGAGGCCGAGGCGGGCGGATCACAAGGTCAGGAGATCGAGACCACAGTGAAACCCCGTCTCTACTAAAATACAAAAAAAAAAAAATTAGCCGGGCGCAGTGGCGGGTGCCTGTAGTCCCAGCTACTCAGGAGGCTGAGGCAGGAGAATGGCGTGAACCCGGGAGGCGGAGCTTGCAGTGAGCCGAGATCGCGCCACTGCACTCCAGCCTGGGCAACAGAGCGAGACTCTGTCTCCAAAAAAAAAAAGTAGCAGTTACTGTGACAACTTAATGCCCTCAATAATTTGGTATTTTTCCCTATTTTTTTCATAAGTACTTCTTGAGTGATACACCTTTTTCAAAAAATGGCTTTTATTGCCCCACAAATGATTTTCAACTAAAATGTATGATCAATTAATACCTTTAAAAAACATGATCTTGAGCATTTTAAGAAGTGACCAGGAAATCATGGGAACTGTTCAAAAATGCCAGTGTCTATACTCAAACCTGCTCTTCTATCCAGATGAAAAAGGTAGGTGTCTCTCTTCATCAGAAGGGCCCCACCTGTCTGGCACTGTCTTCAGTACTGGTTACTTACCTCTGAGGTGTTCCCAGTGCAGTGAAAACAATCTATTAGGAGACCAGACCCATCCAACTTTTCTCTTCTTGCAAATGAGGCAAACACTTGATGCAGGGGCTTCGTACAGAACAGAGTTTCATGAGATGCTCGTTGCTCCTCCCATGAAGTGGATAATGCTTCCTCTCCTAAAAAGAAAGATTCCACCAATCTCATTCAGTGCAGCTGGGGGAATCGGAGCCTGGATCACTGATATTCTGGACCCATTGGACCCATACAGTTTGTTTTGGTGGGGGGGTCTGCACTAAGGCTGCCCCTTATTGGACCAATGCAATCTAGAGACTGGGGACTTGAACCAGACTGCCCAGAGAAATCAAAGACCGATGGTGGGAAATCTGGGGCAGCTTCAAAATTTCTGCCTCCTAAAACATTTTACCCAATTTTCATTATTGCCCATGTCACATTTAACTGAAACAGGTTCACCAAAAAGTCTCTCAGCCAGTCTGGAAGAATTTCCATTTAAGAGACTGCTTCACAGGGAGGAGTAAGTGTGTGCTGGCACGTCATGTCCATTTGTCTTCGTAGTGAAATGAGTCTTCTGGCTCCATTCACCATAACTGACCCATGACTCAGCCTTATCATTAGGTGTCTTTCCTGAAGCAGGGCCCCCAATGAAAACAATTATAGGCTGCAAGAACACTGGCAGAGGTGGGTGGGCAAATAAGGAGGGAAAATGGGGACAATCATGTTTACTATTTACAAAGAGGAAGGAAAAGATTGGTAGAAACAAGAATGTTCTGGCTGGGCACAGTGGCTCATGCCTGTAATCCCAGTACTTTGGGAGGCCAAGGCAGGCAGATCACGAGGCCAGAATATCAAGACCATCCTGGTTAACACGGTGAAACCCCATCTCTACTAAAAAATACAAAAAAATTAGCCGGGTGTGGTGGCGGGCGCCTGTAGTCCCAGCTACTCAGGAGGCTGAGGCAGGAGAATGGTGTGAACCCAGGAGGCGGAGCTTGCAGTGAGCCGAGACTGCGCCACTGCACCCCAGCCTGGGCAACAGAGCCAGACTCCATCTCAAAAGAATGTTCTGTCTTAGCAGTCTGAGTAACACATAGCTTATTTATGAAAACAAAGTGTCTCAAAAGGCCTACTTCATGGATTCTACCTGTTTTCCCTGTTTTACTCGAATAAACTGGGATATGAGAATTGCTGCACCGAGGCACCCTTCTTACCTTGACATGTCACGGTGACGTCAGTGGGAAGAGTTGCTGTGAGGTCCTTATACAGCAATCTAGCACAGAACGGGAACGACTGACCACCTGGGTCCAGTTTGTAAGTAAATGACAGCAAGTTACACAGTGGGTTTCTCTGCAAGGGCCCAGTCAGGAGGGCTGCAAAGTCACTCTGAGAGGGGTGAGGAACAAAATGAAGTACAGGATGACTGCAGTTCCAAAGGTGGTGTTTACTGACACTTCAATTATGTCAACCAAAAAGAGGCCCATCAATTACATTTCAGAGAAATAAATGAGGGGCAGAAAAAGTTCTGAAAGAAGGACTAATGAAAAAGATGTGTAAGATAACTAAGAGTCAGTGGCAGCCCGCAAAGCCCTACAGGCCTAAATGGCCAGGGGTACAGCTCCACAAGAGACTGTTGCTGCAAAAACTTCACTGACGTTACAAAGGTAAGATGCTTCATGACTGCATCCACATTTCAATTTAAGTTAAACCTACAACTGAGAGCTGCAGGGTGATTCCAAATACATAGAGGAGGAAATGCTAAGCTCGTAGGGGTCACTTACAGCCATATGCATTCATTTCCCCATTACTTTTTTCACCCAAACTTAGCTCCACTGCAACCCAAAAAGGTAGGCTAGAGTTTAGGGGAAGTTGGACAGCATTCTTCCACGGCACTGCAGAAATCCTTCTTCTCTTTCTAATGAGATCTATACCCAAGGTTCGGCAAGGCACTTGGTACGGTACATAGTAGGCACTCTATAAATCCTTGTTGAATCAAAAGTATAGCAACTGCACTCTGTACAATCTTATGATAAAAGCTTGAAGACCACCATTCAAGGGTGCATAATCCTTTAACCAGTACCCAAGCTTCAAAGCCATCCAGAGTTTCAAAAGAAAAGAGGGTGGGATAGTGCTTTTATATAAATAAGAAGCATCGGAAAGGTAATGGTCAAACTGCTAACTCAGAGTTAGGAAACACTGAAAATACAAAAAACATCCCCCCTTTCCCCTTTTATCTTAGGCCCACAAATGAGGCATATAACATCCCAGAGAGACACCTGAAGCCGGTCTGCCTGGTACTTCCTCCCAGAGTAAGCATTCAGGTATTCGCAGAGACTGAACAGGAAGTGCTGGATGTTGGTCTGTAAGTATTTTGCAGCTATTTCTTCCAGAGGAATGAAGACTGGGACTGAATGGTGATGTATCCGGAGTGGTTTCTGTATGACAAGGTCCACAAAATAGGAAGCCAATAGGTTCCCCTCAAAAGCAGTACTGATGCAGACACAAACTCCTCGGCTGGTCAGCTTACCACTGAGTCCTGAGGCAAACGAGAAGACACCTCAACAGACAGCAGGCCAAGGTGACATCTTACTCATCTGTGCCTCCAGTAGCTTCCACAGTGCCCAGAATATGTATACTTTGTAAACAAATGTTTGCTGAATGAGTATCACAGGCTCATTCTTCCCCTTGACTCCGGCTCACTTTGAGTTGTTAAAACCATGGAAGAATGGTAAAAATGAAAAAACATCCTAAATATCAAAGTATTGAGAAAATTTTTTTTTTTTTCCGTAGGCTGGAGAGCAGTGGCACGATCTCAGCTCACTGCAATCTCAACTTCCTGGGCTTAAGCAATCCCCCCATCTCGGCCTCCTGAATAGCTGGGACCACAAGCGCATGCCACCTCATCTGGCTCATTTTTTAATTTTTAGTTGAAATGAGATCTTGCTGTGTTGCCCAGGCTGGTCTCGAACTCCTGGACTTAAGTAATCCTGCCTCAGCCTCCCAAAGTGATGGGATTACAGGCATGAGCCACTGTGCAAGGCCAAAAATCTAATTTATAGCTATTCTTTTTTTCTGAGTGCGAAATAATTTGTCATAGTCCCCAGTTCTTCCCACAATTATCTTGTGGCATAGATGGGAGAATAAATCCCTACTTATGGTGAAACAGAGACTTGAGAAGTTCAAATTACTTCACTAGCAGCATAAAACAAGCCAGCAGTAAAGGCAGTTATAGTACAGGGTCTGGCACATGACGAACTGTTAAAATGAATGGAATAAGCCAGCCACCAACTCAGCTGCTGTACAAAGAAGCCAATCTTGTAGGTGAAGATAGGCCTACAAATAGCATGTCAGCTGTGTGTGTGTGTATATGTGTGTGTGTGTGTATGTGAGAGAGAGAGAGAGAGAGAGAGAGAGAGGAGGGCACAGGGTGTAAAATACTATAAATTATGAAATAAGTCCAGGACTAATAATAACACATCTAGCAAACTCACTAGAGACAGACCCAGACTAAATTAGGTTAAAAAAACAAACGAAACCTGTAAAATGATACGCCTGCAGAACGGCTTTCACGTTTTCCAGTTTCTCTTCCAATGCTTCTTGCTCATTGACCTCCACTGTTCGGTTGGGTTCTACATTGGCAATACGTGCTTTCACCTGCAAGATATGCAGCAAATCGATCTAGGTACAAAGGTGTGCACCACAACGTCCCCACCCTCACCCAACTGGATAAAAGCTAAATGCAGGGCACATGATGTGATACATCAACGCTACAGTGGCCGGCCAGTTATTGCTATGAGTTTACAGCAGAGGAAGAATATCATGGGTCACAATGCCAGGAATCAGAAGTGGAGATTGTATGGGTCTGAAGAACAATTCGAATTTTGATGGATGGAGAGAACTGAGAAAGTAGCAAGAAAAGGTTGTGTGGAAAGTCTAGGCTAAGCACAGGGTGGACAAAACAGGTGGCTAGAGGCAAGGCTGGGGAAGTTGGCCTTGGACAGTGTGGGGTTTCAAATGCCAGGGCTCCAAGGCTTACGCTGCTAGCTATGGCCCAGCAGAAGGTACCAGGCCAACCCGCCCTCTGAGAACAACTACGCAAGGTGGATAAAATACCAAAAAGAAATAGGCAAGCAAAGAGAGCAAATGGTTTGAAGGCATTCCACAAGGATCTAAATAGCCAGGACTGGAGAAGAGTGACAAATGCTCTGAAGTCAGCTGGCTTCCCTGCAGCCTCTGGCCTCAGAGCATTTCCTTATTCACAGGCAAGGCACACTGGGCCACATAGAAAGGCGTAAGCTAGACTCCGCAGCATAAATAAAAAAAAACTCCATCCAGAATAAACCCTGGACATTAATGGTATCAAAGCAGACTTTCTATGGGCCAAGATCCCATAGAAAAGGGAACTCAACATTCTGCTTGCAATCTGCCCTCCCGGCATTTGCTAATTCCTAAACTGGGGAATGAGGTGTGACTGGGGACTGAGAAACCACACAGAAAGAAGCTGCTTGGCCGGGCACAGTGGCTCACGCCTGTAATCCCAGCACTTTGGGAGGCTGAGGCGGGTGGATCACGAGGTTAGGAGTTTGAGACCAGCCTGACCAACATGGTGAAACCCTGTTTCTGGCCGGGCGCGGTGGCTCAAGCCTGTAATCCCAGCACTTTGGGAGGCCGAGACGGGCGGATCATGAGGTCAGGAGATCGAGACTATCCTGGCTAATACGGTGAAACCCCGTCTCTACTAAAAAATACAAAAAAAAAACTAGCCGGGCGACGAGGCGGGCGCCTGTAGTCCCAGCTACTCGGGAGGCTGAGACAGGAGAATGGCGTGAACCCAGGAGGCGGAGCTTGCAGTGAGCTGAGAGCCGGCCACTGCACTCCAGCCTGGGCAGCAGAGCAAGACTCCATCTCAAAAAAAAAAAAAAAAAGAAACCCTATTTCTGCTAAAAATACAAAAATTAGCCAGGTGTGGTGGCGTGCACCTGTGACCCCAGCTACTCAGGAGGCTGAGGCAGGAAGGAGAATTGCTTGAATCCGGGAGGTGGAGGTTTCAGTGAGCCGAGATTGCGCCACTGCACTCTAGCCTGGGCGACAGAGCGAGACTGTCTCAAAAAAAAAAAGAAGCTGCTAAAGGGGAAAAAAGCCAAGGAGAGATTTTGCTAGAACAAAATGTGGATTTCAGGGCCTGCCAGGGAAGAGGAGCCTTAATAGACCCGTCCCCAACACACTCCCAAACTTTCAATTGAAGGTCCTAAAAAACGCTATGCCCTAGGAGCAATGGAAACCGGAAATAGACCACCTCAACTGAATTAAGGTGATGTGCCCATACGCTATCTACCTGCCAGAAAGACTAAAATTTCCTCTGGAGGAAGATAACATACTCAGAACCCATATCGCCTCCTCAGAACCCATATCGCCTCCCCTCACCTCCTCTTCCCTTCCTTTCTTTTTTCCAGATCGAGTTTTGCTCTTGTTACCCAGGCTGGAGTGCAATGGCTCGATCTCGGCTCACTGCAACTTCTGCCTCCCAGGTTCAAGTGATTCTCCTGCCTCAGCCTCTGGAGTAGCTGGGATTATAGGCACCCGCCACCACACCTGGCTAATCTTTGTATTTTAGTAAAGACGGGGTTTCACCATGTTGGCCAGGCTGGTCTTGAACTGCTGACCTCAGGTGATCCATCCACCTTGGCCTCCCACAAGTGCTGGGATTACAGGTGTGAGCCACTGCACCTGGCCTCCATATATTTTTTCATACACAATACTCATCATTGAATTAAAAAAAAAAAAAGAAAAAAAGAAAAAAAAACTACAGGCATACCAGGAAAGAGAAACAGAAGACTGAAAGCCGAGAGGAAAAGAAGACCACAGAACGGATGCCAGGGGATTCAGCTATCTGAATGATGGAGCATGGCCACTAAAACAGGCTAAAAGATGGAAACTCAGACCAAAGAGCTGGAATCTATAAAGAACCAGATGGAAATCTTAGAACCAAAAAAAAATACGTAACTCAAATTAGAATTTTAATAGATTTTAAAGCCAACTAGACAAATAAGATCTTACGTGGAGTGGAAAATAGGCATATTTTCATATCCAGATTAAAGTACAGAGAAAAAAGTAAGATTAGAAAATTAGTAAGGGCCGGGCGCGGTGGCTCAAGCCTGTAATCCCAGCACTTTGGGAGGCCGAGACGGGCGGATCACGAGGTCAGGAGTTCGAGACCATCCTGGCTAACACGGTGAAACCCCGTCTCTACTAAAAAATACAAAAAGCTAGCCGGGCGAGGTGGCGGGCGCCTGTAGTCCCAGCTACTTGGGAGGCTGAGGCAGGAGAATGGGGTAAACCCGGGAGGCAGAGCTTGCAGTGAGCTGAGATCCGGCCACTGACCTCCAGCCTGGGCGACAGAGCGAGACTCTGTCTCAAAAAAAAAAAAAAGTACAGTTTNGCTACTCAGGAGGCTGAGGCAGGAAGGAGAATTGCTTGAATCCGGGAGGTGGAGGTTTCAGTGAGCCGAGATTGCGCCACTGCACTCTAGCCTGGGCGACAGAGCGAGACTGTCTCAAAAAAAAAAAAGAAGCTGCTAAAGGGGAAAAAAGCCAAGGAGAGATTTTGCTAGAACAAAATGTGGATTTCAGGGCCTGCCAGGGAAGAGGAGCCTTAATAGACCCGTCCCCAACACACTCCCAAACTTTCAATTGAAGGTCCTAAAAAACGCTATGCCCTAGGAGCAATGGAAACCGGAAATAGACCACCTCAACTGAATTAAGGTGATGTGCCCATACGCTATCTACCTGCCAGAAAGACTAAAATTTCCTCTGGAGGAAGATAACATACTCAGAACCCATATCGCCTCCTCAGAACCCATATCGCCTCCCCTCACCTCCTCTTCCCTTCCTTTCTTTTTTCCAGATCGAGTTTTGCTCTTGTTACCCAGGCTGGAGTGCAATGGCTCGATCTCGGCTCACTGCAACTTCTGCCTCCCAGGTTCAAGTGATTCTCCTGCCTCAGCCTCTGGAGTAGCTGGGATTATAGGCACCCGCCACCACACCTGGCTAATCTTTGTATTTTTAGTAAAGACGGGGTTTCACCATGTTGGCCAGGCTGGTCTTGAACTGCTGACCTCAGGTGATCCATCCACCTTGGCCTCCCACAAGTGCTGGGATTACAGGTGTGAGCCACTGCACCTGGCCTCCATATATTTTTTCATACACAATACTCATCATTGAATTAAAAAAAAAAAAAGAAAAAAAGAAAAAAAAACTACAGGCATACCAGGAAAGAGAAACAGAAGACTGAAAGCCGAGAGGAAAAAGAAGACCACAGAACGGATGCCAGGGGATTCAGCTATCTGAATGATGGAGCATGGCCACTAAAACAGGCTAAAAGATGGAAACTCAGACCAAAGAGCTGGAATCTATAAAGAACCAGATGGAAATCTTAGAACCAAAAAAAAATACGTAACTCAAATTAGAATTTTAATAGATTTTAAAGCCAACTAGACAAATAAGATCTTACGTGGAGTGGAAAATAGGCATATTTTCATATCCAGATTAAAGTACAGAGAAAAAAGTAAGATTAGAAAATTAGTAAGGGCCGGGCGCGGTGGCTCAAGCCTGTAATCCCAGCACTTTGGGAGGCCGAGACGGGCGGATCACGAGGTCAGGAGTTCGAGACCATCCTGGCTAACACGGTGAAACCCCGTCTCTACTAAAAAATACAAAAGCTAGCCGGGCGAGGTGGCGGGCGCCTGTAGTCCCAGCTACTTGGGAGGCTGAGGCAGGAGAATGGGGTAAACCCGGGAGGCAGAGCTTGCAGTGAGCTGAGATCCGGCCACTGACCTCCAGCCTGGGCGACAGAGCCAGACTCCCTCTCAAAAAAAAAAAAAAAAAAAAAAAAAAAAAAAAAAAAAAAAAAAGAAAATTAGTAAGACATAGGTCACAGAAAACAAACAAACAAAACCATACCTGGGAGCCCCAGAAATAGAGAAAAAATGAGAAGATGCACTATTTAAAGAGATATTGGCCAATGTTGTAAAACAGATGAAAAACATCACGTAATTAAAGAAGCTTTACAAGCACCAAGGAGGATTAAAAAAAATATCATGCTTAGCCACATTGATATAAAATTGTTAAAAACCAAAGACAAACCCTTCAGTCCAAGGAAAAAGACATATTATATTCACAAACATAAGACTAACACGTGACTAATAAGGCCAACACCTCACACCTGACAGATTCTATGGCCCCAGAAGACAACAAAATGATACAAAGTTTGAAAGAAAATAAATTTTGGCCGGGCGCGGTGGCTCAAGCCTGCAATCCCAGCACTTTGGGAGGCCGAGACGGGCGGATCACAAGGTCAGGAGATCAAGACCATCCTGGCTAACATGGTGAAACCCCGTGTCTACTAAAAAATACAAAAAACTAGCCGGGCGAGGTGGCAGGCGCCTGTAGTCCCAGCTACTCGGGAGCCTGAGGCAGGAGAATGGCGTGAACCCGGGAGGCAGAGCTTGCAGTGAGCTGAGATCCGGCCACTACACTCCAGCCTGGGTGACAGAGCGAGACTCCGTCTCAAAAAAAAAAAAAAAAAAAAAAAAAAAAAAAAAAATAAATTCTAATATCTAACTATATACTCACCAAATATATTCTTAAAAAATAAAAAACATAGTGAAATAAAGATGTTTTCAGACAAATATAGAGATTTTACTGCCAGCAATACCAAAAGAAGTACCAAAAGGAGCTACTTAACTGAAAGAAAATAATCACAGATGGAAATGTAGAAATGTAGGAAATGAAGAGCAATGAAAAGGGTAAATATGTGTCTAACGCTAAAGGAATGTTGACTATATGTGACAAATAAAGACAATGAAATACTATGGTAGACTGAGATCCAAACAGATCAGTAATCACATTAAAAGTTAATGGACTTGCTGGGTGCGGTGGCTCACGCCTGTAATTCCAGCACTTTGGGAGGCCAAGGCGGGCGGACCATGAAGTCAGGAGTTCGAGACCAGACTGGCCAACATGGTGAAACCCCGTCTCTACTAAAAATACAAAAAATTAGCTCTGTGTGGTGGCGGGCCCCTGAAATCCCAGCTACTCAGGAAGCTGAGGCAGGAGAATTGCTTGAACTAGGAGGCAGAGGTTGCAGTGAGCCAAGATAGTGCCAATGCACTCTAGCCTGGGTGACAGAGTGAGACTCTGTCTTAAAAAAAAAAAAAAAAAAGGTCATGGACTAAATACTCCAATTAAAACACAAACATTGGCCAGGCATAGTGGCTCACACCTATAATCCCAGCACTTTAGCAGGCTGGGACCAGCAGATCACTTGAGGCCAGGAGTTCAAGACCAGCCTGGCCAACATGGTGAAACACCCGTCTCTACTCAAAATACAAAAATTAGCCAGGCATGGTGGTGCACGCCTGTAGTCTCACCTACTTGGGAGGCTGAGGCATGAGAATTGTTTGAAGCCAGGAGGCAGAAATTGCAGTGAGCTGAGATCTCACCACTGCACTCCAGCCTGGGTGACAGAGCAAGACTCTGTCTCGAAAAATAATAATAATAATAATAATAAATAATAGACAATTGTCAAGTTGGATTAAAAATACCTAACTATATGCTACTTACAAGAAGAATACCTTAAATGTAAGGTCATTTAAAGATTGGAAGCAGAAAGATAGAAAAAACTTACCCTGCAGGCCGGGTACAGTGGCTCATGCCTGTAATCCCAGAACTTTGGGAGGCCGAGGCAGGCAGATCACCTGAGGTCAGGCGTTTGAGACCAGCCCGGCCACCGTGGTGAAACCCCGTCTCTACTAAAAATAAAATGCGGGCGCGGTGGGTCAGCTGTAATCCTAGCACTTGAGGAGGCTGAGGCAGAGAATGGGCGGGAACGGGAGGCGGCAGCTGTGCAGGTGAGCTGAGATCCGGCACTGCACTCCATCCCTGCGGCGACAGAGCGCGACTCACGTCCACCCCTCAGGAAAAAAAAAACAAAAAAAAAAAAAAAAATATATATACTTACTTATATTATACTAACTACACACCACACCATACTACTATACCTATGTCTCGGCTAATATAAATTAGCCGACGCGCTGGGTGGCCTGTCGCGCTCGTCCTCCCAGCTACTTGCGCGCGCTCGCGCGGCCACCCGATCGCTTGAACCCCGGGGGCCGGCAGGTTCCAGTGAGCAGAGATAGCACCACTCGCACTCCAGCCCCCGGCGAGGCACACAGCAAACTTCACGTCTACAAAAAACGGGCCGGCGCGTCCGGCTGGCTCACGCTGCTCTCCAGCACTGTTGGGAGGCTGAGAGTGGGCGGATGCATAGAGTAAGAAGTCGTGACACTCCCTGGCTAACAGGGTGAACCCCCGTCTTCTACTAAAAAATACAAAAAAAAAAAAAAAAAAAAAAAAATTAGGCTGGGCCGCGTGGTAGCATGCCCTGGTAGTCCCCAGCTACTGCCAGAGGCCTGACGGAACGGAGAATGGCGGGCTGAACCCAGGAAGGTCAACGAGTTTTTGCAGTGAGCTGGGAGACCGACGCCCACTAAGCACTCAAGCCTGGGCGGACCAAACGCGAAGACTACACGATCTCAAAAAATAAATAAATACAATACTTTACCCCTGCAAATGTTTCCACCCAGATATACTGCTGTCTAGGATTTCATCAAGTAGATTTTCCCCCTTTTAATTTTTATTTTTTGTTTTTAAAGATGGGGGGGGGCCTCTCACTTATGTTGCCCAGCGCTGATTCCTAAATCCCTGGGCTTCAAGTGATGGCCTCTCCCCCAGGCTCCACAAAGCGCTTGGGATTCGACAGGCATAAGCCACCCGCACTGGCCCCAATGTCCAAAGCGCCGATTTTAAGGCAAGACCAGGCTCCTAACCTCAACACCTTCAAGGGCGCCCGGCCGCGTGGGCTCAATGCCTGTATTCCCAACACTTTGGGACGGCCGCGACGCGGTGGACACGAGGGTCAGGCAGATCGAGACACCCTGGCTTAACATGGTGAAACCCCGCATCTCCTACTCAGAAAATACAAAAACTTAGCCGGCGGCCGTCGCGTTGGCGGGCGCCTGTAGTCCCCAGCTACTCGGAGGCTGAGGCAGGAGAATCGGTGTGAACCGCGCGAGAGGCGGAGCTTGCAGTGACTGGCAGATTGTGCTACTGCACCCGCCAGCCTGGGTGACAGAGCGAGACTCCATCTCAAAAAAAAAAAAAAAAAAAAAAAAAAAAAAAAAAAAAAAACAAATTAAAAGGAATATTTCATAATAATAAAAAGTCAACTAAATCAGGAAGATACAGTAATCCTAAATTTGTTTCCACCCAATATATAAAGAAACATAGAATAAAAGGGGAAAATTCATCTACAATCACAGTGGGAGATTTTAACAAATCTATTTCAGTAACAAAACAAGCAAGTAGTCAAGGAAATCAGTAAGGATGTAAGATTTTTTTTTTGAGACAGAGTTTCGCTCTGTTGCCCAGGCTGGAGTGGAGTGACAGGATCTCGGCTCACTGCAACCTCTGCCTCCCAGGTTCAAGTGATTCTCCTGCCTCAGCCTCCCACATAGCTGGGATTACAGGCATGTGCCACCACACCCAGCTAAGGATATAAGATATTTAAACAACATGATGAACACACTAGGCCTATTTGATATATATAGAATATAAGAGCCAACAAATGCAAAATCCACATTTAATGCACATGGAATATTTATAAAAACCGACCACATGCTGAGTCATATTCTCTGACCATATGGAATTAAGCTATAAATTAGTAACTTAAAACAAAAAAACTGAGTATCAACATTTTTGGAAATTAATTAGTACACTTATAAAACAAACCCATGGGCCAAAGAAGATAACACAATGGAAATTAACAATATTTGAATTGAAATGATAATGAAAATATAACATATCAAAACTTGTGGGGTATAAAGGAAAAAAAAATACAAAAGCAAAACAAAAAAAAATACAAACAAAGAAAAGAAAAAGAAAACTTGTGGGACACATTTAAACCTGTGGTTAGAGGGAAATTTTTTAACCTTAAATGTATTTAAAGAGAAAAGAAGTCTAAAAGATATCAATAAGTATTCATCTCAAGAAGCTAAAGGAACAACTAAAATTCAGAGAGTAATGGAAGAAAATAATAATGAGCAGAAATCAATGAAAATACAAAACAAATGAACAAGAGAGAAAATCAGCAAAGCCAAAAAGTTGGTTCTCTGAAAAAAGGCACAAAAGTGATGAAACATACCAAGACTGCTCAAGGAGACAGAAACGGAGTGAGAGCAAGCACAAATGACCAATATCCGAATAAAAAATGAGACAGCATCACTGATCCATCCTAGTCACAAGACAGTAGGCTGTTCTAAAAAAAATTTCAAACTTTAGGCCGGGCATGGTGGCTCATGCCTGGAATCCCAGTACTTTGGGAGGCCGAGGCGGATGAATCATGAGGTCAGGACATCGAGACCACAGTGAAACCCCGTCTCTACTAAAAATACAAAAAAATTAGCCGGGTGTGGTGGCGGGCACCTATAGCCCCAGGGGAGGCTGAGGCAGGAGAATGGCGTGAACCCGGGAGGCGGAGCTTGCATTGCAGTGAGCTGAGATCACGCCACTGCACTCCAGCCTGGGCGACATAGCGAGACTCTGTCTCAAAGGAAAAAAAAAAAATTTCAAACTTTAAATGTGAGTTTACATAAAATGAACAAACTGCAAAATGCAACATACCAAAAGTGACCCAAGAAGAAACAGGAAATCTGAACAGCTTATGCTGATCAAAGAAACTGGATCAGAAATTAAAACCTTCCCACAGAGAAGGCCCAAAGAGCTTCACCAGGGAATTCCTTAACAAAATGTAAGAAAAAATAACACCAATAGTATATAAAGTCTTTCAAAGAATAGAAAAAAAAAGGAAAATGTCTCTAAGAGCAACATAAAACTTGATGCCAAAACCTGACAAAGTTATTACAAAAAAATCATAGGGCAATCTCTCTCATGAATTTAGATGCAAAAGTTCTAATAACTAATATCAGCAAGTCAGATTTAGCATTATATATATATATATA
>NW_016811019.1:1734974-1743014 GCF_001698545.2 Rhinopithecus bieti | reverse complement strand
CGGCCTCCCATAGTGCTGGGATTGCAGGCTTGAGCCACCGCGCCCGGCCTTTAGCATTATATTAAAAAGATAATACATCAAACCAAATTAGGTTTACTATGAGAATGTGAGGGCAATTTATCATTTAAACAGCAATCAATACATATGACAAATTAATAAGGGAGAAAACATGATTCCCTTAATATATGCAGTAAAAATGTTTGATAAAATTTAATAGCATAATATCTTGATTAAAACTCTTAGCAAACTAGAAATAAAAGAGCCGGGTGGCTCTTTTATTTCCTGGTGGGGCGCGGGGGCTCACACCTGTAATCCCAGCACTTTGGGAGGCTGAGGCGGGTGGATCACCTGAGGTCAGGAGTTCTACATCAGCCTGGCCAACATGGTGAAACCCCATCTCTACTAAAAATACAAAAATTAACCGGGCACATGCCCGTAATCCCAGCTACTCGGGAGGCTGGGGCAGAAGAATCGTCTGAACCCAGGAGGCGGAGGGTGCCGGATCGTGCCACTGCACTCCAGCCTGGGCAACAAAGTGAGACTCTGTCTCAAAAACAAAAAATAAAATAAAATAGAAAATACCAGGAAAAGATCAGCATGATCTTAAGTTAGACAAAGATTTATTAAACAAGAAACAAGGGCACTAAGAATAAAGTTTAATTCCTAAATCAAACTTCATTAAAACAAAGGTTTTCATCACAAGACACCATCAGAGAGTGAAAAGACAAGCCACAGTCTAAGGAAGACTCTAATACAGATACCCAGCAAAGAACTCATTCAAAATATGTAAAGATTTCTCCAACTTAATAGATGGACAACCTAATAAAAAGTTCACAAAAGCCTTGAAAAAAACACACTTCGCAACAGAAGATTTTCAAATGTTCAATACAGGGATTCCCCATCACTGGTTATGAAGCAAATGCAAATTCAATCCAAAATGAGATATTATTACACTCCCACCAGAATGGCAAATTTTTAAAACTGACAATAGCAAGTATTGGAAGAAATGCAAAACAATGGAAATCTTGAACACTTATTGCTGGGAATGTAAAAGTGGTACAATCACTTTCAAAAACTGCCAGAATTTTCTAAACCTAATATGCATATCCTACTAACCAACAATTCTACTAGGCATACACCCAATATATAAGTGTATATTTTATACCAAAGGACAGAAACACACAAAATGTTAATAGTGGCAACATTCATAGTGATCCCAAAGTGAAATAACCCCAATAACCCAAATGTCATCACAGTAGAATGGGTAAATAAGTCGTAGTACACTCATAAAATAGAATTGCTATATAGCAATAAAAAAAAGACCACTATAAGCAAAGTGTAGGTGAGTCTCACAGTCATAACATTCAGCAAAAGAAGCCAGACATAAGAGTTAGTGCTTTTTAACATTTACATAAAGTTCAAAATCAGGTAAAACCTATGTATGGTGACAGAAATCAGAATAGTGGGTACCTTAAGAGATATGACTAGATGAGGCAAACTGGAGGCTTCTGGGGTACTGGTAATGCTCTATACTTGAATCACTGTTGCAGTTACCTGGTTGTGCTAACTTTGTAACTAAGTCCATCAGATTTGTGCACTTTATATATATTACAATTTTTAAAAAAAGGAAAGGAAGAAGGGAGGAAGGAAGAGAGATATAGGTGGAAAAGGAAGAGGGGGAGGAAGGCTGATATCCCATGGGCAATTAAGGGTTGTTGATGGCTTTTGAGCAGAGCAATGGTGTGGTGTTTCATGAAGCATTTTCTTGGCTGTGCAGGATTTATTGGAAAAGCAGAAATACGAGAAGATGCACCAACTGGCAGACTACTGTCATAATCCTGGTATCCAAATCACCTGATATTTACTTCATATGTGGCTAATATTTGAGCTGTGGCAATGGAGGAAGGACAAAGACAATATAAAAGAAAAATCTGATAGGTCTTGCTGACTGAACCCAGGCTAGAGAGGAAACTGAAAAAAAGGAGGGTCAAGCTCCCAAGGAGGTTCAGTCTGGGTGACAGATGTCACTAATGACAAAAGTATCAACAACTCAAGGCAGGCCACTACAAGTACTGGTAAAAAAGGAAAACAATGGAAAACTTATACAACTATTGCTGGGAATGTAAAACTAGTACAATCACTTTCAAAAACTGGCAGTATTTACTAGACCTAATATGCATATCGTATGACCCAGTAATTCTACTAGGTATATACCTAATATGTTTATGATTGAGGTAACAAACTTAGGTGTTTATTAGGGCAGGTTAAGAACCTGGCTGGAAGAACTTGCCTGGCTTACCAGTAGTGCCTGACCAATGTTAGGTGATATTCACTGTAACTCTACAGGATTTTTTTTTTCTTTTTTTTTTTTTTGAGACGGAGTCTCGCTCTGTTTCCCAGGCTGGAGTGCAGTGGCTCTATCTCAGCTCACTGGAACTTCCGCCTCCCAGGTGCAATGCTCGTGCCTCAGTCTCCTGAGTAGCTGGGATTACAGGCACGTGCCACCACGCCCGGCTAATTTTTGTATTTCTAGTAGAGACAGGTTTTCGCCATGTTGGCCAGGCTGGTCTCAAAACGCCTAACCACAGGTGATAGGCCTGCCTCGGCCTTTCAAAGTGTGGGATTACAGGCATGAGCCACCGCGCCTGGCCAAACTCCTCAAGTTTGATCATTTGAGGGACTACAATCAATCCAGTAAGATCACAAGTAAAACACATTATTAAAACTTGCCAATTCACCAATTCCCAAATCACATTTGTTCATTATACTCTAAAGGAACAGATGACACCACCCTTCTACTCACGCTGCCTCGCCGGTGCCGTACCGCAGCCCTCAGCTCATCTCGCAGATGCCTTAGTTTATGAATCTTGGTTCCAAGAGCACCTTCCTGGGCCTGCACGCTCTGCAGCTCTTCAGACTGTTTACGGGATCTGCTCACTTGGGTCTCTAGCCTTTCTAAGTGAGCTAAAACACCTAAGGAGAGTAAAAGGAGAATTTTACAAGCCGAGGATTTCTCACTGTGGCAACAGGAAGGATCTCAGGGAAGAACAGGTGACTCTTTCACCACAACTTTGTGGCCAGCTGAATTGTTAGATATCTGCCAATTTATAAAACCAGGGGAGCTAACAATCGAAATCAAAGACCACCAACCTCCTAGGTTGAAGAGTGATGTAAAACAGGATCCTCTTCAAAGAGAGCCCGAGAAAGGACATGAACCATCACACGCTGATTAGGCAGCAGTGTCTTATCTAGGTCTGCAGTTTACCACAAATCCACATCTCTAGTGTGTAAAGGATTATTCTCTAACTTTACCACGGGCTGAGAGAAGCCCTCTCACAGTTGAGGGCAGTGGCTCACACTTGTAATCTCAGCACTCTTGGGGGCCGAGGCAGGTGGATCACCTGAGGTCAGGAGTTCGAGACCAGCCTGGCCAACATGGCGAAACCCTCTAATAAAAATACAAAAAATTAGCTGGGCGTGGTGGCGCATGCCTGTAATCCCAGGTACTAGGGAGGCTAAGGCAGGAGAATTGTTTGAAGCTGGGAGGCAGAGGTTGCAGTGAGCTGAGATCACACCATTGCACTCCAGCCTGGGGGACAGAGATAGACTCTCTCAAAAAAAAAAAGTCCCAGACTTTATTTAATCGAGCTTCTTAAGTACACCCAGCATCTGTTTTGTAGGGTTCACATGGATAAACATATATGGAAATCTTAATCTTCTTTCCTTGCCTTGGGATAGAATCCAAAAACTTATTCACCTATCAAATTAAGACTAGAAACCTCTTACAGTGTTTATGGCTAATAAAAACATTTAAAAAATTATGTGAGATTGGGCCAGGTGCGGTGGCTCACGCCTGTAATCCCAGCACTTTGGGAGGCCAAGGCTGGTGAATCACAAGGTCAGGACATTGAGACCATCCTGGCTAACATGGTGAAACCGAAACCCCATCTCTACTAAAAACACAAAAAATTAGCTGGGCATGGTGGCGGGCACCTATAGTCCCAGCTATTTGGGAGGCTGAGGCAGGAGAACTGCATGAACCCAGGAGGCAGAGCTTGCAGTGAGCCAAGATCATGCCCCTGCACTCCAGTCTGGGCGACAGACTCCATCTCAAAAAAAAAAAAAAAAAAAAATTGTGTGAGATCAAATAGAAACAGACACACACTATATGCAAAATTATCCTATTTTACTCATTGAGGCCTATCCCCTCTTGCTTTCTCAGAAACTCTAGATGATCGGTTACCCTTTTCTCTGCTGTGTTCATTTCCCTTCCACACACGCTCAAGTCTCAACTGTCTTCAAACATACACACACTCATACACATTTCATACACTCACACACACACTCATACACACACATTTCATACACACACTCATACACTCATACACACATACACTCACACACTCATACACACATTTCATACACTAACACACACACAGACACACACATTTCATACACTTACAGGCCTGTTCTTGCCCACAAATCCCCTTCAGCTACCATCTCCCTTTTTTCCCCTTTCCTTGCCAGGAAAACTACTTAAAAGAGTTGTCCATGCAAGTTGAGTATCATTTATCCAGAAGTTTTGGGACTAGAGGTGTTTCAGATTTCGAAATTGGGAATATTTGCATTATACTTACTGGCTGAACATCCCATATCTGAAAATCCAAAACTGGAAATAAGCATTTCCTTTGAGCATCATGTCAGTACTCAAAAAGCTTCAGATTTTGGAGTATTTCAGATTTTGGATTTTCAGTGCTCAACCTGTACTCACTTCCTCCATTTCCTTGCCTGCGACTCATCTCAATCCACTTGAAACTCACTTCTGTTCCCATTATTTTACAAAACTACTCTAAGATCAACAGTGAAGTCAATGTTGCTGAACCCAAAGGACATTTTTCAAGCTCCCTTATCTCACCTCCCAGCACTATAAGCTTCTACTGATCACCACCTTCATGAAACCCTCTCTTCCTGCATCTTAGCATACCAGCCTCTTGGTTTGCCTTGTTCAACAGATGTTTATTAAGCATCTATTTTGTGCCAAGCACTATTTCAGGCACTGGGAATGCAGTGATGAACAAGAGACAACTTGTTTTTGTGACACTTATATTTTACCTCTCTGACCCCTCTTTCTGCTTTGCAGGCTCCTACTCTCCTCCTTGATCATTAAATGCTGACATTTTCCGGAGCTCAGTCCTAAGACCTCTTCTCTCCAGAAGAAATCTCATCACTACCCACAGCCTTAATGGCCATACATGTCGATGTCTCACAAATATGTATCTCTAGCTTATACCTCTCTCCTGCTTCTTGAGAAAGCAGAATACCCACCTGCCTTCTCAGTGTATCTACTTGGAAGACTCACAGGAACCTGACAATCAACATGTCCAAGACTGAATTCACCATCTCCCCTTCCAAACCCCTCAGTGACTAGAACCATTATCCATCTACAGCTGTGTAAACCAGTACTTGCTTCCTTACGCCTTCTTCCTGCCCCAGTCCCAATCCATTACCAAATCCTATTGAATATACATTCCTAGTATCTCTAAAATATTTCCATTTTCCCCATCCAGCTGGCTAAAGCCTTTCGATGACTTCACACCACCTACGAGGCCTACTGGCCTCTGGATCTTTCCTACCCTCATCAGTATCGTGCTGCTCCTTCTCTAGGCACTTCCACACAGCCCTCCTCTCAGGCTCTGAAACCTGCCCAGCTTCTTTACTGACCTGATCCCCGCCCCGCAACAGGCACACCAAAGGCTCTTCCACAGCTGCCCCCTTACTCACCTTCACCTGCACTACTCTAGCTCGTCAGCACTCAGTGCAAACAGCATTTCCTCAGGGAAACCTTTGCAGCACCTTCAGAACAAGGTCAGGTGCCAGCTCATAAGCTCTCGAAGATCCTTCCGAGACAATACTATAGTTTTTTTGGTTTTGCTTTTTAAAGAAAAGAGATGGGGTCTCACTATGTTTCCCAGGCTGGTCTCAAACACCTGAGCTCAAGCGATCCTCCCACCTCGGCTTCCCAAAGTGCTAGGATTACAGGTGTGAGCCACCGCACCGGGCTACTACAGTTTTAATTGTATATTCATTAGTGAGATTATTTGATTTGCTTATCTTTCCCGCTGAACCTTAAAGCTCCAAAATCAGGGGCCGTGCGCATTTGTGCCCACCCATGGATCCTTTAACCCTAGCACAAAGTCTGACACACAGTAAACACTCCAGAAATGTTTTTTTTTTTTGAGACAAAGTCTCACTCTGTTGCCCAAGCTGGAGTACAGTGGCGCGATCTCAGCTCACTGCAACCTCCACCTCCCAGGTTCAAGCAATTCTTCTGCTTCAGCCTCCTGATTAGCTGCGACTACAGCCACATGCCACCATAGCCAGCTAATTTTTGTATTTTTAGTAGAGACGGGGGTTTCACTATGTTGGCCAGGCTGGTCTTGAACTCCTGACCTTGTGATCCGCCCGCTTTGGCCTCCCAAAGTGCTGGGATTACAGGTGTGAGCCACCGCGCCCGGCCAACACCCCAGAAATATTTACCAAAACACAGACAACCAAGCTGACACTCTTGGAGATTACATTCACTTGGCTCATGTCCACAGAAAAATCCACAATACTGCAATAATAATGGTGAAAAACCGAAATTCTAATTAAATAAATTATTCCTAATAATTAGCATGTGATGAACTGCTTTATTCACAAGTCTCTATTTATCCAACAACTATATATTGAGAATCTACTACGGACCAAGGACTGTGCTGGAAGTTATTCATACTACGGTGGCAAAATAGAGTCCCTGTCCTCACGGGGCTTACAAAAATTATTTACTGTCCAACGAGGAGGTGATCTGAAAAGCACACACACATAGATTAATTTAGGGTGGTACAGGAGATGCCTGACCAAATTCTCCTTTATGGAAATTCTACATTACTAAAACAGGAGAAATCAATGTTCCCAAAGTTTCTGAGATAAGTAGGTGTTCAAAACAGTATCATGCTGCTGCTTCTCTAGGCATTTCCACACAGCTCTCCTCTCAGGCTCTCAAACCTGCCCAGCTTCTTTACTGACTGGATCCCCCCTACACCAAGGGGGTAGCGTTGTTGTGTAGCGTTGCCACTAGAGAAAAGAGGGAGTGTATCTGCTTGGCCTGCTTTACCTTGGAATTTATGACTACATCTCATCCTAGCCAGTCAGCTTTGTCCCAAAAAAGGTTACAAAAAAGGTCAAAATCCCTGCCTATTTGAATAAATAATCTGGTTGCAACTAAAACTTCATGTCCTTCCTTCCAAAATGAGTGGGGACAATTGAAATAATAAGCTAAAAGCTGAAATCACACAAGCAGAGGGAGAAAACCAGTATGGGTAACAGCTAAATGTTTAAATACTGTTTTCGGTAGAGAATAAGGAGACCGGTCTAAGTCTCTTGATGATCCAAAACTTCCACCTCATCGCTTTTTTTAATAGAAACAAAATTAGGCCTGGACTAAAGAACAGGTTACTCCTGAGTGTAGCATGTTTCCACTACATAAAATCACCAAACTTACTTTTAGTCTTAAAGTAACAGTAAATCTTACCCCATATACTTTTATTATCTAAAGTCTCAGCTTAAGTCATCTTAAGCTGAATATAGCTACTTCATAGTTATCAATGATAATGATGGCCCAGAGAAAAACAGGATCACCAAGTTCACTGACAAACTCAGAATTCTTTCTAAAACTATAGAGTTATTTTTAAAGTTGGGTTTTATGGCAAGCTTTCCCAAAGTATTAATGTAGAACCCTCTGGATTTAGGCATCAGGCTTAAGTATTCCAAAGTTCTAAAAGTATTAATAGCACAGGACATAAAGTAACACAAAACCAGAACTGTACACAAATATTACCGGGCACTAAAGAAGAAAGCAACTTCCTTCTGGACAGAAATTCAGATGCAAATCTGTTTCCAAAGGATTGACTAAGGACTAAGTAATAGTTTCATAATTCTAAGCAACTCTAACAATAAAGCATTCTTTAAACACTTTCTACTTTTTTTTTTTTTTTTTTTTTT
>NW_016811019.1:1719758-1734607 GCF_001698545.2 Rhinopithecus bieti | reverse complement strand
TTAGCCAGGATGGTCTCGATCTCCTGACCTCGTGATCCGCCCGTCTCGGCCTCCCAAAGTGCTGGGATTACAGGCTTGAGCCACCGCGCCCGGCACTTTCTACTTTTTAAGACACAAAGCCTTTCATTGAATATTTCCTATATATCAGACTTGTGCTAAATGCTTCACTTGAAAAGTCTGAATTAAATACTTTTCCACCACAAAAGAAATACTTTTTCCACAACCACAACTACCGTGCTATTTTCACCTCCATTTTCCAGATGAAGAAACAGAGGCAGAGAATAAAGTGACTTGCCTAAGGTCACTTTATTTATCATGGCAGAGCCAAGACTCAAACCCAGTTCTAGGCCGGGCGCGGTGGCCACTGCACTCCAGCCCGGGCGACAGAGCGAGACTCCGTCTCAAAAAAAAAAAAAAAAAAAAAACCTGTTTTAACCAACAAAAGGACCCTGCCCTCTGCCTGGCGCCCCCCCAGGAGTAATGCATAAATGGCCCAAAAAACCCGGGGAGAGGAAAGAAACCTCCCTGGCTAGAACCGGAACCGCAGTTCAGAATATAAACACTGAGCATATGACGGATGCAACTTATCCGTTTCAAAAGAGGTGGGAGCCTAGAAACGAAGCCATTTTTCCTCCTCGAATAATCCTGGCTGCCTGTCCCTTTGTCTTCAATGTTAGTTCCTTTCACCATTCTGCTCCCAAACAGGTCAGGTCCCACGTCAGTTCCAGGAGGAAAGAGCTCTCTCAGCCTGCGGGTCATCTTTGGGCAGCAGCAAGAAGGGGAAGGCGGCGGCCCTCTGAATACCTCCTTTGGACTCGCCATCTGGACGTAAAGGGTTCGCCTGCTCCATCTCAGATTCCCAAGGGCCTTCCCATGAAGTCGTCTAGGCAAGCGGTTATAGGGACCTCAATGTCCTTGCTGATAAAAGAAAAATGGCAACAGAATCACATCGCATCTAGTCCCATTCAAACCCAGACGGCAGGGCACACACCACTCAGGCACAACCCCTGGGCCGCGGAGGACACAAACGTCAAGGCTAGGATCCCCTTTCCCGAGCCGCCGGCCCTCTCCCAGCTTCCGAGCCAGCAGAGTCCACGCCCACCCCCGCGCCCATCCCGCGGCCCTGGCGCGCTCCCGAGGCCTCGGCTACTCTGGTCCAGCAGGCTTCCCGGCCACGGAAGGAGTTTTAAGAAGGCCGTTCAGCCCGCCACCTTGACCATGGTCCCGTCAGACACTGGGTCTTTCCTCTATCTTCTCCCTTCTAGCTCACCCAGGCCAGGGGCGAGAATTCCCGCCATCCACGTCTTCAAAACGAAGCCAACCGGTCCCGGCGTGCTTTGCGATCCTGCCGTACAAAAACATGGCAGCGCTCAGGGCCCCGCCCTGATCCCAGGATGCACCGGAGAGTAGGTCCGGCCTTTCGGGTGGTCAGGAAGATGGCGGCCTCTGGGGCGGAGCCGCAGGTCCTGGTACAATACTTGGTGTTACGAAAGGATCTATCACAAGCTCCGTTCTCCTGGCCGGCGGGCGCACTGGTAGCGCAGGCTTGTCACGCGGCCACCGCGGCCTTGCACACTCACCGCGACCACCCGCACACCGCCGCTTACCTCCAAGAGCTGGGGCGCATGCGCAAAGTGGTCCTTGAGGTGAGGCACTCGGGCGGAGGGGGAGGTGCTGAGACGTAGAGGGCGGAAGTGGGTGTGATCTTCGATCCGAAGGCCTAGCTGCGGGGAGTGGATGCAGCGGGGGTTGGGGTGATCGTTAACATTTAGACTGGAGCTATTTCCCTGGAGGTGCGCCCTTGGGGAGGGCCTGACTGTGTGAAGAGTGGAGAGCAGTCGTCCGCCCCATTCTGGGCTTGCGGTGATGTGGTGCCTCCCGTGTCCCCGCCGTTCCGCCTGTGCACTGGCCGACCTTTTAAAGCCATGCCCCAAAGTGCTGTCCTCCAGCAAAACCGAGCCCGAAGGGACAGAGCGAGCTCCTTCTCGCCGTAGGGACAGTGCAAAGCGAAGTCAAACCGAGTATTTACCTGGGTAGGACGCCAAAGTATTTGAAAATAAACACTAAAAGCCTTATTTGAACCTAGCTTCAGATAGACCAGTCACCAGGGGTGTAAATCGGTACACCTTTTAAAATAGCAGTCAGGTTCTGTTTGCAGATGACCAAACAGATCTCACCCTTACCCTTTGACTCTGTCTCTCCTGCTGCTAGAGATGTAGCCTAAGAAAATAATCAGATGGACCCAAAGAGCTTTGCACAAGGATATTCGTGGGAGCCCTTATGTTTTTGAAGCATATTTAGTGGTCTGGAAGAGTGCTCATGATGCGAAGCTAACTGAACTGTATATACAGAATGATCCAGACTTTGAAAGGAAAAACTAAGGAAATATATCTAAATATGAAGTAGTGCATGGTGAGATTTTGGTTATTTCCTAATGCTTATCTGTATTTTTAAAATTTTCTACCTTAAGCACATATTTTATAATAAGGAAAAACGGCTTTAAAGTAATTAAGCCAGAACTCAGGTGGAGGGGTGGAGTAATACCTTCATGGATAACTGGGAAAGATAGATTATCTTTCAAGAGAAAAATTGCTGCTGGATAGTGAAACATCAGGCGGTAACCTGTAGGAAAAATGCCTTGAGAATCTGAGTAGGCAGAACAGAAGCCGCTGGCTTTTCACTTAGATTTTCTTCCTATTAAGAGGTCTCAAGAAATCAGGTTCAGACTCCTCTTGTCGCGGGTGAAACTCTCTGAAGCCTACAGGGATTAAGTGACTCCCCTGAGTTTAAAAGAGGGTCTCATGATTCTTAGTTGTTAATCATGACTCAAGAAGGGGACTTAGGAGTCGCTACTGATTACGTTGAGGTGCTGCTGTAGTCAGAAGAGCCAATAAAATATAAGACAATACCAGGATTAACTGTTTATTGAGCGCTTAGTGTGTGCCAGGCACAGGTCTGAGCCTAATTTCCTTGATCCCCACTAGGAAGCATTATTCCTATTTTATAAACGGACGAAGAGGCCAGTGAAGTCACCTAACTTATCCATGATCACACAGTCAGCAAGAGTTTGGAGTCCAGTAGTCTGATTCCAGAGACTCGCTGTATCTCACTATACTATGCCTCTGCCCGAGGCTGAAGATGGTGAGTCCTCCAGCAGAGCTCTGCCGGAAGGACTCAGCAGGTTAAGAGTAGCAATACTGGCATTCTCTAATTGTTAAAACAAGCCTCTGATTATCTTAGTGGCTGCTGCCTTCATAGGTCAAAGATAAACTTTATGCAAAATAACACAAAAATAATAATTTTCTGAGTGATAGTTTTAATACTTCCTGGAATGGGATTCATCATGGGTGAATTAGCAGTAAGGATGACCCAGAAACGATTTCAGAAGGATGTTAGAGAATATTGTACTCTCCCTTTAATAAACAAGTGGGAGCTGTCCCAGCAGAAGGAAAACCCCTTTAGGTTTCAGTGAGGTAGAGTGGGAGGGGTGGAGGGAAGTGGAAGTGGATGTGCTTTTAGAAATCCTTCCACTAGGGGCTGGGCAAGATGGCTCACGCCTGTGATCCCAGCACTTTGGGAGGCCTAGGCGGGTGGATCAGTTGAGGTCAGGAGTTCCAGACCAACCTGGGCAACACGGTGAAACCCCGTCTCTACTAAAAATACAAAAATTAGACAGGTGTGGTGGTGTATGCCTGTAATCTCAGCTACTCGGGAGGCTGAGGCAGGAGAATCACTCGAACTTGGGAGGCAGAGGCTGCAGTGAGCCGAGATTTGTGCCACTACACTCTGGCCCGGGTGACAGAGCAAGACTCTGTTTCAAAAGAAAAAAAAAATTCCGCTAGGCAGTGGTTAAAGTCAGAGGCATTTAAAATTATGGGCACCAGCCATAGGAGAGCTGGAAAACATGTAGAGCAGAATTACACATTACACATATGTATGTTGGGCATACGACATCTCACGAGGGAAGATACAAATCTCCATTTTCTAAACAGGAATAGGAAGCCTCTCTTCCCTCCCCAGTGCACCAAGGAATGACATCGTTGCTCTGCAGCTCCCTCCTTGGTAAAGCTGTTACTCCACTTTCAGTGAAGAGGACTCCTGAAACCCTTTTTGGCCTTTTGACACTTCCTAAGTGGGCTATTCAGTTTGTCTTCTATGTTCTTCTCCTTTAGGCCCCAGATGAGACCACCCTAAAGGAGCTGGCCGAGACCCTGCAACAGAAGAACATTGACCACATGCTGTGGCTTGAGCAACCGGAGAATATCGCCACTTGCATTGCTCTCCGGCCCTACCCCAAGGAAGAAGTGGGCCAGTATTTGAAGAAGTTCCGATTGTTCAAATGACTGCTGCTTTGATGTGTTTGAATACCAGCTGGATCCAGAAACAGCAGGCCACCCATTCCAAAGCATGTGCTTGCAGCAGCTTGCTCCCGTCTTTCAGTTGTGACAGTTTCTTGAGAGTTCAGCGCATGTTCCTATTAAAGTTGTCATTAATAACTACTTCCTCGTATTAATAAGTGCAACTGTGGAGGGTGCGCGGGCAGTGTTGTCTGGCGATCATTGCTCAAATAGAAGATTGGGTTAGACTCTCCTGTGGGGGTCAAGGAAACTCCCTTCCAGTCACCCAGGTTTGAAACTTTGCTTTTGAATTCCTTCTTATTCACACCCAGTTATCATATTTCATTGAATCTAAGACAACATCAACTTTAAGATATGGTAATATTTTATGTATTGTTAAAAAAAATGCTGGCAGGCCGGGCGCGGTGGCTCAAGCCTGTAATCCCAGCACTTTGGGAGGCCGAGATGGGCGGATCACGAGGTCAGGAGATCGAGACCATCCTGGCTAACGCGGTGAAACCCCGTCTCTACTAAAAAATACAAAAAAAAAAAAACTAGCTGGGCGAGGTGGCAGGCGCCTGTAGTCCCAGCTACTCGGGAGGCTGAGGCAGGAGAATAGCGTGAACCCAGGAGGCGGAGCTTGCAGTGAGCTGAGATCCAGCCACTGCACTCCAGCCTGGGCGACAGAGCGAGACTCCGTCTCAAAAAAAAAAAAAAAAAATGTTGGCAAATACATTAAAACATTTGTATTTCAATAACAAAGATGTTAAAATTTGGCCAGCGTGGTGGCTCACGTCTGTTAATCCCAGGGTTTTGGGAGCCAAGGTGGGAAGAGCACTTGAGCCCATGAGTTCAAGGTTACAGTCAGTTCTAATCATGCCGCTGCACTCCAGCCTGGGCAACAGAGTGAGGCACTGTCTCTGCAATGATAATAAAAAGTTAAAATTCGTGTGTGTCTATATATATGTACATACATACAGATTTATTAGATTCGATGAAACCTGTCAAGTACTACAACTGTTTTCATGTCATTTTAGTGCTGCTGCCCTGTGTCAGCCTCTCATTTTGCTCACTGGCGTGTCCCACGGTCTATTCACCTCCAGTGTGACACTTCAATCCAGCAGCCGCTCTGCCACCAGATAGGATGACTGAACACCTACCTGTGTAGTCTAGGCACCTCCCTGCCTATGGAGAAATCCCAGCACTCCTTAGCTTAGACTTCAGGCCCTCCTCGTGTATTTCCTACCTATCTTTTTTGTTTTTTGGAGATGGAGTCTCTCTCTGTCGCCCAGGCTGGAGTGCGGTGGCGCCATCTCTGCTCACTGCAACCTCCGCCTCCTGGGTTCAAGCCATTCTCCTGCCTCAGCCTTCCAAGTAGCTGGGACTACAGGCATGTGCCACTACAGCTGGCTAATTTTTATATTTTTTTAGTAAAGATGGGGTTTCACCATGTTGGCCAAGCTGGTCTCCAACTCCTGACCTCAGGTGATCCGCCAGCCTCAGCCTCCCAAAGTGCTGGGATTACAGGCGTGAGCCACCGCACCCGGCCTCCTAGCTATCTTTTTAGTTGAATCTTCTATTCCCTTATTCAAACTTGATGTTTCCACAGACTCCCTCCAGTTGCTGTTCTCCAGTCTCTGTCATGGGAGTTGAATGTTCTTACTCCTCCCCTCCCTTTCCTGCACCTGTACTTTACTTCCACTATTTCCAGCTCAAGTGCTATCACTGCCAAAAATTCTTACCCAGCCAAAAATGATAGTTCCTTCTCTGAACATCTGTAACACTCTGTACAATGGTTACAGTATTTCTATAAACATTGAGACACACCTACAGAAACTGCTTAGATATCTGTGAAACGCAGTTGATGAGGGGTAATTTGTTCAACAGATATCTATTGTTTGTCTATGTGGCAGGCTGTGCATAAAACAGTTTTGCCCTCAGGTAGCTAAGAATCTATATGGGTAACATCCGTCCCCCTTAGATAAGGTGGTACTAAGATTCCAGATAAGATTTCCCTTTATGGGCCCAGTGCAGTGGCTCACGCCTGTAATCCCAGCGCTTTGGGAGGCTGAGGTGGGTGGATCACCTGAGGTCAGGAGTTGGAGACCAGCCTGGCCAACATGGTAAAACCCTGTCTCTACTAAAAAAAAAAAAAGATAAAAGCTGGGCGTGGTGACAGGTGCCTGTAATCCCAGCTACTCTGGAGGCTGAGGCAGGAGAATCACTTGAACCCGGGAGGCGGAGGTTGCGGTGAGCAGAGATTGTGCCATTTCACTCCAGCTTGTGCGATAAGAGCGAAGCTCCATCTCAAAAAAAAAAGATTTCCCTTTATGAAAGGTGGTCATCTGAATGGAGGAGAGTGGACGGGTCTCACAGGCAGAATTGGTAGAGTGCTGAGGGCAGAGCCGACCCCAGGAAGTCAAGTGAATGAAGAGTTCAAGGGGTAGAGAGCAATCAAGTGCAGCATAGAATTTCAGTGACTAAAACGTGGAAACGTCTAGCAATTGGGAATGTACTGGTGAACTTAGTGAAGTTTAAATAGCATAGTGAGGGTAGAAATCAGATCGTAACCTGTTGAGACAAGAATGGGAGGCCGGGCGCAGTGGCTCATGCCTGTAATCCCAGCACTTTGGGAAGCCAAGGCAGGTGGATCACGAGGTCAGGAGTTCAAGACCATCCTGGCCAACATGGTGAAACCCCCGTCTCTACTAAAAATACAAAAATTAGCAGGTGTGGTGGCAGTTGCCTGTAATCACAGCTACTCGGGATGCTGAGGCAGAAGAATCACTTGAACCCGGGAGGCAGGGATTGCAGTGAGTAGAGACTGAGCCACTGCACTCCAGCCTGGGCGACAAGAGCAAAACTCCGTCTCAAAAAAAAAAAAAAAAAAAAGAATGGAAGGGGAGGTAAGAGGAGGTGAGAAGTGTCCTTTCTAGAAGCTTGAAAGGGAGGAGAGAGAGGATGATTGAAGAGGGGCTGGAAAGATCAATGTTGGGTTCCCTAGTGGGTATTTTCTTAGATCTTGAGAGGTTGATGGGTGGGGAGGAGAAAGAGGGTGAGGAGGAGAAAGTAAGGAGAGGAGAGATTAAGAGATTAAAATTCCAAAATAGAATAACTGATGAAGTCCAGAGAAAATAGGAAGAGATGGAGTCAAAGGTACCGGGAAGAGCTGGCCTTGAAATGAGAGAGGGGAACCTTCTTTTCTGAGACCGGAGGAAAGGCAGATGGTGAAGATAAAGATGTACGTACGTTTAATAGACTGTAGGAGAAAAAGTTGAAGTTGACCATACCTGCTGACTTTTTTCTATTAAGTAGGAGGCATATACATTATCCTCAGCAAACTAAAGCAGGAACAGAAAACCAAATACTGCATGTTCTCACTTAAAAGTGGGAGCTAAATGATGAGAACACATGGACACACAGAGGGGAACAACACACACGGGGACTGATTGGAGGGTGGGAGGAGGGAGTGGACCAGGAAAATAATGAATGGGTTCTAGGCTTAATACCTGGGTGATCAAATTTGTACCACAAACCCCCACGACACAAGTTAATCTATAAAACAAATCTGCACTTCCTGCACAGGTACCCCTGAACTTAAAAGTTTAAAAAAGTAGGAGGCATAGGATCTTTCATAATACTGAACAAACTCATTGAGCACTATATTAGATAGCACAGCAGTGGGTAGGAGCCCAGGCTTTGGTGTCAAACTGCTTGAGTCCAAACTTTCAAGCTCTGTGGACTTGGGCAGTCACTCCATTTCCCTGAGACCCAGTTCTCTTATCCGTAAAGCAGGGATTTAAATGTGTTTGGATGTACAAACTCCTTAGAGCAGTGCCTGCGACTTCATGCTAGGCCCTAAACTTGGGAAGATGCAGATGGCGCAGCCCTCAGAGCTGCTCTCCAAGAGCTCTCCATGAAGTAGGCCGTTGTCTACCCCTTTCTGTTAAGGAGTGATGCCATCCAGGAATCAAGTACCATTTCCATTCAAGCCAATTAGGAAAATGTTTCTAAATGATACTGCATCTTAAAAAAAAATTAAGTTCTGAATTCTTCAGTAAGACATGATATAAAGCTAGAGAGGCCGGGCGCGGTGGCTCAAGCCTGTAATCCCAGCACTTTGGGAGGCTGAGACGGGCGGATCACGAGGTCAGGAGATCGAGACCATCCTGGCTAACACGGTGAAACCCCGTCTCTACT
This sequence comes from Rhinopithecus bieti, assembly GCF_001698545.2. NCBI lineage: Eukaryota > Metazoa > Chordata > Mammalia > Primates > Cercopithecidae > Rhinopithecus > Rhinopithecus bieti. The sequence continues at coordinate 1,726,070 of NW_016811019.1, read as the reverse complement.
AAAATACAAAAAAAAACTAGCTGGGCGAGGTGGCGGGCGCCTGTAGTCCCAGCTACTCCGGAGGCTGAGGCAGGAGAATGGCGTAAACCCGGGAGGTGGAGCTTGCAGTGAGCTGAGATCCGGCCACTGCACTCCAGCCCCGGCGACAGAGCAAGACTCCGTCTCAAAAAAAAAAAAAAATCAACACATTATGAGAGGGTAAAATGCTCACAGGAAGGAGTCAAAAAGCAGAAATCTGGCACCAAGGGCACTGTATCTGGCCATGCACACTAAGGTTACAGAAAATTATGATTTCTCCAACAGGGCAAAGATTGTGCTGCAAGCCCTAGAATAGACGCTACATCCTTGAAAAGAATCTCTTAGGCTTTGATGCTTTGATAGGTTTCTTTTTTTATTTTTTATTTTTGAGTCAGAGTTTGGCTCTTATTGCCCAGGCTGGAGTGCAGTGGAGCAATCCTGGCTCACTGCAACCTATGCCTTCTGGGTTCAAGTAATTCTCCTGCCTCAGCCTCCAGAGTAGCTGGGATTACAGGTGCCCACCACCACACCCAGCTAATTTTTTGTATTTGTAGTAGAGAAGTGGTTTTATCTGTCACGCGCGTCCGTGTGAAGAGACCACCAAACAGGCTTTGTGTGAGCAATAAAGCTTTTTAATCACCTGGGTGCAGGCGGACTGAGTCCGAAAAAGGAGTCAGCAAAAGGAGATGGGGTGGGGCAGTTTTATAGGATTGGGTAGGTAGTGGAAAATTACAGTTAAAGGGGTTTTCTCTTGCAGGCGGGGCAGGGGTCACAAGGTGCTCAGTGGGGAGCTTCTGAGACTCATTGTTCCGGAGAAGGAATGTCACAAGGTCAATTCGTCAGTTAGGGTGGGGCAGGAACAAATCACAACGGTGGAGTGGCATCAGTTAAGGCAGGAGCTCTGTTCACTTCTGTTGTGGCTCTTCAGTTCTTTCAGGCCATCTGGATGTATATGTGCGGGCTTGGCCCAGAGGCCTGACATCATCATGTTGGCCAGGTGACTTCTGACCTCAGGTGATCACCCGCCTCAGTCTCCCACAGTGCTGGGATTACAGGCGTGAGCCACCGTGCCTGGCCGGTAGGTTTCTTATATGTGAAAAACATTGTCTAATTAACAAAGTGCTCCCATAAGAATCAATCCNAGCTTTTTAATCACCTGGGTGCAGGCGGACTGAGTCCGAAAAAGGAGTCAGCAAAAGGAGATGGGGTGGGGCAGTTTTATAGGATTGGGTAGGTAGTGGAAAATTACAGTTAAAGGGGTTTTCTCTTGCAGGCGGGGCAGGGGTCACAAGGTGCTCAGTGGGGAGCTTCTGAGACTCATTGTTCCGGAGAAGGAATGTCACAAGGTCAATTCGTCAGTTAGGGTGGGGCAGGAACAAATCACAACGGTGGAGTGGCATCAGTTAAGGCAGGAGCTCTGTTCACTTCTGTTGTGGCTCTTCAGTTCTTTCAGGCCATCTGGATGTATATGTGCGGGCTTGGCCCAGAGGCCTGACATCATCATGTTGGCCAGGTGACTTCTGACCTCAGGTGATCACCCGCCTCAGTCTCCCACAGTGCTGGGATTACAGGCGTGAGCCACCGTGCCTGGCCGGTAGGTTTCTTATATGTGAAAAACATTGTCTAATTAACAAAGTGCTCCCATAAGAATCAATCCTGACAACTTTTGTGATGCAGGCCATCTAGTCTCAGAGTTTACAGATTCAGAAAAGCTTTGACTTGCCAAGATCAAAGACAATGGCAGCACTGGGATTGAAAACCAGGTCTTTTGTCAGTTCAGTTTTTCTTTTTTCTTTTTTTTTTTTTTAAAAAGAGCCTCATTCTGTCACTCAGGCTGGAGTGCAGTGGCACAATCTCGGCTCACTGCAACCTCTGCCTCCTGGGTCCAATTGATTCTCCTGCCTCAGCCTCCCGAGTAGCTGGGATTACAGGCATGCACCACCATGCCTGGCTAATTTTGTATTTTAGTAGAGACGGGGTTTTGCCATGTTGGCCAGGCTGGTCTCAGACTCCTGACCTCAAGTGATCCACCCACCTTGTCCTCCCAAAACGCTGGGATTACAGGCGTGAGCCACTGCACTCAGCAGTTTTTCTAATATCTTGTAGTTGGTTACCAATTTGGTTTTCCAGCCATCTAGATACTGGAGGGTAGTTTGAAAAAGGGTCATGAGTAGTTGAAGTGCTGAAAAGCTGTATCTTCCATTTGTAATTGGTTGACATTCTGGATAATAAATCAGCCTCCTGTGACTATAAGTTTTGTGACTTAACACCCTAGAGCCCAATTATCACTGGATGAGCTAACAAAGTTGAGTTTCTGAACTTATAAAGCTGAGGGTCAAAGCCTAGGTCACCGCTTCTCATGGCGCTGGCAGAGTGCAGAGGGCTCCCCTCCAGGGGCAGGTGAAGAATTGCCTGTTATATTGTTTAATCAACACAGAACTTTCCCACAGGTTCTGAGACGCTGCCCTAAGGGTGGGAATTCCTTTTTGCTTCCTGGTTGAGAGTCTCGGCAGTAGTGAGCCATCTAACCGTCGGGAAGGTGTTAGCGTGGAAAGATGGTTGAGAACCACTGCCCTCAGCTATGACTGCCTGGCAGGTTTTAGCTGTCCTCTGAGGGCAAGTTTAACACAGCACCAGCTTTTGTCCTTCTTTAACATCCAGATATGGTGGGTGTTGACTGCTGGCCTAAGGCTGGATTTTAGCCAAGGGGATTTTTTTTTTTTTTTTTTTTTTTGAGACAGAGTCTCCCTCTGTTGCCCAGGCTGGCGTGGGATGGCGCAGTCTCGGTTCACTGCAGCTTCTGCCTCCCAGGTTCAAGCAATTCTGCCTCAGCCTCCCAAGTAGCTGGGACTACAGGCGCACACTGCCATGCCCGGCTAATTTTTGTATTTTTAGTAAAGTCGCGGTTTCACCATGTAGGCCAGAATGGTCTTGATCTCCTGACCTCGTGACCTGCCCACCTTGGCCTCCCAAAGTGCTGGGATTACAGGCATGAGCCACCGCACTCAGCCAACTGAGGGGATTTTTAAGGGTCAAATAAGTGGCACCTAAGTTCTGATCCTAGGTTCTTGAGAAATGAGACAAAAAGCAGATAAACAAAATATCACTTTTATTATCAATTGGTTAGAAGATATAGCATTATGGGATGGCCTAAATAGGATTGCTAGTTCCCTATCTTAATGAAAAGTGTGAGTATACAGAGCAGATACTTCACCAAAGTTGATGCTTCCTAGTGGTCATGTGGAGAAGTAAGAATGAATTCCCCACATTCTATCAAACATTGATAGATTGGTTCCACTCAACTGACAGATGTGGATCAAAGGCAATCACCCACCAACTAGGTTATTCTTTTAATTTCCATGAGGAGGAAGAGTAAGGTAGAACAGTAGAATAGGAGCATTACGTCAATTAGAAAGGAAGAAAACACTGGTTGAGGACAAAACATTCTACCTCTGCCCCAACACTGGACGTAAGCAATAAGAAGTACTCGTGATAAAAGTGGAAGATTAATCTAGCAACAGTGTTATTTCCTGGGAATGGGAAGGAAGGCTGGGACATCAGTCAGGAGACTGTTTGAAATGCTCAAGACACAAGACTGTCATGATGTGGCTGCAGGTACAGACATTGAACCATAGGAAATATGCTGTTACTTCTTTGTGATACAAATGGAAAGAGCAAGGCAGGTGACAATCCCAGAAGACTTGATGTTAGGGTTCAACTCTGCAACGTAATGGCTAAGCAATTTAGCTTCAGTTTCCTCAACTGTGAATACGTTTTAGCAGGATTGTGAAGACCAATTTAAACCATACTCTATAAAAGCACTATATAACCATCACCACAATTTAGTCTCTTTTAATGCAATCTTCATACTTATTTCTTTTTCTCATCTTATTGCATTGGCCAGGACTTCTAGTGCAATAATAGCAGTTTAGCAGGTGTCTTTGACTCGCAATGGACTTTAGTGAGAATGCTCTGAGACCTTCACTGTTAGGTATGTTATTTGTTGAGAGTTTCGACAAATACTCTATTAGATTAAGGGGTTTACCTTCTGCTGCTGGTTGGCTAAAAATTTTTTTCAATTCATAAATGGATGTCCTAAATACCTTTCCTGCATTTACTGACATGATCATATGTGGTTGTTCTCTGTTGTTACTGTGGTGAATTGTACTCTTAGACTTCAAATATTGAACCATCTTTGTTCCTGTGATAAACTCTACGTGGCATGATTATTTAACATGAGAGAGATGGTTAAGAGACCTGGTTTCCAGTCATCTTTTAGTCTTTAAAAACCATGACCGTGGCCAGACCCGGTGGTTCACACCTGTAATACCAGCACTTCAGGAGGCTAAAGCAGGCAGATCACCTGAGGTCAGGAATTCCAGACCAGCCTAACCAACATGAAGAAACCCTGTCTCTACTAAAAATATATAATTAGCTGGGTGTGGTGGCACATGCCTGTAATCACAGCTACTCAGGAGGCTGGGGCAGGAGAATCGCTTGAACCCGGGAGGCAGAGGTTGAGGTAAGTCAAGATGGCGCCATTGCACGCCAGCCTGGGCAACAAGAATGAAACTCCATCTCAAAAAACAAAACAAAACAAAATAGAAAACAAAAACCATGACTTTAAAATTAACTATATACTGATGTCTTCCAAATTTATATCTTCAACTCTAGTCAGTCCCCTACATTTCGGGCCTGTGTATATCCAGCTGCTGATTTGAGATCACTTGGATGTCTAATAGGAATCTTAAACTTATCATGACAGAAAATGAACTAAGCCTGCTTCTCTTCCCCATTTCTGTTAATGGCAACTCTATCCTTCCAGTTGCCCAGGGCAAAAACGTGAGAGTCACTATTATTATTATTATTTTGAGACGGAGTCTTGCTCTGTCGCCCAGGCTGGAGTGCAGTGGTGCGATCCCTGCTCACTGCAACCTCTGCTTCCCGGATCAAGTGATTCTCCTGCCTCAGCCTCCCGAGTAGCTGGGATTACAGGCGCCTGCCACCACACCCAGCTAATTTTTTGTATTTTTAGTAGAGACAGAGTTTCACCATGTTGGCCAGGCTGGTCTCGAACTCCTGACCTCAAATGATCCACCCGCCTCAGCCTCCCAAAGTGCTGGGATTACAGGCATGAGCCACCGTGCCCAGCCAAGAGTCATTATTGATTCTTCTCACACACACCCCACATCTGGTATGTCAGCAAATGTGGTTGTCTCTACCTTTAAAATAGATCCAGAATGTGACCACTTCTCCTGATTTTGACTGCTACCCTCCTGGTCCAAATCATCATCTCTTGCCTGGATGACTGCCATAGCCTCCTAACAAGTTTCCTAGCTTCTGCATCTGCCTTCTGCATAACAACTCTTCACACAAAGCCCAGAAGAGCCCCGATACAACCCAGGCAAGAACACGCCACTCTCCTGCTTAAAATCTGGTAGCGCCTTGTCATCTCATTAAAAGCCAAAGAATTGATTTGGTCTACGAGGCCCCACACCCTCCTGTCCCTCAATGCCTCTTCTACTTAACTCCTACAGTTCTCCTCAGTCACTCTGCTCCAGCCTCAAGGTCTTTGTGTCTCTGCTTAGCAAGGTCTTTCTCCATATTGCCATGGCTCACTATCTCACCTCCTTCCAGTTGTCACTCAAATGTTACCTTCTCTGAAGGCATGTTCTGACTTTCCTGTTTTAAACTGTGACCACTCCACTCTACTACTTCTATCCCTCCTTCCCTACTTAATTTTTCTCCACAGCCCTTGTCATGTATTTTGCTTATTGGTTTGTCAGCCAACCTTCATTAGAATGCAAGCTCCATGAGGGCAGGGATTTGTATTTTCTCCATTGAGGTAGCCCCAGCGCCTTAAGTAGTACCTGGCAAATAGTAGGTATTCAGCTAATATCTGCTGGTTGAAAATATATATATTCTGTCACTACTATTAAATTACTTGTGAGATAGTCATTATTTAAAATAGCTAATATGCATTTTTTTTTTTTTTTGAGACAGAGTTTGGCTCTGCCCCCCAGGCTGGAGTGCAGTGGCCGGATCTCAGCTCACTGCAAGCTCCGCCTCCTGGGTTTACGCCATTCTCCTGCCTCAGCCTCCTGAGTAGCTGGGACTACACGTGCCCGCCACCTCGCCCGGCTAGTTTTTTATATTTTTTAGTAGAGATGGGGTTTCACCATGTTAGCCAGGATGGTCTCAATCTCCTGACCTCGTGATCCGCCCGTCTCGGCCTCCCAAAGTGCTGGGATTACAGGCTTGAGCCACCACGCCTGGCCCATTTTTTTTTTTTTT
>NW_016811019.1:1714002-1717216 GCF_001698545.2 Rhinopithecus bieti | reverse complement strand
TTTTTTTTTTTTTTTTTTTTGAGACAGAGTCTTGCTCTGTTGCCCAGGTTAGAGGGCAGTGGCACAATCTTGGCTCATGGCAACCTCCGCCTCCTGGGTTCAAGCGATTCTCCTGCCTCAGCCTCCCAAGTATCTGGGACTACAGGCGCCCACTACCATGCCTGGCTAATTTTTGTATTTTTAGTAGAGATGGGGTTTCACCATGTTGCCCAGGCTGGTCTCGAACTCCTGACCTCATGATCCGCTCACCTCGGCCTCCCAAAGTGCTGGGATTACAGGCATGAGCACCGTGCCCGGCCAATAATGTGCAATTTTAAAGACCAATCCTTAGGTCTAAAGATTCCCAGGATGACTAGCCACAACTTACTTTTGAGCTGGTAATGAATAAAGTGACTGAAATCATCTCTTTACTTGGGGGTTATGAAAATCACATACCAAAAGACTGATTAAAAACCTAGAACTGGTTCATTATACTATTCTTTCTACTTTCACAGACACTTAAAATTTCCTTAATAAAAGCTTTTCAGAAGCTTTCAGCTGAAGGTAGGATGAAAATTTAAAGCCTAAGCTCAGAGTTGTGCGAGTCTTTAAATAGGGTGTGCTCCATAGGGAGCTTTTTCCCCAGCTGCTTTTGCTTGAACTTCAAAGTCTGGCTTGCTAAGTAATTATTACTTAAAGTATAATTGCTAGCATTAGAAGACTGTTAAAATGGAAAGCTAATTTTTAAAATTTATGCCTTTTTTTTTTTTTTTTTTTTGAGACGGAGTCTGTCTCACTCTGTGGCCCAAACTGGAGTGCAATGGTGTGTTCTCTGCTCACTGCAACCTTTGCCTCCAGGGGTCAAGTGATTCTCCTGCCTCGGCCTCCCAAGTAGCTGGCACTACAGGCATGGGCCACCACACCTGGTTAATTTTTTTGTATTTTTAGTAGAAACAGGGTTTCACCATATTGCCCTGGGTGGTCTCAAACTCCTGAGTTCAGGCGATCCACCTGCCTCAGCCTCCCAAAGTGCTGGGATTACAGGCATGAACCACCGTGCCCGGACAATTTATGCTTTTTAAAAATAGGAGTTTGCCAGTCAAAAAGGAAAATAATCAGGAAATATGCAACCTAAAGTTAAGTATAGGCAGGTATGTGATAAATTACTTTGGACTTGAAAAAGAAGCAGAACTGAGCAGGGCTGGACCGCTTCAGGATTGACGAAGGAAACCCCAGGCAAGACCTTTGTTCCTGTTAGAGGAAGGTCACCCTGTTTGTTGACGTGTCCACTTTCTGAGTTAAGTCACTCAGCTTTTAGAGGCACTGGTTTTGAAGGCCAAACTGATAAGAAATTTCACAACGAGTCATCTTATTCTTGTTTAATTTCAACATGAATTGCTTCTCAGCAGCATTTTATTGTAGGTAAAAGAGTGAATAGGACATATTATTATGAAAAGAAAAGAAAATCTGGGGACCCCCAAACGCACTGTGCCAAAGGGAAAGTTAAACTTGGGAACTGAAGCACACAAAAACTTCCTTCCTTTTATTCCTAAACAGATGGCTGTGATTTCACATGCTGACTTTATCTTATGTGTAAAAGGAATGGCTTGGCACAGTGGCTCACACCTGTAATCCCAGCACTTTGGTAGACCAAGGCAAGCAGATCACTTGAGGCCAGAAGTTTGAGACAAGCCTGGCCAACATAGCAAAACCTCGTCTCTACTAAAAATACAAAAAATTAGCCAGGTGTGATGGCACATGCCTGTAATCCCAGCTACTCGAGAGGCTGAGGCCCAAGAATTGCTTGAACTCAGGAGGTGGAGGTTGCGATCGTGCCACTGTACTCTAGCCTGGGTGACAGAGCGAGATCCTGTCTCAAAATAAAAAAAAAAAAAGATTTATCGAGTGCAGGAAAAAATGCATAACTGACTTTCCCCTACTCCTGTCTTTTCAAATGTAAAATGTGAATTCAGTGAGTGCTAATCAAAGCCTCACAAGAACGTAACAATTTGCCTCACCACCTAACCTCCCCCTTTCTCTTTCCTCCTACCCCTCCTGTCTACTCTTTGCCCTTTAAATACTGCAAAACCATCTTTGAAAAAAGCACAGGCCATAGATCCTATTGTAACTTGTATTTCTTTTTTGCATGCACAACCTCAACTGCGGCAAAATAAACCTCTAAATCAGTTGAGATCTGTCTCAGACACTTTTTGGTTTATACTATATATTCGTTTTTGTAGGGAAGACTGAAAGGGATTGTCTCACCGATCTGCCTTTCCTACTTTCTCAGTTAAGATGGTAGTCAACTCAGTCGGCTGATTTTCAGTGAGAGGATGATTTCAGAGAAGTGTAAAGGGTTTAACCGAAGCATATATCATCTATAAAGCTGAGCGCTTGATGAAGTATTGCCGATAACTGCTAATGTTCTGTAAACTCTCCAACGATGTGGAGGCTCCAAGAGTGTGAGAATTTCAAAACTTCTAGTGAAAAGGACTTGTATTTACTCACCTTTCATGAAAAAAGAAAACAGTTGATACAGGAGCTATAAAGAAATTATTTGGGCAGATAGTGAGGGCAACAGAGTCCTTGACGAATTTTCCCTTTTAACAAAAACAGCCCCCCAATCATTTCTTTTCTAACAAAGAGCAGCCTGAAAAATCAAACTGCAGTCATAGATAAGCAAGCTGGAAGTGTGCACAGGTGAATGCTGCCAGCTGTGCCAATAGAAAAGGGCTACCTGGGCCGGGCACAGTGGCTCATGCCTGTAACCCCAGCACTTTGGGAGGCCGAGGCAGGTGGATCATGAGGTCAGGAGATCGAGACCATCCTGGCCAACATGGTGAAACCCCATCTCTACTAAAAATACAAAAAATTAGCCGGGTGTGGTGGCGGGTGCCTGTAGTCCCAGCTACTTGGGAGGCTGAGGCAGGAGAATGGTGTGGACCCGGGAGCCAGAGCTTGCAGTGAGCCAAGATCTTGCCACTGCACTCCAGCCTGGGCGACAGAGCGAGACTCGGTCTCAAAAAAAAAAATTAAATTAATAAAAGGGCTACCTGAGGGCCAGGCATGTTCAGCATGGAGGCTCCAGCTTTCCTTTGTCACCACGTGTAAAGAACCAGGGAGCATGGCACAGGCCAGGTAGAGAACCCATCTGCATAATGAAAGATTAGTGTGGGGCAACCACCGTCTTTGCATGCTATGCAAATGGTACACCTATAGTTTTTTTTTTTTTTTT
>NW_016811019.1:1705062-1713891 GCF_001698545.2 Rhinopithecus bieti | reverse complement strand
TTTTTTTTTGAGACGGAGTCTCGCTCTGTCGCCCAGGCTGGAGTGCAGTGGCCAGATCTCAGCTCACTGCAAGCTCCGCCTCCCGGGTTTACGCCATTCTCTCGCCTCAGCCTCCCGAGTAGCTGGGACTACAGGTGCCCGCCATCTCGCCCGGCTAATTTTTTGTATTTTTTTTTTTAGTAGAGACGGGGTTTCACCGTGTTAGCCAGGATGGTCTCGATCTCCTGACCTCGTGATCCGCCCGTCTCGGCCTCCCAAAGTGCTGGGATTACAGGCTTGAGCCACCGCGCCCGGCCATACACCTATAGTTCTTACCAGCTTTTCGTGTGCTCTGTAAATAGCAAACCTGGTCCAACCAATCTTGTACACCCTATGTAAATCAGACACCTCTTCCTCAAGCTCATCTATAAAACCTTCTGCAGTTTACTGCAGAAGTAGCAAACCATTTCCCATTTTCTCCAGGACCCCTCTCTCTGCAGCAGAGAGAGCTTTTCTCTTTCTTCCAACTATTAAGATTCTGCTCTGAACCTCACTCTTGGTGTGTCTGCATCCTAGTTTTCCATGGCCATGAGACAACGAATCTTGGGTATTTATTTACCCCGATGATGCCGTTTCACAGTCGTCAAGATAAAATCAAAATCCTGTCTTGACCTTTTAGACAAGTTTGCAACCTTCCATCAGCTCAACAATCCAGACTCTAGGGAGACAATTCAGTGCCAGTCTACTCACAGCAATTTTCCCTTATTTGAAATATTGCCTTTGAGTCTATTTCTTCAATCAGCATTTAAGATCCTACTATGTAGAGGGTTCGGGGGGAGGCTGGGGGTGGTAGGAGTGTGTGTATCTCTTCTTTAAGAGGCTTACAATTTAGTGAAGAAAAGAAACAGATGTATATATAACTGCATGCCAATGGAGACCCAAACACCGCAGCAAGGCAGAGCAAAGGAAGGGCTATATCAGAATGTGGGGAACAGGGGGGGCTTCATGGCAAGGGCATCTCAACCTCTCAACTGGAGTCTTTTATTTTTTATTGTTTTTGAGACGGAGTCTTGCTCTGTTGCCCAGGCTGGAGAGCAGTGGTGCGATCTCAGCTCACTGCAAGCTCCGCCTCCTGGGTTCAAGCCTTTCTCCTGCCTCAGCCTCCCGAGCAGCTGGGACTACAAGTGCCCGCCACCATGCCCAGCTAATTTTTTTTGTATTTTTTTTAGTAGAGACGGGGTTTCACCATGTTAGCCAGGATGGTCTTGATCTCCTGACCTTGTGATCCATCCGCCTCGGCCTCCCAAAGTGCTGGGATTACAGGCGTCAGCCACCGCGCCCGGCCTCAACTGAAGTCTTGAAGGATGAGCAGAAGGGAAGAGCATACAGGCTGAGGGAAAAGACTGGGGATGGCAATGAAAGTGAGAACATGGTAAATTCAAGAATAAAGACTGGATCATTTTAGTGGCAGGTCCTTTTTGTTTAGAGAGAGTGTAGAGGGCAAAGCTCAAAAGGTCACTTGATTTCAGATCAACTCTAGGCAAGAAGCAGTCACTTAAGATTCTGAAGGCTGTGTTTAGAAAGATTTCTCTGATGATTATGTGAAGGATGAGTGTAAAAGGCATGAAGGTGGTTACTGTAATCGTCTGAAAAAAGATAATTAAGTCCGGAATTTGGTCAATGAGTAATAGGCCTAGAAAGGAGGAGATGGCTATGCAGCACTACAAAGTGGGACTTCTTGCAATTTAGTGAAACGAGTGGGAAAAAGTTGTTGAAAATGACCGCTAGTAGGATGATGATGCAATTAATTTGGATGGGGACACAAGAACATATTTGTGGGGAATGTTATTTGATTTGGGACTGAAGTTTGAGGTGCTGGAGGTGGAAGGGTGGGATCCATGTAGTAATGCTCACCAGCTGAAAATTTAAAACTGGATTATGAGAGAGATGTTGAAGAGTGGACTTAAGATGTATACACGTGTAAGTGGTACTGAGTTCAAGGGAAGAGTTGTTCAGCGAGTGTACAAGGCTCTGCCTGAGAAACATTATTCTCACATACATTTAAAACATGTATACTTTGACAAACTCACAATTAGAGCTCTGTTGGCCAGGCTGGTCTCAAATTCCTGGCCTCAAGCAATCCCCCCGCCTTGGCTTCCCAATGTGCTAGGATTACAGGTGTGAACCACTGTGCCTGACCTAGTTTTGTTTTCAAAATGGAAATCCCTATGAGCCTTGTAAGGAATTTGACTTCCAGATAATAATTTTTAACTCATCAGAATTCCCACAGTCATTGTGTCATCATCTAATGATGTGTTTTTTTGTTTTGTTTTGTTTTTTAGAGATGGAGTCTGGCTCTGTTGCCCAGGCTGGAGTGCAGTGGTGTGATCTCGGCTCACTGCAACCTCTGCCTCCTGGGTTCAAGCAATTCTCCTGCTCCAGTCACCCAAGTAGCTGGGATTAACAGGCATGCACCACCATGCCTGGCTAATTTTTGCATTTTTAGTAGAGACAGGGTTTCACCATGTTGGCCAGGGTGGTCTCAAACTCCTGACCTCAGGTGATCCGCCCTCCTTGGCCTCCCAAAGTGTTGAGATTATAAGCACGAGCCACTGCGCCTGGCCGGGTGCTTTTATCTCTAGTACTTGTATTGTGCAGTGGAACCACTGGCAGGTTTCATTCCAAAGCCCAGGGATTGACTCTTGGGCCAAGCACTTGTTAGTCACCTGACTATAAACCTGAGCTTCAGTTTCACCATCTGTAAAATGGCCTACTGTAATTGCTTTATAGGATTTTGCAGATCAAATATGTGAAAGTGCTATACAAATGTAAGAAATTATTCACACAAAAGTGGGTTACTAGCCTAGTACATTGCCTGGCAGAGTAGAAATGAAAAATCTGTTAACTGATGTAGAATTTCCACTGTTAGGAAAGCAGCAGCTTCAGAGCAGTGTCTCTGTACTTCCCACAGTACAGCAGTGTGTGAAGTACAGAAACAATAGAATAAAATCAAAATGGAACAAAGGCTGAGCTTGGTGACTCATGCCTGTAATTCCAGCACTTGGGAGGTCAAGGAAGGAGGATCACTTGAGGCCAGTTCAAGACCAGCCTGGGCAATACAGCAAGACTCTGCCTCTACCAAAAAAAAAAAAAAAAAAAAAAATTAGCTGAATGTGGTGGCATGCACTTGTAGTCCCAGCTTCTTGGGAGGCTGAGGCAGGAAGATGGTTTGGGCCCAGGAGTTTGAGGGTGCAGTGAGCCATGATCGTGCCATTGTACTCCAGCCTGGGAGAAATCCTGACTCTAAAAAGAAAAAAAGGAGTAAATACCATACTGTAGTCTCGGGGTTCTGCTTTACCTGAGGGCTCCTGGGCACTGGAATGGGAGGAAAATCTTATAGGACAGAAGTTATTCCTTTCAATGTAATTCCTCTTTTCTCAAGTCAATGTCTCAAGTTTGTTACGGACACCTGTGGGCACTGCTTGCTTCTGCTGGTTGTACCAACTACCAGTTCAGAGACAAGCACAAATTAGACCAGGGCCAAACTCCACAGCATAAGAGAACGATTCTTTGTGCACAGTAGGATCAAGAGCCAGGGAAAGGCGAGCGCTTCCAAGGTCTGATCCAAAAAACCTACTATCCTAGGGTGAACTGCAGGGTCCTAAAATTCCTCGGCCTTATAAAAAGGATCCTCTGTCAGTCATTCTTATACCTGCCCCACAAGGAACCCACATTTTCCAAAATTCTTTTAAGCTAAGGGATGACCCTATAGTTTCATAGAGCTCCTTCTTCATTCCTTGTTTAGACATGCAGGGACAGAATGCTTCTCCCAAACGGTAGTGGGATACCCTGTGACCATATGCCAAAGATAACCCCCTTTTAGTTGAGGCCTCCAAAGGGCAGGCTCTGACTGCCTCCAGAGAAGGGGCCAGGTCCTCTCTTCTCAACCCCGGAGTTCTTGCCCCTCTTTTCAAAGCTGTTTTAGTTATTTCACATATGAAAGCACTGTCTAAGGTCACAAAAGAGATTCAAGTCTACAGACTCAGAATCCACCCTAAATCATATCGTCCGGGATAGTGAATCCAGCATTTGGAATTAGACTTGGTTTCAACTCCCAATTTCCACTGCTAAATGGTAGTGTTTGTGTCATAATCCTTCAGAGCTTGTTTTTTCTTTCTTTTTTTTTTTTTGAGACGGAGTCTTGCTCTGTTGCCAGGCTGGAGTTCAGTGGTGTGATCTGGGCTCACTGCAACCTCCGCCTCCCAGATTCAAGCAATTCTCCAGCCCCAGCCTTCCGAGTAGCTTGGACTACAGGCGTGCGCCACCATACCCAGCTAATTTTTGTATTTTTAGTAGAGACAGGGTTTCATCATGTTGGCCAGGCTGGTCCTGAACTCCTGACCTCAGGTGATCCACCCACCTCGGCTTCCCAAAGTGCTGGGATTACAGGCGTGAGCCACGGCGCCCGGCCCAGAGCTCGTTTTCTAACAACTCTCTACAACGACAGCAGAGGATTAGAGATAATGTGCAGAAAAGCATTTTAGAAATTAAAAATTTATTCTCTCTGAATACTTTTAATACTGTCACCAGCTACAGACTACTGTGTAGAAGATAAAGAAGCCTGTACTTCTGGCAGCACAGGGCTAGTTGTGGAAAAGACTTTAGGTATGAGCCGAAACAATTTCCAAGTGAGGATCCCAATGCCTACTGTTAATATCTCCTGGAGCCGCGGGCTGACATAACTCTAATGTAGATGCCAGCTCAGAAGAGCGCTAGTTAACAACTTAAAACAAGCAGCTCTCTGGGGCTCCTCCCTGTCTCCAGGCCTTCCCACATGCTGCCTCTCACAACTCTTCACTGGCTCTCCACTGAGCTACTTCCTCATCACCTGCAAACCTCACTTTGAATGCCATTGCTTCCTCAAGGGAATCTGCCTTCACCTCCAGACAAGGCCCTGCTTAGAAATTCCTACTTGGAATTCTCCTGTGTGCCACTTAATCCAGTTGTGATTATCTCGATCTAAGTCCCCTAATGTGAATATAGGCTCCACTAGGACAGGGCGCAAGCCTGTCGGCATCCTTTCATATCCCTAGTTCCTCAGATAAAGACAATACAATGTGTTGAATGAGTGAATGAGGCCAGAACTTTGTGTTCCTTCAATCTTGTTAAGAATTCTGGGGGCAATGAAAATAAAATATAGAAAGAAAATTAATTTAGTGCTGGCAGAAAGGGTTCTGGACAGAGGCATGCTTCCTTGGGCAGTTTTCGCCAATAAAAAGAATTTATGGGCTTAATTAAATCAAGATCTTCAGGGGCACAGGAATGGTCACGGCTCAAGCTTGCTCTGAATTACTCATTTTATTTAAGTGGAGGTGCCCTTCTGGGAAGAGCAGTTACTGTCAACCAGGAAATCAGTACAACTGCCTTTGTAAGCAGACAACTGTCCTTGTTTTTTCTTTGTCAGGGTCTAGGAGACCATTTCTGAGGTCTTCCTAAGGAATGGAACCTACTTTAGGTGAAACCACAAAGGTGAAACTTCCTTATAATAATCACACTTTTTTCTCAATTGTTTGTATTTGTTTTCCTCACCCCTATATCTCAGGATAACTTTAAATCAACGTTCAGCCTCCTCTAAGGGAAGTTTCATTTTTACCTATCCCAACTGTGGAAAAAAAAGGTTTTGTCCCCCATAAATATGACTTAACAGTTACCAAATCTGTGTACATTTAGGTCTAGGAATGTGTGTGGGAAGTACACCCTCCTTGAGCCCTCTGGAATCACATTTACCCTACGACACAGCAGGAACATCGCCATCTTGGACAAGCCCCTCATTCTAAAATTCACCTTAATCAAAAACCGCCTAAATCCAAAGGGCATCAGCCTAATGGCTAAGGTCGGCACAACCATAAACCACAAATAACATTTCCAACCAGAAACACTCCAAACTCCTCCCTAACCAAAGACATGCTAAACCCCAAGATAAGCCCGCTCTGGCCAGAAAGACATTAGCCCCAAGATAACCTCCCCTCCGCCCAGACATTCCGACCCCACCATAAAACTTCTCCCTCACATAGAAACATTCCAAGCTTGTGATAAGCCCCCTCACCCTAAAACCAATGTATACTCTTACTCTGTAAGAGAAAGCACTCCTGATGGAAATCAGCCAGAAGCCCCTCTCAGGTTTATTTTCTCTAAAATAAATCTGTCTTTAACTGTTGCGCTGCATTTCGTGTCTCTTTCCTCTGTAACTCTTACACCCTAGTCCTACTTAGCCAAGCTGATGGATTTAGGATGCTTTAAAAACAAACAACAGGCCCTAATTCCTATAAAATGCATTGTCACATTGAAGGAGACTCCTCAAGTAAGACAACATCGATTATTGATAAATGTTGATATATTAAAAAAAAAAAAACAGTAATTGATAGAGACATGGCATCTATGGCCATGAAGTGTTGCCTGGACCAGATCTTCTGAGTCAAGAAACAGCAGGCCTAGAAGTCTTTAATCATCAGACAATGTCACAGTTAGAACCCCTCAAGGCCTGCTATCATGACTTCAGTTTGACCTTCTCAAATTTCAACGGTCTAGCTCAAATCAGGATGACTTTGAGGATCTCTGGCTTCAGGGATGCTTTATTAACCTTTTATAATACTCGTTAGTTAATTTGGGCTTTGGCAATTTCTGCAGAATATACATTTCATTGCTTCCCTGTAAATGAAGAGGCAACCCATGAGGCTGTTAAACAAATTCTATTCAGTAGCTGGAAAAGTGAATTTCCTGTGGAATGACAGGAATTACATAGAAGCAAGCAATTTTATTTTCCTCAAATGTAGCAATAATTTTAATCTGTACATACATAAAACAAACAGTGCAATTATAAAACCTTGAAGGTGACATGCATATTTTAAGGTGCAGTTGGGATGGGGGAGGATGTTAGCATCTCCAATTTTCCTTACCACTTTTTTTTTTCTAGTTCCTTATGCAAAAGCACTGAGTCAGGAAACTTCATCTGGAATGCTGAAGTTAAAGGTGAACCTTCCTGCAGTCTGCGCGTCTAAATATCACCAACAAAATGGAAATGACCTCCTAGAGCAGTTTGGTAGGGACTAGAGTAATATGGCTGGCTTTCAAGCTGGAAATGAATGAAATCAGGGATGCATTTTCTGAAAAACTAAAGGAGATAATGTTTGTAACTGAGTGTCCTATTTCTGTTTAATAGTTGCTAACCACATGAGCCCTTCCACCAATCTTTTTATTCGGTATAGTTTCTGAATAGATGCTGTTCAGTGGAGTTATTTGTAACTAGGGGTGGTGAGATGCAGAAGGAAGGACCTGGGGAAATGGCTTCTTCCTTGAAGTCTGAGTCCATGCTCCTCTTCCACTGTTCTTATGGCCTTTTCTCTGCCATGCAGGCAGAGGTAGCTGGTGCAGAATGTCAGGTGCTGTCATCATTCACAGGCCCAGGGATGCAGACAAAGGTCAGTGATGGGGGTCTACCTTTGCTTCTTCCACAATACCTTTCTCAAGCTTTCCTGGCTTTGCAGCGGAACTTCTAGAACTAGAAAGTCAGTTCACTGGGTTCTTCACTCAGAGGCCAGGATGAGATGGGATGTGGCGGAGTGACAAGACACAAAGGGGAAATATGGTACCAATTAGCCTCAGAGCAGGATAGAGAAATTTATATTTGCACTGATGAAAATTCAAATTCCCAAAGTCAATCTAAAAAATGAAGATTTCCTTTGAGTATTAATTTTTTCTCTGTACAAGTAGCCTGTGCACTTCTGTTCAGATGATCCCAGGGACACTCTAGGGCAGTATGCTCTAGATCAGCTGGAACAGCTCTTTCTGGCAGTGACATTTTGATTTGAACTCCAAAGTAAATCCATACATGGCATCAGTTATTAAAATAATGAAATATTACTAACCAAATGTAACTGCAATTCAATCAATGTTATATTTCACACACAAATTTAGAAAAATCAAGAGTATAATAAAAGCATAAAATTAAACAGAAAGAAATCAATTTCTACAAGAAATCAAATATATTTACAATGAGATTTAAAGGGAAAAATAAGCTACTTGGATCATAAATTTAATTTTATTTTAAATAACTTTAGCCTACCTCAGCTGTTAATACAATAAAAGCAGAAAAAACAGGCTGCCTTTTATTTTTCCAGATTTAATCAGAATATTGTATCTACAATAATTGACAGAACTCACTTCTTGTCCTTCACCCATCTCATCAAAAATTATTGCATTTTCCCCCAAACTGTATTTTTTGGATTCCTCTGTGAATATACTCATTTTGCCCTCTTTCCTGGAGGCATCTTGGTTTAAATCCATCTTTAAAAAAAGGAGAAGGGGTACATATGTGGAGGCAAAATATTCTCTTGAAGCCGACAGATACAGAGTTGCTGGAGAAGCTGATTGTACACACAAGCTGCCTGGGATCGGGATGGGGAGGGCTGCTGATTTCGAGACACGTGACAGCCTTTGGTGGACGTGGACGGGCACAGGCCAAGCCCCGCAGGCCCTTCTTCCTGGGCAGGGCTGGGACCGAGCGGCGGAGGCGGAGCTTCATCTTCTTGGAACTTGTCGTTTTGGTTCTCCTCCAAAAGCCTTCCTCCAGATAAGAAGCCAATGACTGATTACAAAAATAAGAATAATTAAATTTGGCTCAAGAAATAGATTGTCCAACTGTTCTGCCTTGGTATTTTTTCAATATCCAAGGCCTTTACGAAGAAAGAAACGAAAACATCTTTCAATCTCCCGACAAAAGCAAACTCCTTTTTTTTTTTTTTTTTTTTTTTTTTTTTTTCCACCCAATCAACCCTGCAAAAACGCCTCTCC
>NW_016811019.1:1700592-1703467 GCF_001698545.2 Rhinopithecus bieti | reverse complement strand
TATCAAAATCTCAGAAAAATATATAATATCTTTGTATATCTCTGTATGTCTATTATTTAAATTTCACATTCCTTTAAAAGTGGTTATTCAGTCAGTAGCTGCTGAAGGAGGCTCTTCTGCTGGGCCTGGGGGGTCTGTGGTCCTGACGTGGGCTTTTGAGTTCCCAGCGGACCAGGCTGGTTCAGGTAAGGGTCCCCGCCTACCAGATTCACTGTACACTGGACGTCAGCAAACACCTGAACCTGTTGCACCTGCTGGAACACAAATAAAAGATGTGTTTAGACAGAAGGGTCTGCCCCCCCGGCTTATGAGTGGGTACTACTTGAAGTGGAAACTCACTAGAGCATTCCTCTAGTCTGTAGTCACCACAGAGAAGAACTCTTCTGTCTTCTTGTCCTACAAAAAGAAAATCGCTGCACTCATTTTGCTCAGGGTTCTGGAAAGTTCACACTTTAAAAATAAAATCAAAATTGGAATGGTCACGCCTCCTATAGGGTTGCCATCAATACTGAAAGTGAGTATCATTGCTAATGTTGCCAAGATTGGGAGAAGCCCAGTTTCAGAGTCTGGGTATCCAGTGATAGGTTTTAAAAAATATGTGATATTTAGAAAACTGGTTTAAAACCATTCTATGGATGATTTCAGTAGGATAAAAAATCTTTATGACGTCACTGAAAAATTAAGGGCTTTCAACCAGTATTAGCAAAACAAAACCACAACTCAATAGGACATCAGCATCTAAGGTTAATGTCCAAAGATTTTTTAGTATTTAAATATACTATTACACAGCTCTTTCACATATTGGCTTTAGAATAACAGCAAATTATCATTAGAACAATTTTATATTTGACTTTTTTCCCGACAGACAATCCATTTAAACACATGAGCTAAAAATAACAGTACGTCTACTAGCCTTGAGAACAGTGTGAATTTTCCCCTCACTACTTTCAGTAACAATACACTTATTCCTTTAAAATGTCTAAAGTTGCACAGTTCTAGCATATTCTATTGGGAAAACAAAGCCAGAAGTTAGTCTTTACCAACCAGCCTTATTAAAAAGTTGTTCGTAGAACTGATTAAGGCTAATACCACACTTGTGAATGTTCCAGACCAGGAACGGAGATGCCTTCTAAGGCATCTAAGTGTCTCAAACTTTTTGATAAACTTGTGTCTCCTTTTTGATAGGTCATAAAGTAGTTTAGATTAGTGGTGTATTTTTTTTGGTCATTTATCACTAATTCATGCCAATTACACTCAGCTTTTTTGAAAACTTTTCTATCCTAATTGAATAAAAGCTGTTTTCCATCAACCTTCATTAGCCAAATATCAAATGTTGTATGCATCAAATTTGGACATCAGTCTGTCCCCTGGTCTCCTATCCTCTTAATCCATTTACAGCTCCACTTTCCTCCCTCTCAGATAAGGCAGACAGCCCCCAAGCTGAGCTTTCCTAGTGCCTAAGGAATCAAATCTCTAGTTAGATTTGCACTGCTTTTCTCTCCTTCTCTTCCCCTTTCCCTAGTTTCCCAAATGTGGCTTCTAGTCCCTATATGCTCCCATTTGTTACTGCCTCCTCTGGGCTTTCTCCTGTGTCTATAACACACCAGCGCACCCAGTCTGCTCTCCAGCTGCCTCTGTGCCCTCGCCCTGCCTTTGTGGTCTGTAACGTCTCATTCTGACTCTTTCCTTCTAGGGCTTCACCAGGCCTTCCTCTCTTCCTAGGTCAACGATCCCCCTGCCAGCCCTCTTCCCGCTCCTCTGTTCTCTGGGTTCTCTTCCTGTTCTCTCCTGTCTTACCTCCTCCTGCCATCCCTCTTCCCACTCCTCTGTTCTTTGGGTTCTCTTCTTGTTCCCTCCTGCCTTACCTCCTCCCCATTCTATCCCAGTTCTGAAGTACAGCTAGTCCCATTACTCCCCTAGTCCTCTTCTCCTCATCTTTTTCTTCTCCCTTTCTGTACATCTGTCTTTATATTTCTGTCTAATTCATTCCCCAGCTGCTTTCTGGTAAATACACAAACACTGGAGCAAGTAGAGATTTCATGATTGGCCACAACAGAAAGAAAATTCTACCACTGAAACTTCACATGACCACAAACTATAGTTCTTTTTTAGGCACTGATTTTAAAAAAAGTCAACAGATAAAATTTCATGTTTATGTTTCTACATATGAAACACTGGGGCAGAGCATAAGGTGTTTTGTACCCAAATTCTTAAAAGTTCTTGATAAAGGCATGATGAAACAAACTAGAAAGTTCTGCTTCTTTAAAAATACAACTTTTAAAAAGATAGTCTAGGGTGGGCATGGAGGCTCATGTCTCTAATTCTAGCACTTTGGGAGGCTGAGGCAGGAGGATCACTTGAGGCCAGCAGTTTGAGACCAGCCTGGGCAACATAGTGAGAACCACCTCTACAAAAAATAAAAAAAAATTAGCTGGGCGTGGTAGTGTGTGCCTGTAGTCCCAGCCGCTGAGGAGGCTGAGGTGGGGGATCACTTGAGCCTGGGAGATTGGGGCTGCGGTGAGCTGTGAAGGTGCCACTGCACTCTAGCCTGGGCAACAGAGCAAGACCTTGTCTCAAATAAATTAAAAAAGTGTAGGCCAGGCGCAGTGGCTCAAGCCTGTAATCCTAGCACTTTGGGAGGCTGAGACAGGCGGATCACGAGGTCAGGAGATCGAGACCATCCTGGCTAACACGGTGAAACCCCGTCTCTACTAAAAAAAAATACAAAAAACTAGCCGGGCGAGGTGGCAGGCACCTGTAGTCCCAGCTATTCGGGAGGCTGAGGCAGGAGAATGGTGTAAACCCGGGAGGTGGAGCTTGCAGTGAGCTGAGATCTGGCCACTGCACTCCAGCCCGGGCAACAGAGCGAGACTCC
>NW_016811019.1:1685688-1699116 GCF_001698545.2 Rhinopithecus bieti | reverse complement strand
GATCTCAGCTCACTGCAAGCTCCGCCTCCCGGGTTTACACCATTCTCCTGCCTCAGCCTCCGGAGTAGCTGGGACTACAGGCGCCCGCCACCTCGCCCGGCTAGTTTTTTGTATTTTTAGTAGAGACGGGGTTTCACCGTGTTAGCCAGGATGGTCTCGATCTCCTGACCTCGTGATCCGCCCATCTCGGCCTCCCAAAGTGCTGGGATTACAGGCTTGAACCACCGCGCCTGGCCGCTCCCAGATCTTAAAATGCCTTCTCTCTTCTCTTTTTCTTTTCTTTTTTTTTTTTTGAGTCGAAGTCTCCCTCTGTCACCCAGGCTGGAGTGCAGTGGTGTGATCTTGGCTCACTGTAACCTCTGCCTGCTGGGTTCAAGCGATTCTCCTGCCTCAACTTCCTGAATAGCTGGGACTGCAGGTGCCCAACACCAAGCCTGGCTAATTTTTGTGTTTTTAGACAGGGTTTCTCCATGTTGGCCAGGCTGGTCTCAAACTCCTGACCTCAAATGATTTGCCTGCCTCAGCCTTCCAAAGTGCTGGGATTACAGGTGTGAGCCACCGCACCCGGCCAAAATGCCTTCTCTTTACCTTGAGAGGACTCAGGTCCTATTTCCTAATGCTTAGACTGTGAACCCAGTCTTCTAATCTTTGTCCTTCTCAACTGGCCAATACATCTTCCTTCACCTTCTTCCCAAGATGAAGTCTACGCTAGGACTTCTATCAATGTTCCCTTTCAGGGATGACTCTTCTGTCCATAGGGTTGAATCCAAATCCCTTAGTTTAGCATTCAAGGCCTCTGGAAATTTGCCCCAAGCCACTTTACCAATTTTAATTCCTGTGAATAGCTATGATAAACCCTTTACCTTCAGTTGATTTGGTTTCCCAGGACTGTGCTAAGATATTACTATTTCCCTGTTTCTGTGGCCTCTACTTCCAGTTCCTTCTACTTCTCAATCTACCTCTGCACCAGTCTCCAACAAGTACCATACCCTTTTCCTTCTCTTTGCCTTGGTAACTGTCCTTCAAGGCTCAGTTCAGCTCTATCTCTTGCAAAAATGCTCTTCTGACCATCTCAGCAATTTCTCCTTTCTTTGAATGCTTATGCTTCATTACTTGTAACAAATTTAATAATTTGCCTTCTTTGATTAAGTGACAGTTTATGTGCCTATGTTGATGTGTTTTATCTTTCAGCAGTCCCTAACTGGTATGGCAAAACAGTGTGGACTCTGGTGGTAGAAAGACCTGGGTTTGAACCTCAGCTCTTCCTCTTTCTAGCACTGTGAATGGTACATGTAGTTAAACCTCTTCATGTTCAGTTTCTTCATCTGTGAAGAAAAGGAATACTACCTCGTTCATAGGGTTACAGTGAGGCTTAAATGAGATAATGCATACAGTGCATAGCACAGTGCCTGGCAAACCACAAGCATTTCACAAATGAAGTTTCCTTTCCTCACTTCTCCCCACAGTTCACCTAATGCTGATGGAACATATATTATGTGTTTTCCTATTGCCATCTGTGGCATAATCCCTGTGTTAAAAATGTTTATTAAGACACTAAAGTTCGGCCTGGTGTGGTGGATCACCTTAGGTCAGGAGTTCGAGACCAGCCTGGTCAAAATGGTGAAAACCCGTCTCTACTGAAAATACAAAAAATTAGCCGGGCATGGTGGCGGGTGCCTATAATCCCAGCTACTTGGGAGGCTGAGGCAGGAGAATCGATTGAACCCAGTGGGCGGAGGTTGCAGTGAGCCAACATCATGCTACTTCACTCCAGCCTGGGCAAAAGAGCAAAACTCCGTCTCAAAAAAAAAAAAAAAAAAGAGAGACTACAGTTCAACCAAAGTTACAAAAGTGAATTAAGCCCTTCCTCCAAAATTTCTAAATTAGGTTAATATAGGAAAGTGGCCACCCTTGCTGTTTATGCAGTTTTGAAACATAGTTCTTAGGAGGTGAAGTATACAGCAGGCACTCTGTTTTGTCTGAATTTACTGAGATCTTCTGAGGTACTCTGATTACAGATGAGTTTTTAGCACTGTGCTTATTTACAAAATAACAATTAGTGGCCATAATTTGTGATCACTTTATCCTAAGCACTGAGTTAAACCATCTGAACTGATCTCATTGAATCCTCTCAACAATCCTGTAAGCAGGTGTCATGTTAGTTCTGTGGTTACACAGCACCTCAGTAAAGCTCCATAACATGCCCGGGACGACACAGCTAAGAAGAGCAGAGCCAGGACTCACATCCAGGTCTGACTCCCAAGGTCAGGCTCTTAATGATGCTATACAATCCTCTGTGTATCTAGAGTACATTTGACAGCTCTGGGCTTAGAATTTCCTTACTGACCTGGGTTCCATCTGCTTCTGTTTTGAGAAGGTCAGTGGATGAAAGCTGGTTGCAGTAGAGGCCTGTGTGTCTCAGTGTGGGATCATTTATCTATTAAAGATAAATACAAGATCAAATTACAAGCTAGTTGTTTAAGCTGAAAACCAAATTCTTCAATGAAAAACAATCTCACTGACAGAAAAGTAATAGCAGCACAGCAAAAATGAAAAGCTTAGCAATTAACTGTGTTGTTACAAGTCAGGATAGTAGTTCCCCATGTCGGGGTGGAGGGTGTGTAAGGGACACAAGGAGAACCTCTGGAGTACTGATGACATTCTGTTTCTTGATCTGAGTGGTACTCAGGTGTGTTCACTTTGTGAAAATCCACTGAGTTGTACACTTTTCTCTATATTCTTATATATGATACTTTAATAAAAAGTTAATTCACACATATATATGTTAATTAGTGATAGACTCACACTTTGGTCAAGATTTAGTAACAGGGATCAGACTTATCCTCCTGCCTCAATCAGCTAAAAAAACAGACAAAATATGTGAAACAAAGGCACTTAAGACATTAGACAAAGGCAATGAAGGATCAGCAGTCCCTACTGTGGCAACTGCCCAGCCTATTGCCGGGAGCGTACTTCCGGCTGTACCATGGAGAAAGGGAACCCAGGCAGCGCCTGGCAGGCTCCCTGAGTTAAGGGGACGCAGCTAGAATCCTCGGAGCAGAATATCAGAGAGGGTTCTGGAATAGATCTGCAGTGGCTCTCAAGTCTGTAGCTCAGTACTAATCAGCTTATAGAGGCAGGGGAAAGAATCACCCGAATAGATGACACGGAACAATTCCCAAAGTCCCCACAGGGCTGGGAATAGGCCCTGATTTCACCCCCCAGAGTGTAAAACATGATAATTCATGTAGTATCATGTAGCATATTAGAATAGTTTTACCTTGGTGGTAAGGTTAAAATTAGTCCTAGAAAAAATACTGCTTTGGTCACAGTAAACAAAAAAGCAAGGATCAAACTTTCCAAGTAATCTAACCATTTCCTAGAACAAAGCTCAAGAGTATTTGTAGGAATATAAACAAGGTAAAATTCATGTCTGGCATCCAATAAAAAATTACCAGGCATGCAAAGAGGCAGAAAAATATGATGCATAATGAAAAGGAAAGTCAACTGAAATCAATTAAAAAATGATGCTGATAATAGAACTGATAGGTGAGAAATATCAGGACATTTATTGTAACAACCATATTCCATTTGTTTAAGAAACAAGAGGAAAGACTGTACAGATATGAAAAATATGTTGGAGATATGGAAGATATAAAAAGGATCCAAATATGACTGCTAAATATGAAAACTGCTGTGTCTGAGATGAAAAATACACTGGATAAACAGATTAGATATTGCAAAAGAAAAAATTAGTGGACCTGAAGCTACAGTAATATAAATGTTCTAAAATCAAAGAAAAAATAACTGAACCTCATCCCACTGCCCCAAAGCCCCCCAATCCTAGAGAATCAGTGAATGTGAGACAATTTCAAGTGTCCTATTATACACGCAATTGAAGTCTCTGAAGGAGAGGAGTGAGGATGGTGACAAAAATTATTTGAAGAAATAATGATCAATATTTTTCAAAATTTGGCTGGGTGTGGTGGCTCACGCCTATAATCCCAGCACTTTGGGAGGCTGAGGTGGGTGGATCATCTGGGGTCAGGGGTTTGAGACCAGTCTGGCCAACATGGCAAAGTCCCATCTCTACTAAAAATATAAAAATTAGCTGGGTGTGGTGGCGCACCCCTGTAGTCCCAGCTACTCAGAATGGTAAGGCAGGAGAACTGCTTGAACCCAGGAGGTGGAGGTTGTAGTGAGTGGAGACTGCGCCACTGCACTCCAACCTGGGCGATGGAGTGAGACTCTGTCTCAAAAAAAACACAAAAAAACCAAAAAATGACAAGAAAAATTTTTTTCCAAAATTTAATGAAAATTATATGTTCATGAATCAAGAGGCTCAATGAACCCCAAGAATAAGAAATATGAACAAAATACACCAAAGCATATCATAATCAAATTACTTTTCTCTCTCCCAGGGGGGGAGAGAAAAATCTTAAAATCAGCTAGAGAGGGAAAAACATCAATCATAAATGGAAGAACAAAGATAAAATGATAGCAGATTGTCTCCTCAGCAATACTGTAGTGGAGCAACATCTTTAAAATACTGAAAGCTGAAACTGCCAAGCTAGAGTTTAGGGGAAAGAACATTCAAAGATGAAGGTGAAAGACTTTTCAGACATAGAAAAGCTCATTAGCTCCAGGCCTGCACTATAAAAATGCTAAAGCAAGGCCAGGCGCGGTGGCTCACACCTGTAATCCTAGCACTTTGGGAGGCCGAGGCAGGCAGAACATGATGTCAGGAGATTGAGACCATCCTGGCTAACACAGTGAAACCCCATCTCTACTAAAAATACACACAAAAAAATTAGCCAGGCGTGGTGGTGGGCACCTGTAGTCCCAGTTACTTGGGAGACTGAGGCAGGAGAATCGGTTGAACCTGGGAGGTGGAGGTTGCACTGAGCTGAGATCACACCCCTGCACTCCAGCCTGGGCTAAAGAGCGAGACTCCATCTCAAAAAAAAAAAAAAAAAAGTTAAAGCAAGACTCACAGGCAGAAGGAAAATAATACCAAATGGAAATTCAGAACTACAAAAAGGAACGCAGAAAATTGAAAGTGGTGACTATGTGGGTAAATATAAAAAAAAAGGTTTTATTTAAATTTTCTTTAGTCAATTGTAGTTTATAATTAATTTATAAATTTATAAGTAGACTTTATAAATTTATAATTTATAATTGACTAAAGAAAAAATAATAAATTGCAGGGAATAGAACATATATAGATTTAATATGTATGATGACAGTAGCACAGGAGGGACAAAATAGAAATAAACTGTAATGAGGTGCTATACATTATATACCCCTCTATACATTATATTATACCTCTATATATACATAAATTACATCACCTCATGTATAGAGGTGTATATTATATCACTTGAAGACAAAAAGGGTAATCAGTATTTATATATTTTTATGATTTGCTATAAATGATGGCTGCATGGTAATAGCCTACTTACTATGGCGTACTATGTGGTTACCGACACGAATAACGAGAATAGCAACTATAGGGAGTTATTCCAATAATCTTAAATATTGTTTTGAATTTAGTCATTCTTGAATTTAGTCATTCTGTAAGAGGCTCCAGGATAAATTCCACACACTTAGATGGCATGCAACATATCCAAAAAGCTTACCACATTACTTCTCTAAATATAACATAAATATACCCTTAACATTAATTAGGCTTTCAACCCCTATCCTGTCTAGGTCATGCTGTGATAACCAATCTTGAATGTTTTTTTTCTATTCTGTTTAGGCAACTTTTTCATAATGGCTTTTTTGACCAGGCCTTTTTTCTTTTAAACTTTCAGTAGTCAACTGTGCATACACTCCTCATCTGACAGAAACACGTATGGCCCATCTCTTAACACACTTGTTTTGTCCTATGAAAATGATCCTTTGTTCATGCTGTGTCTTCTCCAAGTTGTACATATGCATGTCCCACAAGGCTATCTTTGTACACAGTAAGTACTGAATAAATGCTTACTGAATTAAAAAAGGTAGAAATGAAGAAAATGTGTTCAAAATATAAAGGAGTATTCCAAGACAATATATTACATGTACTGTTTTTTTGTTTTTTGTTTTTGTTTGAGACAGAGTCTTGCTCTGTTGCCCAGGCTGGAGTGCAGTGGCGCAATCTCAGCCCACTGCAATCTCTGCCTCCCGGCTTCAAGCAATTCTCATGCCTCAGCCTCCTGAGTAGCTGGGATTACAGGTGCATGCCACCATGCACAGCTAATTTTTGTATTTTTTTTTTTAGTAGAGATGGGGTTCACCATGTTGGCCAGGCTGGTCTCGAACTCCTGACCTTGTGATCCATCTGCGTTGGCCTCCCAAAGTGCTGGGATTATAGGCGTGAGCCACTACGTCCAGCCATGTACTGGTTAATAAATCTGAAAAACTAAAAATCTCATGAAACTAAAATCTTATTTATAAAGTCTGTCAAGGCCCAGGAGTAGTGGCTCACATCTGTAATCCCAGCACTTTGGGAGGTTGGGATAGGAGGATCACTTGAGCCCAGGAGTTCAAGACCAGCCTGGGCAACATAGTGAGACCTTGTTTCTGCAAATAGTAAAAAAGTTAATTGGGCAGGGTGGCATGTGCTTGCAGTCCCAGCTACTTAGGAGTCTGAGGTAGGAGGATTCCTTGAGTCTGGGCAGTCAAGACTGCAGTGAGCTGTAATTGAACCACTGTACTCCAGCTTGGGTGACAAAGTGAGACCTCATCTCAAAAAAAAAAAAAAGTCTGTCAAAAATTTTCATTGTATATCTTAAGAGCCAGTAATTATTAAAAGTTAGTGGGAAAGAATAAATAAAGAAGTGTGGCTGTTTCTGATGAGTAACTGTCAACATACCTGATTTTCCTCAGAATAATGAACTGTGATGTAGTGTGGCAAGTGTGCCAGCTGTGCCACTTACCTGCTCAGGGCACACAGTGTTCATTCCTGGCATCTGCAAAGAGCTCATCTGCATCTGGGCCATCATTGGGTTCATGTTCTGAACATTCGTATTTCCACCTGCCATGGAAACGGTGATGCTCATGTTGTTGTATACTCCTGGCTGTGCAGGTGTGGGCTGGTTCTGGACAGCTTGACTGAACACACTGTAAACTCAAAAACAATCCAGATTACATCCACTGATCATGAACAAGGGATAATGTGACTAGATCCTGTTTCCAAATAAAATACGTTACATCCTTAAATTGCAAGTATGACTGTATCTTCTTAAAATATATAAAAATTAATATAATTCAGATACATTCTGAAGTCTACAAAAGGGATTAAATAACTGAAAAGAACTCATTTTAAGTAACAATTATCTGGCACAATATTAGAGATGATAGGCTACAATCATGTAAATAATTAAGAAAGGAAGTTTTCCATGTAAGTAAATCTTCTAGGTAACTGACATTTACCTATCTAAACAAAGAATGTCCTATTTGAGCAAAGTGTGTGGCATATATATATATATGGATCTTCAACAAATGTTCACTGAATGAATTAACACAGGAATGAATGATTCAAAGACAGCATCCTTATATTGTATTTGCTTGTATAGCCTCTTAGACTTAGTACTTCAGGGGAATGATGGTATCTTGTTCCACTTATTTCTTGTGTCTATTAACATGTGACATATAGCAGGCACTCAGTAAATACCTGATGAATAAATGAAGTATGGCAGGGGTTATTATTTGGTGCTGTCAAATGGGTGCAGTTCAGATTGTTTCCTATTAATTGGTTTTATTGTATCTGTGCCAGTGAAATGGCATAAATTTTTTGAAGTGTAGCGCAGAGATCATCTACAAGAGAATACTCTGGGACTCATTGACAATCGAGACTCCCAGGTTTTACTCAAGCCCTGGTGAATCACATTTTCCAGGGGTGGGTATAGAAAGATCCATCTTTAACTACTCAGGCACACCAAAATTTGAGAGCCTTTATTCAATATCCTAGCTTGTTGTCACTTCTCAATGTTTTAGCCTGTGGTCACTTTCAATATGCTACAAATTAAGAGGAAATCAGATGTATATAACCAAATGTTTTTAGGTGGCAAATTCAATCCTTTTAAAGACTTCCAAGGTCTTACCAGGCCTGAATATAGCTTCATGTCTTTTCTAGGAAACAAAATACATAAGCACTTATGTTTTTCAGAGAGCCTGTTTTATTGACTTCTTCACGGCCAAGTTCTGGGCTGTTGTTATGCCAAAGATCTCAACTGTAAAATCAGTCTCTATTAGGAGGTAGAATAGTAAGCAATAAACTCCACGTAAATTCAACTTGACACTTTGTATTTGAACCCTGAAAATTTTCAGTGATACAGATATACAAATCTAAAGGATAATGATATTAATTCTGTCTTTCCTAAGTTCTATAAACACCAAAATTTTATGATTATATATTAATTGTTAACAATAAACTGCTGGTAAAATTCCACCTATTTTAATGTTAACTCTATAGAATTTGATTTTAAAAATAATTTTCCCCATCAATAGTTTATCTATTCCTTGCCAGCTCTTAGTGTTAAGAAGGATATACTGACATTTACAGTTTCTAGTAGACTAAGATAATCATACTGCATTGACAGGCCAAGAAACAGCCTATTTATCATGTCTGAAGAAAAGTACAGAATTTTCCTCCATGTAATTATAAAACACAGATGCCCACAGAAAATTATATGCCTAGGAAATAGTCAATAATACACCTGTGGATCATTAATGTCTGCATAGTGTGTATGCTTGTGGGGCAGTGTTCCTACAACTAAAGGTGAGAAAAAAGCCTATTAATCTATGTCTATTGCCTTTTGTTTTCAGAGACGGAGTTTTACTCTTGTTGCCCAGGCTGGAGTGCAATGGTGCAATCTTAGCTCACTGTAACCTCCGCCTCCCGGGTTCAAGTGATTCTCCTGCCTCAGCCTCCTGAGTAGCTAGGATTACAGGCATGCACCACCACACCCAGCTAATTTTTTTTTTTTTTTTTTTTTTAGTAGAGGTGGGTTTTGCCATGTTGGTCAGGCTGGTCTCAAACTCCTGACCTCAGGTGATCCACCTGCCTCGGCCTCCCAAAGTGCTGGGATTACAGGCATCAGCCACTGCACCCAGCCTCTATGCCTATTTTCTAATGAGAACATTTCTGCCTAAGACAGTACTCATTTGTCAACTGATACATAAGTCACCACTGTGGAGGAGCAAGGCTATGTAAGTTAATGCATGTGGAAGCTTCAAGGACTGCAATGATGTCATACTTACGGAAAAAAATTTAGGGCTTAATATCCTTTCAAATTAATATTTGGGACTGTATATTAGTTTAAGTTCTTTCAAATTGCTCCTGCCAATAGTTCCATTTTGGCATCTTCCTTTAAGGGAAGAAGACCAAGCTCTTCTGCAGCTGCAACCACTGTCCCAGGTCCTAGAAAGACATCTGGGTTCACTGGCACCTAAAGTCCAACACTCACAGGCCCTCTTCCTCACTCTGCTTTCCTGCCTGCTTTGTAGCAGCTATCACAGTTTTCTTAGGGTAGCACTAGGTATTTGGTAGTCACTAAATGATGGGAAAAAGAGAAGGATGAATACTCTGACCCAGAGTGGGTTCCACAGATATTACATGTATTAACAAGCAGGAGAGTCCCTGGTCTAATAAGTCTGAGAAACAAAAGGTTAAACAACAGGACTTCTTATCCTTTAAAATGCTAATAAGCAATGGGATTCTCCCATCAACCAGCCTTACACAGAAGCACTACCCAGTTTCAGGACACACAGGTTTGTTTAACCATTTCTTTCTCTTGCCACCAGAGAGATAATGAAAAAGAATTACATTACACTACCTCTGAACTCTATTACATCATTCTACTTAATGGTTCTCTGACTGTTTCATGTTTTAATTCTCTCTGACCTGCCCCCTCACCAACTAGATTCTTCGTTATTTGGCAGCAGGGGTTTTCAGTGTTCCTCATGGTATCTTGTGCTGTGTGACAGAGATAGTGAGTGGTCATCGTCTCCAGGTGATATACGCTAATACACAATGCTTATGTTGACTAATAAACTTCTGCACATGAACCAAATTAACAAGTGTGAGTGTTTCAAGAGTTGATGGTAACTGTTTTCTTTCCCAAACGATCTGGAAAGTCAAAGTTTGCAAAAACTACTAAAATATAACAAAAACCTACATCCATATTTGAATCTGAATCCAAGACATTGACTTAGGGAGTATTTGCACTCATTTGTTCAACAGATGTAGATGAAGGGCCTCCTGTCCCAGAGGATGGAGACACAGAAGTAATACAAAATAAAGTTCTTGCTCTTATGATGCTCATATTCTTGATGGAGAAGAAAAATCACAAATAAATAGACTATCGCACAATATGTCAAGTGTTAATCACTATGAAAAAAAAAAAAAGAATGGAAAGGAGGAGCCAGGGGTAGAAAATGCTATTATTTCATAAGTGATGGCCAGGGAAGTGTAATAAGGTGACATTTAACGTCTGTTTCTAATAAAGTGACATTTAAGGAAAGACTTGAAGTGTGAGAGACAAACCATGTGGCCACTGAGGGAAGAACATTCCAGCAGAGAGATTAAAAAATGCAAACATCCTGAGTTTGCAGTGTACTTAGCACATCTGAGGAGCAGAAGGATAAAAGGAAGCCAGTGTGGCAGAGTGAGCGGTGAGAATAACAGATGGGATCAGAGAGGTATCCAGGAACAAGACGATGTGGGGTTTTACGGGCCCTATTCTGTATTTTGAGTAAGATGGGGTGCTACTGGATGAGTTGTGTGTAAAGGACTGACATACTCTGCCTCACGTTTTAAAAGCATGGCTCTGGCTACCATGTGGAGATTAAATGATGGTACAACAAGGGTGGAAGCAGGAGAGGAAGCTACTGGAACGGCCCAGGGAAAAGATGACTGTGGCTTGCACTAAGGTGCACAAGTGGAATTGGTAAGAAAAGAGAGGTGTTAAGAAGCTGACATGATTTGCTGATGTGTTGGATGTGGGATGTGAGAAAGAGAAAGACTTCTCTTCTGGACAAGTGGCACATGGAGTTGTCATTTACTGAAATGGCAAAAAGTAACCCAGAGGAGCAGGTCTGGTGAAAATATCACTTTAGTTTTCATCATGTTAAGTTTGAGATGCCTATTAGATTTGTAAGTGGAGATAATGGTTGGGCAGCTGGACATACAGTATGGTGTTCAGGAAAGCCATCTGCACTGAAGGTTTAAATTTGGGAGTCAAATATAGAAATAGGCATTGACAATAGTAAGATGGGTGATGTAACCAAAGGAGGGAGTGGGTATGGGGAAGAGGTCCTAGAATCAACTCTGGGGCCCTCAAATGGAGGTCATGGAGATGAGAAAGATCCTCAAGGAGACTAAGTGATAGGAGGAGAGTCATTTTTCTCGAGAGAGTTGTTCTAGAAACCAAATGAAGAGCTTCAAGAAAGAATAATGCTCAAATATGTCAAATACTACTGATGAGCATTGCTTTTGGCATTGAAGAGGACATTTAACTATCTTGACAAGGACACTTTTTTGTGGAATGATAGGAATGAAAGCCTGATTAGTTCAACAAGGAGTAGGAGTAGGGGAAGTGGATAGAGTATAATCTTTTAAGGAATTTAACTGTAAAGGGGAGCAGAGAAATAGGTTATTGAGACATGTCAGTATGACTGTTTTGTTTTCCCCAAGCCATATTTCGATGCTTAGGTGGAGGTGCAAAGCAAAAGTTTAGTTGGATTTCATTAGGGAGAATTTTGCCAGGCATAAGTGCAACAGAGGGAGAGCTGGGCAAGGGAGTCAGAGTGCCTGTAAGGTAGTGATTATAATGATGGGCCACAAAATCCAGAGTGAGTTTAGGAAGTTGGGATTGGAATACATTAGGAGACTAAATTCCTCTTACATTACAGATACGGTTCCATTTCTACCTAATTTATACATGGTCTTCATTGAGACTTACACAATTCTCTAACATGAAGATTTTCTCTCACCTTTCAATGAACTTTAGAAGAATATAGTCTCGTGTTTTCAACTTTAACTGCCTTACTTATTATGTTGTCAGATCAGACAGCTTCCCTGTCATTAGAGCTAAGACACAACCAAATTAAAATTCTTATAAAACTCAAAGTGATGTGTGAAAAGTTCAGCAGCCAGGATTTGGAAAAAAAACAGACTTTAGTGAGATAATTCTAAGCAAGATGGGTAAGTCAAGGTCACTAAAAATCTAGAGCTTCAAAAAGGGGTAAGCCTTAAAAACTTTTGTTATTGTTATAAAGTCTTTAAATACACTGGGAAAAGTGAAACTTGTGTGCCCACTACTCAGCTCTACTGAATGCTGACATTTGCCATTCTTGGTTTTAGATTTATAAGATTTTAAAGTTTTCTTATAAAGAAAAGCTTTTTAAAAAGTACCCATTTCTACGTCTGTCCAGGGAAGCTGTTACTGCTGTGAGCTCATCATATTCTGCACGTGTGCTCAGGTTAGGATGGAAAGGCTGGGGACACTAGATCTCTTTTCTGTACTGTTGGCACACAAATTTGCCTTAGAAGTTACTTGATACTTCTAAGATTTAAAAATCATTTTTCTTTGCTGATAATATAAAATTTAGTTCTTTCCATTATGCAAATGGAAGTAGCCAATAATCTTCTACTTAGCCTGTGAAAACAATCAGCCCATGAAAATATGGCTGTTCTTATGTGCTGCTTTCTGTCTCCACATATAAACGGGGAAATGTCATAAATGTAACCATATGTGGCCTTTTGTGTCCAGCCTTCTTTCACTTTGCATAATGTTCCTGAGGTTCAATCACTGTAGCATTTATCAGTATCAGGGATTTATCACAGTATCAAGGATGCTCATATATAAAAACTGCCCCCTTACTTGTTTCCTATTGCTCCTTGCTGCCAGGCCTTCATGTCTGGTGACTGATACCCGGAGGCAGGCGGAGTTTGCTGGAGCAGAGAGCTCTGAGGAGGAGGGATTGGCATCGGCACCATGGAGCTCCCAGGGCTTAGAGATGGAGCAAAGTTGGCCTCACCTTGGGGAACCATTCCTGTAAATTGACACAAATTAATTTATGTTGATATACTATAAATTTATTAACCCCATAAATGAAAAAACCCGAAAGGATCTGTCACAATATATTTACAAATAACTTTCTTATTTGCCTTGTTTTGTGTCAGGCAACATATTTACAAATATCGTATTCAACAGAGCATGGAAAAAATTTAGTATCTTAAACTAGGGCAAGAAATCTCAGCATAAACCAATAGATAAATAAATGTAAGTCTGGAATAATGCTTTCCATTCACTAAGATGTTGATTTGTGCAGCAGGATTGTATATGATCTGTTTCTGTTCTGTTTGCTTATATGAATTTTAAGTGTAAAATATGTATGAACATACATGATGAATTACTTGTGTAGTAAATTAAACTT